>NW_006262022.1:13563670-13672227 GCF_000493195.1 Citrus x clementina
CTAAATTTAAAAAAATTTTCACTTTTGGCCTCAATAAAAATATTATTATATTATTCTTATTCTTGCTATTGTTAATAATAATAATATTTAAAATTCATTATTATTATAATCATTGTTGTTGTAGTTATTGTTGTTATTATTTCTTATTAAAAAATAATTTTTTGAATAATGATAATTAAAATTATTGTAATAAATAATTAAAAAAATGAATATAAGTAACTAACATCATTTTAGTATTTTGAAACAATCTATTCTGATTCTAAGATAAAGTAAACACATTAATGAGAATACATCCCATCGGAATTCTAATTCTTATAGTTTAAGTAAACACCTAATGTTGATTCCTATTATTTGTTTCGATTCTAACCCATTTCAATTATAGCTTATTCTGAATAACAATTAGTTAATGCAATTTATAATTGTTTCTTTTTGAACAGTAAGCCAATGTAATTTTTTATTTCTACAATGAATGAAATTAATTTTGAGTCAATTATTACCACACATTGGTGCTTGTAATATCTGTAAATGGTCTAGAAATTGGTGCTTCTATCACTGGGTGTCTGCTCCCCTAATATGATATTAGCCACATGGCAAAATCAGAGCCCCACCTTTAATAATGCAAAGATTCATATTTTTAAAAAATTGTAACAACTAACGACATTTACATAATTAAAAACAACAACAATTCAAAATTCAAAATTTCTTTCACTCTCTCCCTCTCTCTCACAAATAACCGAACCATAAAAATCAAATTAGATTGAAATTTTGTGTACTAAAAAAAGAAAGACAATGATTGTTACTCTCAAGTAAGTTATCAAATCCGAATAACTCATTTTTCTTGATTCTGTGAACATTATGTTAGGAAGATTATGATTGATGATTGTTTCAAAGAAGAAATAGAAAGAAGATTTGTTAGGATTAACTAATTAATTGAGCTTAGCTTAGTTAAGCTGAGCTTAGTTTAATCTTTTGATTTGTTACATAGCTGCTGATGTGGATGATGAATTAGCATGTTTGTTATGTTTGTTATGCAACTTTTTCCCATTTCCCTCTAGTTTAGCACGCAACTTTGTTGTGTATAGAAGCTACCAGACATATATAAACATTTATAATCACAATTCAATAGTTATGAATCTGGACATATTTCTCTCAAATCATCTCCTTAGATTCTTCAATTTCCTTTTATTTTCTTGCATTTTCTCATCAAACAAACACTTTCTTGATACTTGATAAAACTTAATTTGGTATTAAAGTTGATCTGATGGCCTCTTCTAGCTCAATTTTTGCTCCAAAACCTATATTAGCTTCTTCTTTTAATTTCACCCCTCCAATCAAGTTGAATCATGCACATTGCAATTTAGAAATCTCAATTCTTTCTTCCATAAAAGCTAGTGGCATTTAAGGTTGTATTGGTGGATCCAAACCTTGTCTAAATAAGTTCTTCCTAATTAGGCTGGAAATTCAGATGCAAGAGCTTGTGAGAATCCAGATTATAAAGTGTTGAACTAGTAAAATCAGTTGCTCTTGAGTTGGCTTATGTCTTCAATGTGAAATGCAAGTTACGCAACCCAAGAGGGGGGGTGAATTGGGATTTTATAATTTATGCAATACAATTTGCACAACAAATCAATCTAACGCCTTAATGGAATAGAAAACAATAAATTCAAACAAGCATAATAATAAAAGAGTAAGGGAAGAGAAAAATAAACACACGGATTTTTACGTGGTTCGATAATCCCCGCCTACGTCCACGCCTCCAAGCCAACCAAGCTCGATGATTTCACTATCCAAGCCTTCCAAGGCTTCAAGTTCTTACAATTGACTTCTAAGGTGTCAATGAACCTTTACAATCAAGAGATTATCTCCCCAATCTCTTCACTCCAAGTGCTTCTCACACTTGTACACTCACAATTTGATAAGAAATGAAAATTACAACAAAAACTCTCTTTAAGAGTGGATATGCAAATAATAGCACAATAATGATTCAATCTATGATGATTTACGATTTGGAAACTCAATATATGTTATATGATCTTATTTATACTTGCATTAGTCCTTAAAATGAAGTTGAAGTTGAGTTTTTATAGTTAAAGCCCGAAAACTAGCCGTTATAGACAAATTCCCGCAACCAAGCAGTTAGCCGCTTGATTTATCTGGCTAGCCGCTTGTAACTGTGATATTACCGTTATTTTTGAATTTTGCTACAGTAATACTGTTCACGAACATTACACTTTGGCTCAAAATTTTTTATAATTATACTATAACCCAAAACGTCATAAAACTTTATAAATAAGTCCAATTTCAAAATTTCCTTATAATGTTTGTCATTCCAAAACTTTTTAAAATTATGATATGGCCCCAAGTATATTATTATTTCTCAAAGAGGTCCTTTTCAAATTTAACATAATACCCATATTTTTCAAAGTTCTCAAAATCTTTCACTTTAGTTCAAAATGTTCATAAATTATGGTATGGCCCAAAGCATTTCAAATATTTGCAAAAGGGTCCAACTCCGAAATTCAATAATAATACCTATTAAAATCAAAGATTGAAAAACTTTTCATTTAAGTCCAAATTACTCAAATCCACAAAATACTTTACCTTATAAAAATAAAACCTTTTAGTTTATGAAAAGTAATTATTTAAATAAATCTCTTGAGCTTTTCAAATGTCAAATCATGCATCAATTAAATCATACCGGCTTTACAAGAATTTATCGCAATAATTTATCCATTAAGCTCTAAACTTTATTCTTGACTTCCCCGTTGTTTGTTGCGTGTCTTGAGCTTGATTTCACTAGATTCACTTGCATAAATATTACCCTTCAAAAACTAGTGAAAATTTGAAATACAATATTTATTAAATCACTTAATACACATGTTTGTTATCATCAAAATTACATTATGTGTAGCCCTTTAGGCTAACACAATGAGCATGAAAATTATTAATCTTCTGGTACTTCTTCTGATTTGAAAAATATTTGGATTTGAGTCTGATGCTATAAAATTTCACTAGAAAATGATTCTTAGTCGTTGGAAGAAAGCATCAATGACTACGACTGAATTCATCACTAATCTAAAATTTATTACTGATGGTTTGGCTTTAGGTGGTTTGTACTGTTAGCAATTTAGATTTTATCTCTCATTTGATCATTGGTCTAGTTTAGCCATATTATCCTATTGTAGTTTATATTAAGGCAATGTGTTGACTGACTATAAATGAGGTGAATTTTATGTTGTTAACTCATGAGGCTAGACTTGTGAGTAATCATCTCGATGCTGGTACAAAAGTCAAAAGCAACTTTGCTCTTATTATTGCTCAAGTTGAATCTAGTCAAAAGAAAAATGATGGTAATGGTAGTGGATGGGATGGTTAGTGGATCGAACGGTAAGCAAGCTAACTAGAACAAGAATGGAGGAGGTAGCTGTAATAAGGATAATAATGGTAATAGAGGTTTTCCTAGCCAATATAAGGGAAATTGGAACTGTAACTGGAGTGGAAATAGCCAAGGAAATCAAAGAAGAGTTAGTGGTTTTAATGATGCTTTTTGCAGAGGTGGTGGATTCAATAATGCTTATGGCAAACGTGGACCAGGAAATGGAAGAGGATTTGGCTCAAACATTATTTCTGGAATCTGTCTATAGGGTAATCACCTAGCTGCAGAGTGTGAAAATAGATTTAATATACAATTTATCCCAAATAATCCTGCTTATGGCTAATTAATGGAGTCGTTCCCCAAACCTTGGAAAGAAGTGTCCTTTTTCTCTTTTTTTGAACTTACATGTAAAAAATTATAAAAATTATTATTATAATAAATATCTTTTTAGTAATTTAATAAAAATTGTAGATCATTTTATTGGTTGAGATTAAGTAGTAACCCCAGCGTCATGGTTAAGAGCGGATTATGTTTTGGAAAATTTACAGAAATAACCTTAAACCTTTTGCATTTTTTTTAATTTAACCCCTTAAAATTTTTCCTCATCATAAGTAGTCAAAAAAAAATTTGCCCCAAATTACCCTCCACATTTCCACACTCCAAACTTTTGCTCTTGAACGACGAACAATGAGTAGTGAATGGCGATGACAATGGCTATAGCAACGGTGACGGCAACAACGAACTAAAATCCAACCGAATCCACCATAATCTATACGAATCAGAAATAATTCTAATAAATTGAAAACAGTCCAAACCCAAGATAAAGCAAGCTTCAACATTTTTTAATGACTTAAGTGAATGCGATTAGGATTCTAGACGATTATAGGTTGTTGGAGTGATGCAATGAAACAAAATTTAGCTAAAATGATGAGTTATAACTATTGCATATTAGGTGTTTGATGAAATTTCTCTTAGATAATTTATGTTTAGTTTTTGTATAATGAAGGTGTACTTGGGGGGGGGGGGGTTGTTGAGTTTTGTGCATTGTTTTAAGTATACCAAGTGTGATGGAGAGTAAATTTAGTGATTGATGAAAGAATGGAATGCTCGACTATCACACGCAGCGCGCGCAGGTGCACGATAAACTCCTTGTCGAACCAAGACACAATGTGTCTGTTGAGTGTTAGAAAATATATATTTATAAAGGAGAAAATCGTCATTTTACATTTCAAGTCTTACTAACACCCTTACTTTTATGTATTTAAGCTTCTTGTGATTTAATTACGTGTGTTTTATTTTAATTAAGTATTTTATATATTTTAGGGGCATCATGGTCATTTCACAATGAACGAGAAATCAGACTGCAAAACGGACATCACTTTTGAACTCAGGATAGTCAAAAACCTTAAGAGGAGCATAAAAGGAAAAATGACACTGTTCACATGTACGTCACTATTCACATGTATGATATTGTCCATGTTAATGTCCATGATATTGTTCACACATACGGAACGATGACGTGGCATTGACTGATGAGGTGTCATGATTCACATGTACGATACTGTCCATGTTACTGTCCATGATACTGTTCACACATACGGAACGATGACGTGGCATTGACCGATGATATGGCATTGACTGATGAGGTGTCATGATTCTATTGGACAAAATTTATATACACTATTGATTGGTGACGTGGCAGCATGTTAGTAGACCAAAAATCGCACGTACGGTACATGCATATACATAGGATTATTTTCAACAAAACCGCATCACTGTTTAAGTCGGTTGACTGTTCAAACCGCATGGTCAAACCGTATGGTCAAACCGCGTACTGTTGACTGATAACGTGGCAAAATCCTGAGCGTCCAAACTATTTTTAATCCGATTGCCATGATTTACTCAATGTATCTATAAAAAGGGGGCCTCCCTCCTAATTAGATATCTCTGAATCCATTTTTGGGCTCCATTGTCTGTAATTTCTTCTCCATCTTATATTTTCTATGTATTTTAATAAATTCTTATTTTGCCCCTAGTTCAATTATGAGTAGCTAATTTTCTTTCAAGCTTGGGTTGAAGGTGAAGTCTCAACATGTGTCATGGGCTTTATTTGGTAAATTTATTTTCTCTTCCCCTCTAGTTTTTGTGGATGTTTTGACTTCTCGTTGACAAATAATAATAATCTTGTCTAGATACCGCCCTGGTTTCACCGGCTCCCTAGTACAAGGTTATTATTATTTGGCACGATAAGCCCTTAGCACCATATTGATTAGAGTGTGGTTCATAAGGTGTGGATTCCCCCCTCATGATTTAATTGGCATTTATAAGGAATATTTAGCCCATGGTGCATGTTAATGCAGATCCAGATACCCAAGTACGTCATTTCAATAGATTTCTCTTCAATTTATTCTCGCCATTTCAATTCTAATTTTAGGATAATCTAAGTCACTTTCACCACAAATCCAACCACCCTCATACAAAATTAACCCTACATATAATTAAAATCCACCTCCTCATGAGATTGACACTCGTCACCATTAATCTATTCTACAATAGATTCGTGCACTTGCGAGTTCAATAAAATTTGCACAACAGTGTCTCTCGGTGCGACAACAAGGTGACTGTCGCACCATGAGACACTATCTAAATGACAATTTTCTTTTTTGTTGTTGTTGTTGTTTGTTATGGTTTATTGACATGTAATTATGTAATATAACAATTTTATTTGTAACTTGTATAAGATAAATGATGAAATAAAAAATAGCAAAGCATAATCTACCCAGATTGATGAAAGTACCTTATGGCAATCAGTTTCCCAAACGTATCATGAATATGTGTAAATTAGATACAATTGTAAAATCCATCAGAGAAAAATTAACAAAACGACAGTTGAAACTGTTCAAGGATAACATATATGGGCATATCATCAAGTGCCAAGGCTTTCCATTCAATGGTGTAATTGTGCATAATGTGTTGCTTAGGCAAGTGGCCCATGGAGAAAGTAAGAAAAAAGATCAGTTATGGTTTTAAATTGGTGAGGATTTAATACGTTTATCAATTAGAGAATGATGCTTAGTTACGGGACTTTGCTATGGTAAAGATGTTGTGTTGAAAAAGCATAAAATAATGCACAGGTTACTTAACAAGTATTTTGGCGGTTTGTTTCACAAGATAAATCTTGGACATTTTGAGTCAAAATTTATAGACTTAGACTTCGAGGCTATGGATGACAATGATGCACTAAAGATCGTGTTGTTATACTTTACAGACATAGTACTAAATCGAAAAAAAGATAATTGTCAAACAAATTTATCGCTGCTTAATGAGGTAGATGAGATAGATCACTTTCAAAATCATTTGTGGGGTCGTTTTTTGTGGGAAACGATATATAAAAGTCTGAACTACTAGTTATGCAACCCTAGAGAGGCGGTGAATTTGGTTTCTAAATATTAAGCTAATCAAACTACACAACAATTTAACCTAATGCTTTAATGAAATCAAAGATTATCATTTTATGTGGTTCGGCAATCTCCGCCTACGTCTATGTCTCCAAGAACCAAGCTTGAGGATTTCACTATCCAAACCTCCCAAAACTTCAAATATTTACAATTGACTTCCAAGGTGTCAATGAACCTTTACAACAAGAGATTATCCTTAATCTCTTCACTCAAATGTTTCCTACACTTACAAAACTCACAAATTTTACAATGAATTCAAAAATTACAACAAGTACTCTCTTTCAGAGTAGATATACAAATAATAGCTCAATGAAGATTTAATCTATGATGATTTGCGAATTGAAAGCTCAAAATCTGTTGTTACACTTGTTTATGCTTGCAAAAGTCCTCAAAAATGAATTGGATTTGAGTTTATGTAGTTTTGATGCAAAAATTAGTCGTTATGGACAAAACCAGCAAGCAAACGACAAGCCTCTTGATTAGCTGGTTCACCGCTAAGTACAGTACAAGTTATGTTAGCCTAAAGAGCTACACATAATGTAATTTTGATGATAACAAACATGTGTTTTAAGTGATTTAATAAATATTGTATTTCACATTTTCACTAGTTTTTGAAGGATAATATTTATGCAAGTGAAATCAAGTTGAAGACACTCAACGGACAATGATGAAATCAAGAATAGAGTTTAATAGAAAAATTATTGCGATAAATTCTTATAAAGCCGGTATAATTTAATTGATGCATGATTTAGCATTTGAGAAACTCAAGAGATTAATTTAAATAATTACTTTTCATAAACTAAAATGTTTTATTTTTATAAGATAGAGTATTTTGTGGATTTAAGTAATTTGGACTTAAATGAAAAGTTTTACAATCTTTGAATTTAATAAGTATTATTTGGAATTCAGGAGTTGGACCTTTTTGCAAATATTTGAAATGTTTTGAGCCATACTATAATTTATGAAAGTTTGAGGACCCGAATGTAATCCAAATATTTGAAATCCAAAATTGGACAGAGAGTGAGCGGCTAACAGCCTGAGGCTAGTGGCTAGCCACCTGAGGAAAATCACATATTTTCAAATTTTGGACTAAAGTGAAAGTTTTGAGAACTTTAAAAAATATGGGTATTATGCTAATTTTTGAAAAAGGACCTCTTTGAAAAATACCATTATATTTAGGGCCACATCATAATTTCAGAAAGTCTAGAGAATAATAAATATTATTTAAAAATTCTGAAATTGGACATATTTGTAAAGTTTTATGACATTTTGGCTATATTATAATTATAAAAAGTTTTAGGGCCAAAGTGTAATTTTGATGAACAGTATTGTTGTAGCAAATTCAAATTTAACGGTAATATCACTGTTATGAGCGGCTAACCACTTGGTTGTGAGAATTTATCTATAACGACTAGTTTTCGGGATTTATCTATAAAAACTCAACTCCAACTTTATTTTAAGAATTAATGCAAGTATAAACAACATCTTATAACATATATTGAGCTGCGAAATCGCAAAATCATCATAGATTGAATCATCATTGAGCTATATTTGTTTATTCACTCAAAAAGAGAGTTTCATTGTTGTAATTTTCAATTCTCATCAATTTGTGAGTGTACAAGTGTTAGAAACACTTGGGGTAAAGAGATTGGGGAGTTAATCTCTTGATTGTAAAGGTCCATTGACACCTTGGAAGTTAGTTGTAAACATTTGAAGTCTTGGGAGGTTTGGATAGTGAAATCCTCAAGCCGGGTGAGCTTGGAGGGGTAGACCTAGGCAGGGATAAAAATCCTTGTGTTTGTTTTCTCTTCCCTTACTCTTGTATTATTGTGCTATATTGAATTTATTGTTTTTCAATTCTATTAAGGCATTAGATTGAATTGCTGCGAGAATTGTTTAGCATAAAATTTAAAAACTCAATTCACCCCCCTCTTGGGTTGTGTAACTTGCATTTCAAGTTACTGTTGCAATTTGAATTTTGCTATAGTAACACTATTTTCCAAAATTTTTTTTGCCTCAAATTTTCAGTACTTAAACTATGGCCCAAAACATTATAAAAATTACACACATATCCAATTTCAAAATCTCTAAATAATACTCGTTATTGGACAAAAATTTTTAAAATTATTTTATGGCCCAAAACTTTATCATACTTTACAAAAGAGGTTCCTTTAATAATTTTTACTAATTTCAAAGTTCTCAAAACGTTTTCAATTTAATCCAAGATTTGAAAAACAGTCAAATCCAAAAAATACTTGGATTATAAATATAAAACCTTTTGGTTTATAAAAGTAATAATTTATTAAACAAAATCTTGAACTTCTCAAATGTTAAACCATGCATATATTAAATCATACCGGCTTTAGAAGAATTTGTCGTAATAATGACTCCGTTGAGCTAAACTTTGTTCTTGATCGAGTCGCTGTCCATTGAGTGTCTTGAGCTTGATTTCACTTGATTCACTTGCATAAATATTTATCATATCACTTAAAACACATGTTTGTTATCATCAAAATTACAACATATGTAGCTCTTTAGGCTAACAATCTCCCATTTTTTTATGATGACAAACATCTCATGTATTTTGACATCTATGCTCTCCCTTAGTATATGGCATACATAATTCAACACATAAATCAACTATGAACTCCCCCTGAATACATGATCTTTAACAAATGTAAGCTCCCCCTAAATATTTCAAAAGCATGCATTAATAATTCAAGATCAAAATGCATGTTACTTGTCTCTGGGAATTCAAAATACATTATTTCTCCCCCTTCATCATCAAAACTACTATAAATCCATGCTTAGATAAAAAAATAACATCTCAATGGTTAATCAAGAGACATATAAAAATCAAGCATGAATGTAACCAAAGAGTTATCCAAGAATTTAGAAAATATATTATAAAATAAAGCATTCAAATACCAAACAACAATCATCCTCAATTCACAATTAAAACAACAATCCCTATGAAAATGTATTGCAAAATAAAACCGAGTACTGAAATCAAAATGAAGAAGAACATAATACTATAGAGATGGTGGATGTGATGAGGAGGATGGTGGTGGAAACCCAAGAGCAGCGAAAAGTTGCTGTTGGCCATCAAAAAGTTGTTGTTATTGAGCAAAGAGGCGATGTTGTTGATCAAAAAAGTGTTGTTGCTGGTCAAAGAGGCTAGTGCAGTACCCTTGTTTTTGTATCTCTAGTCTTTACTGTTAACATATATGTTTCCATAATGTTGATTTTGATGATAACAAACAAGATTAAGAATAATTAATCTTTTAAGCTCAAATTATTTTCTTTTTAAATAAATCATTATTTTCACATTATAAAGGTTTCATATTTAATGGAAAAATGATGTTATGGAATTAAAGTGTTTTGGACTAAAATGAAAGTATTTTAAAACCTTTGATATTGTTTTAAAATTTCAGATTTGGACCTGTTTGAAAATATTTAAATATTTTGGGTCATTCTATAATTTCACTCACATAGTTTGGGCGAAATCATAATTTCAGAAAGTTTTGGGATTGACAAAGCATTATTTAGAAATTATGAAATTAGACCTATTTGAAAGCTTTCATAACGTTTTGGGCCATAATACAGCTTTATAAAGTTTTGAGGTCAAACTATAAATTTAGAAAATATTTCACTGTAGCTGTTACTGTAGCAAGCGGATAACCAGATATGGTAAACAGTAATCCAGATTTTGGGCAGTAAGCTTCTGGAGCATAAACGGTTATCTGGATTTCGCAAGCGACAATCCGGATTTCAAAAGCGGCTAACCGGATATGAAAAGCGGCATGCTGGATATTCTGAAATTTAAATTTTTGCCTTAATAGTAACATAAAAGCGGCTACCCGAATTCCATAAACAGTAAGTCGGTTATGACCAAAAAGTGCATAACGGCTAGTTTTTGAGTTCAAACTATATAAACTCAAAACCAATTCATTTTTGGATATCTTGGCAAGCAAAAACAAGTGCACACAACATATATTGAGCTTTAATTTCGTAAATCATCATTTATTAAATCATCTTTGTTCTTCAATTTGTATATCCACTCTTAAAGAGAGTTTCATTGAGGGCCTATTTGGTATTGTTTCTGAATTTATATTTTCTGAGAATAAAAATAAAAATGAAAATGGTGTTTTGTAGTTGCTGTATTTCGAATTTAAATATACGTCTGGTATCATTTTTTGTATCCTGTATTTTAAAACTGAAAACAGTAATATGCGTTTGGTAGACACAGTTGAAAATAATAAAAACAGAGAATATGCGTTTGGTAATACTTTTTTCAAAAACAGTTTTTACTAAACATTTAAGTCATAGTAAAAAAATAATTGTTTAATTAATACATATACATACATACCATAAATAATTTAAACAAAATAATTATAAAAAATCACATAATGATCAAGTTTTAGTATTAACATTAATAGGGAAAAGTTTGACATTATCATTATTTTTACAGTATACTTAAGTTACATATTACAACACAAATAAATTAAACAAAATAATTATAAAAAAATTACATGATAGACATCATACGTTAATACTTGCTGGAGATAAATCAAATTTAATAGTGTACAATGTACTTTCAAGTTACACTTATTTTGTGTAAACAAGCTCTAACAACAACAATGTTTATGCTTGCGCCATGCAGCTAAGTGATTAGAGTACGCCAACAGGGTTTGACAAAATTTCAACATGTACTTTCCAGAACAACACAAAACATAAAACTGCTACCACATAAATAGAGAATTAAAAAGATAGATGGAAGAAAAGCAAGTCCCATCCAAAAAAAAAAAAAGGATGAACTACAAGTGCTTATCCTTGAAGCTTATTGATCCCAAATGAAATTGTGAAAACCATAAGTCCAAGCAAAGCCAAGAATCCATATTTCCTGCACACGAATTATTAAAAATGACATTAAATGCATGTATAAATCATCAAAATTAACTAGGATTGTTCCATTAAACTTAATAAATACATCCAAGATTCACTTTAGCCAAACACTTCTCAATCATATTCATACCCTTTTAATCAATAAAAATACAAGTAAGAGAACTAAACAAAGTTGTCTGCAATTCATATAGGAAATAAGAATTAATAGACTTTTGAGTAAAAAAAAAATCAAAAACTCTAAGAAAAAAGTTATTTCCTCTGTCGCACAATTCCCATTAAAGGCTTTCCTATCAAATTTCAATTTGAACTACTTTTATGGAGCCACCAAGTACAGAATTTTGTAATTCACTGGACAAGTATCCTAATTTCTTTCTTTCTCATATTTCTCATATGGGCATCTAAATATATATGTGTTTCTTTTCTCACAAATCGAGCCAATAGCAAATCATTCCTTTCTCTAACATTCCTTAAATAAGATACAAATGTAGAGCTCAAGAAACGACCATCCTATTTGTCTAAAAAATTAAATGAATATGATTTGGATCTAAAAGAAACAAAAAGAACACACCCACAATTTACTCAAATCGAAAAATTGAAGACTAGTACCAGCGAGTAGAGATGGTAACAGAGACGAAGCAAAGAGTAGCATGAGCAGTAGTCCAAATTGAGTAGAGACGGTGCAACAACAGCGGAGACGGAGCAACAATAGTAGCGGAGATGGAGCAGCAATCGATTTTGGGCACGGAGAGAGAGAGAGTGGTGACGGTGGATTGCGGTTGACGAATGAGTAAAAGCCACCGAGAGTGAGAGAGCTATAAAGTAGACTTGGATGAAGAGGGAGGAGACAGAGAGATCTGTACACAGTTCAGGTGGGTTGTGGTTGAAGGAGAAGTATGACAGCCACGAAGAAGGGAGAGCTGTGAAGAGATGACGAGAGGGAGGGGATAAGATTTCGGGAGAGGAAGATAACTTTTAGATTTTGTTTTGGGGTTCATTTTTTAATTTAATTTGTAATTCGTTTGAGAACGTGTTTAAGACGTTCTCAATTTTATAACTGTAAATGCGAATATGAATTCTCTATTTTATAATTTATTTTTTGGATTCATCCCACCAAACATGTATTATGTTTGTACTCTGGAAACAAAAATGAAAACAAAGCCTTGAAAATGGTACCAAACAGGCCCTTCATTGTTGTAATTTTCATTTCTCATCAAATTGTGAGTGTACAAGTGTGAGAAACACTTGGGATGAAGAGATTGGAGAGATAATCTCTTGTTGTAAAGGTTCATTGACACTTTGAAGTCAATTGTAAACGTTTGAAGTCTTGGAAAGGCTCGGATAGTGAAATCCTCAAGCCCGGTGTGCTTGGCGGCATGGACGTAGACGAGGATTGCCGAACCACGTAAAAATCCTTGAGTTTGCTTTCTCTTCCCTTGCTCATTTATTATTGTGTTTTCGTTGAATTTATTGTTTTCGAATTTATTAAGGCATTAGATTAGATTGTTGTGTGGTTTGCTTAACTTAATTTTTAAAATCCCAATTCACCCCCTCTTGGGTTGCCTAGTTAGTATTTTATTTGGTATCAGAGTGAGGTGCTCTTGTTTAGACTTAACCGTCTAGAGCTAAAGATCAATGGCAACCTAATATGACTCAACATTTAGAGAAGGACAGTCCACAATTAGACCACCGTTCTTTGACGGAAATGACTACCCGTACTGGAAAACTAGGATGAGAATTTATTTACAAGCACTAGATTATGAAATTTGGGAAGTTGTTTGTGATGGTCCTTTTATGCCTTTGACTAAAAATGAAGTCGGGGAAGATATTCTAAAACCTTCACGAGAATGGAATGAATTGGAAAAGAGAAAAGCTACTCTAAATTCCAAAGCTATGAATGCCTTGTTTTGTGCACTAGGTAAGAAAGAATTTCATAGAGTATCTAGTTGTGAGAGTGATAATGAAATTTGGCACAAACTTGAAGTTGTTTATAAAGGCACGAATCAAGTGAAAGAGTCTAAAATTAGTAGGTACACTCGGCAATATGAATTGTTCCAAATGGAACAAAATGAGAGTGTGTATTCTATGTATACTAGATTTACGGACATAGTGAACACTCTAGGAGCCCTAGGAAATACTTTTTCAAATAGTGAGAAAGTTCATAAAATTATTAGTCGCTACCTAAGGAATGGAGACAAAAAGGACTGCCATTGAGGAAGCCAAAGATTTAAATATCTTACCTATTGATGATTTAGTTGGTTCTCTTATTTCTTATGAGGAAGACCTAGCAGTCGAAAAAGGCAATGAGGAGAAGAAGAAAATCATTGCTCTCAAAGTCTCGAAATATGAGAGTGATGAGGAAAACGAGCTGGATGAGGAGGAGATAGATATGCTGGCTAGGAAGTTCAGAATGTTTTTAAGAAATCCAGTGAGCGAAGAAAATTTGGAGACCTCAAGAATTGAAAGGAGAAGAAGGAAGTAATCAAATGTTATGAGTACAAGAAACCTGGCCATATAAGATCGGAATGCCCTCTTCTCAACAAGCTCAAGAAGAAAGTAATGGTAGCCACATGGGATGATAGTGATGAGGAAACAAGTGATGATGAAGAGCATCAAGAAATGACAAATCTAGCTCTTATGGCAATTGGAGATGAATCGGATGATGAACTTGATGAGGTAAATGATCTTCCTACTTATGATGAATTACATGATGCTTTTAAAGAATTGCATGATGAGTGGATGAAAATTGGTAAAAAGAATGCATGTCTTAAAAAGAAAATGGTAGAGCTCAAAAATGAAAATGAATCTCTATGTGCAAAGATTACATGCCTAAAATTAGAGAATAAAACATTGCATGATAGAGTTGCATTATCAAATGAGAAACCTAGCACTTCACATGAGCATCTAGAATATCACATAGATGATTTGAAAAAGGAAAATGAAATGCTTAAGAAGAAGAACAATGAGTTAAATGAGATTGTTTTAAAATTTACAAATGAACAAAAGATGTTGGATAACTTGATTAATTCACCAAAATATGTGTTTGATAAAGGAGGACTTGGTTATAAGCCAAATTTGAAACAAAAGTATTATAAGAACTACTTTGTGAAGAGTACATCTATTAACAATCAAGTTGTATGTCATTATTGTAATCAAAATAGTCACATGAAGTTTGGTTGTCCTATTAAAAGAAAAGTATATTATGGAGTAAAATGTGTTTGGGTTCCAAAAGGAACCGTTGCTAACACTCAAGGACCCAATAGTATTTGGGTACCAAAGGGCACAACGTGAATGTTTTCTTTGTAGGTACTACAATCAAGGAATGGTGGAGAAGTTCCTTGATGAAAGCTTGTGAGGATAATCACTTGAGTATGATCTAGGAGAAAAAGATGAGGCAAGATGATTTAATTGTTTTGGTAACAATTCTTGCCATATTAATTTTTTTGAATGAATTATGATAAATGAATTTGCGAAAGTATGCTTGTATGTTTACATGATGGAATTATCATTGTGTATAACATTGAGTGATTTATCATGATGTCTTTGTTTGATTTTGATGATTGTATGGTCTTTGATTTCATCTTCTTAATTGTCTGTCATCATTGTCCATCTCTTATATATGTGTGAATTCATATGCCATTAATTGTGTTACATCATCATTCATTTATAAAATTTACATCATTATTTGATACGATTTCATATGTTTGGTCTTGTATACATTTATGTCTCATGCATTAAATGGCTTATTGAAAAATTTTGAATCTCAAAATGATTCAAAAATTGATCAATTTTTAAGCTAAAAATAAATTGATGTGTGTAATACAAGTCTAAGAGTTTACTAAACTTCAAAAATACTCTCCATATTTTAATCGATAAACCTCTTCTAATCAACCAGAAAACCATTCTTCTTATTGATTATTCTCTAAGTCATATTCCGGATAACCGGATTGGAAAACCAGTAAACCGTTTAAAGAGAATTTGGTTTCTGGAAAGAACCGGCCAGCTGGTTATGAAATCCGAAAAATCGGATTTAGTTTGATGCTTGCTGGACACAACCGGATAGCGGTTATGAGATCCGACAAACCGGATTCGCGTTGCTTACTTGCTGCCTCCAACCGGTTAACATGTTAGGAATATCCGGATAACCGGATTCGTGACCATTCATCACTAGACTTAACTAGATTATCGGTTATGTAAACTGGAAACCCGAATTCACGTTGCACACTCACTGGACCACAACCGGCTAACCGGTTAGTGAAATCCGGTAAGTCGGATTCGGGCATTCATATTTTGTTCATCCTCTTCTCCTTCATTCGGTCAATCGGTTACTCTCTCACTAAAAACCGCTTCCTCTTTCACGCAATATCTCTCTAAAATCCATCAATCTCATCCTTTTTCACTTCAAATCTTTTATACTTGTATTTGAACACACCAACATTTACTATTTTATTTTTCTTTTATTTTTCATTTGGATTATATGGATGTTTGCTATGATTTTGGATAATATGCATTTTGAACTTTTTTATTGTCCAAAGGGGGAGACAAAGTAATATATCATTTTGATGTTGTTAAAAGGAGGAGAATAATATGCACTTTGAGTATTCTTTTAATGATTGATATTTGATTATGATGATGATTTTGATGATTTTGAGATAATGATGATTTGATTACATAGTTGTTTTATATGATAATTTTATGTTATGAGTTGTTGATTTGGTAATTAATGGAATAATGGTTCATGATATTTTGGTGTGATGATTTGTGTATGGAGTTGGCTTGTATCATGATTTATAATAATTGGGAGTAATATTAATAAACTTGTATTTGAGGTAATGCTTGTTGTTAGGGGGAGAATGTGTTGAAATTTCTACTCGGACAAACATGAGTAATAAATTTGCTACTCTTATTCTTTTCCTTTAAGTTTTCTTTTTGATGATGAAGGGGGAGAAAAATCCATGTATTTAAATCTGTTAATTTAGCTAATTGGCAAATTGTAAGAGAAGATTATATTTAGGGGGAACAATTTGTGGAATCATTATTTAAATACATGAAATGTTTGTCATCATAAAAAAAAATGAGATTGTTAACATATATGTTTCCATAATGTTGATTTTGATGATAACAAACAAGATTAAGAATGATTAATCTTTTAAGCTCAAATTATTTTCTTTTTAAATAAATCATTATTTTCACATTATAAAGGTTTCATATTTAATGGAAAAATGATGTTATGGAATTAAAGTGTTTTGGATTAAAATGAAAGTATTATAAAACCTTTGATATTGTTTTAAAATTTCGGATTTGGACCTATTTGAAAATATTTAAATATTTTGGGTTATTCTATAATTTCACTCACATAGTTTGGGTGAAATCATAATTTCAGAAAGTTTTGGGATTGACAAAGTATTAGTTAGAAATTCTGAAATTTGACCTATTTGAAAGCTTTTATAATGTTTTGGGCCATAATATAGTTTTATAAAGTTTTGAGGTCAAACTATAAATTTAGAAAATATTTCACTGTAGCCATTACTGTAGCAAGCGGCTAACCAGATATGGTAAACAGCAATCCGAATTTTGGGCAGTAAGCTTTTGAAGCATAAACGGTTATTCGGATTTCAAAAGCGGCTAACCGGATATGAAAAGCGGCATGTCGGATATTCTGAAATTCAAATTTTTGCCTAAACGGTAATATAAAAGCGGCTAACTGGATTTCATAAACAGTAAGCCGGTTATGACCAAAAAGTGCATAACGGCTAGTTTTTGAGTTCAAACTATATAAACTCAAAACCAATTCATTTTTGGATATCTTGGCAAGCAAAAACAAGTGCACACAACATATATTGAGCTGCAATTTCATAAATCATCATTTATTAAATCATCTTTGTTTTTCAATTTGTATATCCACTCTTAAAGAGAGTTTCATTGTTGTAATTTTTATTTCTCATCAAATTGTGAGTGTACAAGTGTGAGAAACATGGGGTGAAGAGATTGGAGAGATAATCTCTTGTTGTAAAGGTTCATTGACACCTTGAAGTCAATTGTAAATGTTTGAAGCCTTGGAAATGCTTGAATAGTGAAATTCTCAAGCCCGGTGTGGTTGGAGGTGTGGACGTAGGCGGGGATTGCCGAACCACGTAAAAATCCTTGAGTTTGCTTTCTCTTCCCTTACTCATTTATTATTGTGCTTTCATTGAATTTATTGTTTCCGAATTTATTAAGGCATTAGATTGGATTGTTGTGTGGTTTGTTTAGCATAATTTTTAAAATCTCAATTCACCCCCCCTCTTGGGTTGCCTAGTTAGTATTTCATTTACACCATTTACCTTCTGCCTATATAAACCCCAAATTAGCTATAGTTTCATCTCTTAATTAATTAGAAATCAAAAAGGTTGGTTCGGTTTTGGGTATCCAGAAATGTTTAAGAATACGGGTGATAATGGTTCCATAAGGAAGGGACTATTTTGCTATACATGGAGTGCTAAGCATATGATGAAGAATGATATAACCGACATTTAACACCCTACCCTCTAGAATGCTATCCAATAAGGTCACATCCAAATGGGTAACTTCATCCCCATGTCCAGACCTAGGATTTATGATATGTTGAAGACATAATGAAGGATCCTAAGTTGAAAGGGTAAGGCTTGAGATTTCAAGGCAGGTTGACAAAACAGAACAAATCGGAACGTCTACAAATTTTTAGAACAACATCTTTAACTAAATACCACAAATAATCTATTTTGCTTCTCGCAATATAAGTTTCAACCCTTCATTTAGAGTTCTAAGAATTTAATTTAAATTTGCAACATCAAACTCAATATGAATTTCCTCAACACTTGTAACAATTCTATTTGTAATTTGCGAAAAAATAGCCATATTCGAATAAAATACTTTGACTAAATTTTCATAATATCGTTCCTTAATAACAAAAACATTTTTCCAGCCCATATCAATAATAAAATCACTAAGAGATTTCTCATAAATTGCTAACTTCTCCATATTACGAAGATTGACAAAATAGGGGGCAAGTACCGACCTCGACATAAATTTGTCGTGAAAACGTTTCTGAAGAGGTGGATGTGGAAAATGAGTTTATATGAACTCCAGATTATCTCTATGATCTTCTTTGCGCATCTTGGCCACATGTTTTCCAATGGATTTTTCACCACCAACCATTATTGAAAACAAGAACAAGCTTAAATACCCAAATTTGGAATTTCAAGATTTTCTATTAAATGGAAGTGTTTGAGCCAATAAACTTAATCCTAGAGATGATTTAATACAATATATTGTATTAATTTGATCAACGATGAGATAGAAATGGCTTAAGATGGAGGAGAGAGAAATGAGCAAGCTTAGATTTTGATTTTGAGATTTGGAGAAACAAGTGATGAAATGACGATTGGGAAGTGTTTAATTAAGGTTAAATGGATGGGTAATGGTTTGATGATTGATTTTGGCAAGAAAATGAATAAGAAATGAAGAATTGTTTAGTGGAAATGGAGAAGAGGTCATAGGTAGAGAGAGAGTGATGAGAGGTTGAAGAAACAATGAAGAAAAAAAAGCAAAAACCGAGCAAAAATCCATTAAACCCGAGCCCAGGCGGCTAGCCGCTTGCTCTTGGGTTTGCAAGCAGCTAGCCTGCTATTCTCTACTTTTCTGCACTAGTTTACTGTTCGACTTAGTTTTGAGCAATCCTAAGACCATTTCGTCATTCCAAAACATTTCAAAAGCCATTTTTAATTATGATGCATGATAATTAACATTCAAAAGATCATAAATTCACACATAATTCATCTATCATGCATATACATTGAGCAATCATGAGACATTGTAAGCACTTGAGGATTAAAAATTTAAGCATATTACTCATTTATCATGCATAGGCATGACATAATCATCAAGAATCATCAATCAATCAATTTTAATAATCTCAATAACATGGTTAGAGATGTTAATGCGAAAATTTCAATATCCCAAGTTCATGCCAAATTTTTGAAAATTGTTCTTTGCAAAAAGGTTTTATAAAAATATCAGCAAGTTGTTTTTCCATGGAGATAAATTCTAATTCAATATCTCCCTTTTGAACATGATCTCTCAAGAAATGATGTCTAATCTCTATATGCTTGTTTCTAGAGTGCTGAATGGGATTCCTTGGGACGTGATTGAAATCTTGCACACAAACATACATTAAATATGATATCGGGTATATTTGCGGTTAAGTAAAGTAAAGAACCGATCATATCCCGATACATTTTGATATCAACCTCTTTACCTTTTTCATTTTTGTCAAGCTTGATTGTTGTGCTCATTAGAGCGCTCTTGGTTTTTGAGTTATCAATGCCAAATCTCTAGAGTAGGTCTTTGACATATTTAGCTTAGTTAGTGAAGATTCCCTTGTTGTTTTGTTTGATTTGAAGTCCAAGAAAATACTTCAATTCTCTTATCATGCTCATCTCAAATTCCTTACTCATACAAAATGAAAACTCATTACACAAAGACTTATTAGCAGAACCAAAGATAATATCATTAACATAAATTTGAACAAGTATATCTTGGTTCTTATGCTTAACAAAGAGAGTAGTATCCATTTTTCCCATTGAAAAACCATTATCCAACAAGAAATTTTTAAGTCTGTCATACCATGCTCTAGATGCGTGTTTCAATCCATACAATACTTTTGACAACTTATAAACATGATTTGAAAATTTTTCATTTTCAAAACTAGGAGGTTGTTTCACATACACTTTTTCCATAATATAACCATTTAACAATGCACTTTTGACATCCATTTAATATAAAATGAAATCTTTATGACATGCAAATACTAAGAGCATCATAATGCATTCTAATCTTGCAACATGTGCAAATGTTTCATCAAAATCAATTCCCTCTTCTTGGTTGTACCCTTGAACCACTAATCTATCTTTATTCCTTACAACCACATCGAATTTATCCATTTTATTTCTAAATACCCATTTAGTGGTTATAATGGATTGATGTTCGGGTTTAGGAACTAATTTCCACACATTATTTCTCTCAAATTGATTTAACTCCTCTTACATTGCCATAATCCAAGATTCATAATTTTCCGCATCCGTAAAGGATTTTGGTTCAATTTGATATATGAATGCAGCATGCTCACAAGTATTTCTAAATGATGATCTAGTGGTAACACCTCTTGAAGGATCACCTAAAATTAAATCCTTAAGTTGAGAGAAAACATACCTCCACTCCTTAGGGAGTGTTTGAGAAGTACTTTATTGTTGCTCCACATTTGTTTGTCCTTTTTGTCTGTTCTCTTGATTTTTATGTGGTTCATCCTCTTGTTTATCTTTTGATAATTCTTCTTATTACTCTTCATCTGCATCATCATTAACAACAACTTTCTCCATAGAGGAATGGACTCATCAAATGTAATATGAATAGATTCTTCCACAACCAAAGTTCTTTTATTATGCATTCTATAAGCTTTACTTATGTTTGAATAACCAAGAAAAATATCAACATCAAATTTTGGATCAAATTTGTGAAGATTATCTTTTGTTTTCAAAATAAAATATTTCCATCGAAAAACTTTGAAATAATCAATGTTGGGGTTTCTATCTTTTCAAAGCTCATAGGGAATCTTATTGAGATAAGATCTAATCAACATACGATCTAAAACATAACAAGCGATGTTGACGGCTTCGGCCCAAAAATACTTAGGTAAAGTATTTTCATTCAACATAGTCCTAGACATTTCTTGAATAGACATATTCTTTCTTTCAACAACTCTATTCTGTTGTGGAGTTCTAGGTGATGAAAATTAATGTTCAATACCAAAATCATTACAAAAAATTTTAAATGCATGATTTTTAAATTATCCATGATGATCACTTCTAATACATGTAATATAATAACTTTTTTTCATTTTGAACCTTTTTTTTATAGAAAACCCTAAATACATCAAAAGCATCATCTTTTTTAGCTAATAATAATACTTATGTGTATCTAAAATAATCATCCACAATCACAAATGCATAATATTTACCACTTAAACTAACATATCTAGAAAGTCCAAACAAATTTATGTGAAGTAATTGAAGTGGTTTTGTAGTAAAGACATGGTTCTTGTTTTTTAAAGAACTTTTTATTTGTTTTCCAAATTAGCAAGCTTCAGAAATTCTATCTTTTTGAAAACTGATTTTTGAAAAGTCTTTAACCAAATCATTTTTCAAAATTTTTGAAATCAAATACATGCTTGCATGACCTAATCTTCTATGCCATAACCAACCATCATCATGTAATGCGAAGAAATATTTATCATTAGTAGATGCACAATCTATATCAATGGTCTAAACATTAATACATCTATTTCCTATAAACAAAATCTTGCCATCACATGCATTCTCAATAACACATTTCGATTTATCAAAGATAACTCTATAACCTTTATCACACAATTGATTAATGCTAAGCAAGTTGTGTTTCAAGTTTTCAACCAAACACACATTTCAATAAGAGTAGAGGATACGTTACCGACAATACTAATACCAATGATCTTTCTTTTTGAATTATCTCCAAAGGATACATCTCCAGCATTTTTTATCTTGGTAAAGCTTGAAAACCAAGAATGATTTCCAATCATATGCCTTGAGCAACCATTGTCCATGTACCATTTGTTCTTCTTTTTCTTCTTCAAACCTTGCAGAGGAAATTTTAAGTCTTGGGTACCCAAATCGTTTTGGGTCTTTCAGTGTTAGTAATGGTTCTTTTTAGAACCCAAACACATTTGACTCCATGATATGCATTTCTTTTCACTGGACATTTATATTCGATATGACCATTTTAATTGCAATAATGAAAAATAATTTTATGATCACTAGTGAAGGTAGCTTTAACAAAGTAATTCTTATAATACTTTTACTTCAAACTAAGCTTATATCCAAGTCATCCTTGATCAAATACACATTTTTCAGAGTTCATCAATTTTTTTAAGTTCTTTTGACAACTTTTGAATTTTAACACAATTTCGTTGAGCACATTACTCTTTTTCTTAAGCACTTCATTTTCTTTTATCAATTCATCAACATCTGATTTTTCATGCTCATATGAAGTACTTTGTTTACCTTTAAATGATGCAATCATATATGTAACTGATACGACTCAAAAGTGTATTACTCTCAAGTATAAGAGTGTCTAGTTATAATATAACCCGGTGAAACCGGGGTCGAACTACAGGGAGTTTTAAATCTAGTAAAACTAAGAAAATTGATTGTGGGGAAAAGAAATTATTTGAAATCAATTTAAAAATAAGCTAAGGTTTAGGATCCACTCTCTGTATTCAAACTATAATTTTAATACTCTCTCATTTATATTTTGCCTCACTTTTACCAATTAATTATTATATCATTTAATTCTATGTGTGTGGATAAATATAGAATAAAGTATCTAATGTGCCACACTATAATAATGTGTCGACATTATGTCAAAATACCATAAAATCCAGTGAGATTTATACATTAACATGATATAAAAATAATTAGAAAAGAATTAAATAAACTTAAAAACTCATTTGAGAAAATAATAATAATTAATAGTTTAAAACATTGAGTTTCACCGTTAACCTCAGCTTAATAAAATTAGCTACTCATATTGAAAGAAAACATAATACTCTTTTTATTTGATAAACTTTTTGAAATATGTTACAAAGAAAATTGATACAAATGGAAACAAGAAAAGAAAAGAAAAGAAACAAAGAAAGAAAGAAATTCTTCAGCTGCACTCTATTCTCTCTCGACTTCAGCTCTCAAAATAGCTCTCCAGCTTTTATAGGCATCAATTGCCTCATCTTCATTCTTTTGATTCTTATTTAATTTATTATTATTTTATTATTTTATTTTTTATAATTTAAATAAATGTTGAGAAGTGTGATGGCCAGGAGGCGTGATCGCCTCCTGACCAACATGGGTTGCCTTTTACTCTTTTGTCTTTTTGTTCTTTTTTTTATTTTTTATTTTTTATTATTAGATCTCCTCAATTGTGTTCCAGTAGTTCTTCTTTGTTTCCGCTTTCAATTCCAATTCCATCTTTATTCTTGAAAAATATTTACAAGATAAAAATTAACAAATTACGAATTAATTTAACATAAAATATATTTGGGGAGTATTAAAATAATTTAGAAATAACGAATGCATTAATCGACATAATAAGTGAAAAACTAATAATTTTATCTTTATTAAATGTATACTTTTTAGTGTCAATCAATAACATTTCATTATCTAATTCCAATCCCTTGATCTTTTCATTGAATGAATCATTGCATTTTTTAGGGCATCCTTTTCATTTGAAAGTTCTAGTATTTTCTTTTTAAGGCATGCATTCTTTTTACCAATTTTTATCCAATCCAATGAATTACTAGCAAAATTTATTTTTATTTTTATGCATCACCACATCTTTTAGTCCATATTACCAGTTTTTGCTTCAGACTGTAGTTCCAAAAAATCGAGAAGGACTTTTATTAGGACGTAACGTAGGCTAGGGTTATGGCTAACAAAAAAAAGTAATAGGAAAAACAAAAATATATGTTTGAAAAATAGGGGACTTTTTGGAGATTATAATGTACTTTTTTTTTCTTTTTGCTTGGATTTTTTTTCTTTTTTTTTATTAATTGATATATACATATCATCTTTCTTTTTTTTTCTTTTTCTTTTTTATATAGCACCATTATTAGGAATACATAATCATCCCTATTTTTAAACATAATTGGGTGATGAAAAACATAAAACATAAGGGGATACTCCTCATTGGAGTAGGAAAATATGATAGGTTACCAAAGAAAAAGTTTTTTTTTTTTCAAAGGCTCAAAGGGGTTAACTATGGATTCTTTATAATAGGGTTGGCTAGAAAGGCTCAAATGGATCAAAGATGGCATTCTGTCATCTTTTAGGGTTCTATATAATCTTTCATATCCACTAGTTCAATGGACTTTTAGATGCGGCTCCACAAATTTTTTTTTTTAATATTGAGATCTTGTACAATAAATTGTGAAGCTGTATAGGCAAACAAGGTTACTCTCCAAGGATAATAGGCTTAAAAACTCGCTTGGTCTTTTCATAACATGTACATTCCTCCAAATGGCTCAATCAATTTCACTCATCCAATTTCTCAATTTGCGTTTCAACATAAGGAAAAACATAGTGTAACATAACTCAAGGCCAAAGATAATACAAATACCAAAATTTGAAAATCGTCATGTTATCCAATGTTAAAAAATCACACCGAAAAAGAAAACTCTTTTATTTTTTTTTAAAGAAACACTAAAAAAAATTGGGACCGATTGTAGAAACTTAAGGGAGATGATTAAGAGAAAAAGAGAAAAAGACCGAAAACAAAAGGTTAGAAACATTTTTTTTAATTTTTTATTTTTTTTGGAAGAAAACACAAAAATTAAGAAGATGCATTTCTAGAGACACTACATTCTATATTCTGCCATCTTCGACTCAAATTTTTATCTAAAATTAGTCTTTACAACAAAAATTAGTAAAAACATCACTAGGACTGAGACATTCCACAATTATCAACTATTCCCTCCCCCCAACCTGAAGGAGACATTGTCCTCAATGTCTAAAGAAAAAAGTAGAGTTTAAAAGATATCACCTGGCCAGTGCTGGAAATATTTACAGACGGAGAGTTAAATCTAATTTACACTTTTTACGAGAGTTACTGCCATCATCATTAGTTGCCCAATCCAACGCTAAAGTCATGGGATCTGGCTCTGGTTTGTAAGCTTGCAAAAGATCAAGTAACTCATTAGCAGTAGAAGCACAAATGAAGAGTTTTTTCGCTGAGGATGGAATAAAATAATTTTTTATTGCATGATTGAGAATTGTTATTAAGCCATCATAAAAGTTATTAACATTTAACAAACCGATGTGTTTTTTATGGATATTCAAATGGGCCCAAGAAGCAAATGTAATTAGCGCTTCCAAAGTTGCAAGGTCTCCTAGCAAGAAAATAAAAGCGTCAGCATGATTCAACATTTCAGATATTCTTTCTTGCATACCTGAGACAACTAACTCTTCTCCAGTTGGAGGGTTTGGTAGACATCCTAAAGGTTTTAAGGCTTTTGGAATGATGCCTAGCACTTGGCTTCCTCGAACAAAAGCAGTTTTAGAGACAAGCTTTGATAACCCTCGGTCATCTCCTCCATATACAAGATGTAGTTTTCTCTTTGTTATAGCGCGACCAAGATCTATGGCTGCCTGAACGAACTCCTTATACTTTCCATAGCGAAATCCAGAAAGCACACAAATGTTTTTAAGTTGACTGCTTGAAGTTGCTGCCATTAGAACAATTCTAAAAAGAAACAATTTGTGAGTGCTTGAAAAGAAGTTCTTATTTAAGGATCTTGGTGGCGGACATAATGATACACATCTGTAAATGGGGTGGTGTGTTTGTCAAATGACGCGTGAAGCTTTTAGCTTAATAATTCAAAGGCAAATAGTAAAAAGAAAAAGCAAACAATGATTAGATAGAATAAAGAAATAATAATAATAATAATAATAATAATGCAAAAGATAAAAGAACAGTAAAATAAAAGGATATTTACTGGTAGATGTGATTGTGGCTCACATCTTCCTCTGGTTTTACGTCCAGTAACGGCTTGAACGCCCTCTATGGGTCGAGGATAGGCTTCCCATCCAGTTTTCTTATAAACTGGCAAACAAGGTCTTTTAGAGTCAGATTCCCAAGACTAAACTGCGCACTTTCCTTTTTGAACAGCTTTTACAAATTTTGAATTTCAGTTGAACATATCCGTTCGGATGCGTCTCAAGAGATCGTAAGATATCATCCAATGATTCTTTACTCATGCCTTCCTTAACGAATTTGATTTTATCTTCACGATTTACAGAAACCATTCCTAAAGCTTTACAGCGTGGATTTTTGCAAGCAAGTCTTACACAGTGAGAACATTCAGAGCCAAGTCGCTTAGCTCTTCTTTTCTTAGCAAATGTACTTTTACCAAAACCAGGCATGTAGGAAATGAATGGATCAGAAAACTCACCTGCCAATAGGAACTTTGCTTCAATTAACCAGCGAATGTCAGCAGGAATCCCATTGATCATTAACAAACGCAGTCGTTCACAACGAGTTTTGTAAATCTTCTTAAGAGCATTTTGAGGGAGAGAAGGAAAATATTAATGCAAATTTTATTGTATTTCTTCCATGCTTGACATTGAGGTTTCAGTTATTATGGGAAACTGAGAATACCGACTTAAACAGTCACGGAGTACCGTTATCCGCCATTTATACGGGAGAGTGAATCAAAACAAAACGAATCAAATCTACAAAATCAAATCAAAAGTGTAAAAGAACAACAAAAACACACAAGGAATATAACTCACATTCCTCCTTTTATTGAATCCAGTTCCAATTGCAGATTATAAATACCATCCTCTATTTCCTTTAGTTGTCTTTCTAGATCTTTCACGTGAAATACTAACGCTGGTGGTTGCGGATCCCAAATGGGATGTAATTTACAAAATCGAAGTAATTTGCTCATGTGAAATTTTACATGAAAAAGTGTTTTAAGATCGAAAAGGAAATTTTTCTTGGAGGTACTCATGACAAGTATAAAAATTTGGTGAGCTAAATCACAATTTTCAAACAACACACAATTAAAACAATGCAATGCACTCCATTCAAGACATAGGGAAAAGGAAAAAGAAAAAAATCAAATAATTCAAACGATAAAGTAACAGTAAATCAAATTCACAAAATGTTAAAATAAAAAGGCTTAATCAAAATTTTGGTGGGTCACTCAAATGGATTTCGGTATCTGCTTTATGTGGTTGGTATTCCAGATATGGTTTCAATCTTTGGCCATTAACTTTAAATGTGACACCATCCTTTGGATTCTCAATTTCTACGGCTCCATATGGATAGACATATTTTACAACAAATGGACCATTCCACTTTGACTTTAACTTCCCTGGAAATAAATGAAGACGAGAATTATAAAGCAACACTTTTTGACCAATTTCAAATGTTTTCGGAAAAATTCTTTTGTCATGAAAAAATTTTGTTCTTGCCTTAAGAATTCTGGAATTCTCATATGCATCATTCATTAATTCCTCAAGTTCATTTATTTGCAATTTACGCACATTGCCAGCATTATCAAGATTTGAATTAAAAGCTTTAATGGCCCAAAATGATTTATGTTCAAGTTCTACTGGTAAGTGGCAAGATTTTCCATAAACAAGCCGATAGGGTGACATTCCTAAAGATGTTTTAAAAGCAGTGCGATATGCCCAAAGTGCATCAATTAGTCGAAGAGACCAATCTTTACGGTTTGGATTAACTGTCTTTTCTAAAATTTGTTTTATCTCCCATTTGCTAATTCAACTTGACCACTTGTTTGAGGGTGATAAGGGGTAGCAACCTTATGTGTAATTCCATATTTCTTCATTAAAGACTCAAATGGCTTATTACAAAAATGCTTACCTCCATCACTGATAATGGCTCGATGTATTCCAAATCTGCTCAAAATATTTTCTTTTAAAAAGCGGATCACAATCTTGTGATCATTGTGCCGACAAGGAATCGCCTCAATCCATTTTGAAACATAATCAACAGCAACCAAAATGTATACAAATCCAAATGATGATGGAAAAGGGCCCATAAAATCAATTCCCCAACAATCAAATATTTCAATGATAAGGATGGGGTTTAAAGGCATCATGTTCCGCTTTGAAATAGACCCTACCATTTGATAATTCTTACACATTTTACAGAACGCATGTGAATCTTTAAATAATGTAGGCCAATAAAATCCACACTGTAATATTTTTACAGCTTTCTTTTTTGAAGAAAAATGGCCACCGCATGCTTCAGAATGACAAAATTGAATGATCCTACTTACCTCGTCGTCTGATATGCATCTTTGAAAAATTGAATGATCTTACTTACCTCGTCGTCTGGTATGCATCTTCGAAAAATTGAATGATCCTACTTACCTCGTCGTCTGGTATGCATCTTCAAAAAATTTGATCGGAGCAGTACTTGAACAAGTATGGTTCATCCCAGTAAAAACATTTTACTTCTGCTAAGAATTTCTTCTTATCTTGGGAACTCCAGTCACATGACATTTCACCTGTTGCAAGATAATTAACAATATTAGCATACCAAGGCACTTTGTTTATAGAAAACAAAAATTCATCAGGGAAAGAATCATTGATGGGTGTTGTTTCAATTGAAGACTCATTTGTAAGCCTTGAAAGACGATCTGCAACAACATTTTCAGCGCCATTTTTTTCCTTGATTGTCAAATTAAATTCTTGAAGTAGCAAGATCCATCGTATCAACCTTGGTTTGGCATCCAGTTTTGACATTAAATATCTCACAGCAGCATGATCAGAGTAAACAACAGTAGATGAACCAATTAAATACGAACGAAATTTATCCAATGCAAATATTACAGCAAGTAGTTCTTTCTCAGTTGTAGTGTAATTCATTTTAGCACTATTTAAAGTTCTACTTGCATAATAGATGACAGAGGGCTTACCTTCCTTTTTTTAGCCCAGAACAGCGCCAACGGCATAATCACTAGCATCACACATTAGCTTAAAAGGCAAAGACCAATCAGGGGGTTGCATTATTGGGGCTGATGTCAAAAGGGTAGTTATTTTTTTAAAAGCTTGTTGACAATCATTAGTCCATTCAAATTGTGTGTCTTTTATTAGGAGGTTACAAATTGATCTAGATAAGGCACTAAAGTCTTTTATAAACCTCCTATAAAATCCTGCATGTCCTAAAAAAGAACAGACTTCTCTAATTGTCTTTGGTGAGGGAAATTTCAAAATGACTTCAACTTTGGCTTTATCAACTTTGATTCCTTTTGAAGACATAATATGGCCCAAGACAATTCCAGAAGTGGTCATGAAATGACATTTTTCCCAATTTAAAACTAGTCCTTTTTCTTTGCACCTTTTCAAAACGTTTTCTCGATTATCAAGACATGTATCAAAAGAATTACCAAATACAGTTAAATCATCCATAAAAACCTCTAGACAATTTTCAACCATGTCACTAAAAATGCTTAGCATGCACCTTTGAAATGTTACAAGAGCATTACAAAGTCCAAAGGGCATTCTCCTAAATGCAAATGTTCCAAATGGGCATGTGAATGTGGTCTTTTCCTGGTCTTCTAAGGCTATAGGGATTTGATAATAACCAGAGTAGCCATCAAGAAAGTAGTAGTAGGGATGTCCAGCTACTCTTTCGAGAATTTGGTCTAGAAATGGAAGGGGAAAATGATCTTTTCTAGTGGCATCATTTAATTTTCTGTAATCAATGCACATGCGCCAACTAGATGGAATTCATGTTGGGATTGCATCACCTTTTTCATTTTCTACAACAGTTATTCTAAATTTCTTTGGTACTGCTTGACTTGGACTTACCCATTTACTATTAGAGATAGGGTAGATAATTCCTACATCTAGTAGTTTAAGGACCTCATTCTTTACCACTTCTTTCATATGAGGGTTTAGTCTTCTTTGTGGTTGACGGGTTATTTTGGCATTTTCCTCTAAGTGTATTCGGTGTGTGCATATTAAATGATTAATGCCTTTTATGTCTTTTAAGGTCCAACCAAATGCAGTTTTGTGCCTTTTCAGTACAGATAACAACTTACCTTCTTGATCATGCGTGAGTTGAGAAGAAATTACCACCGGATATGTCTGCTGCTCTCCAAGATAGGCATACTTCAATTTTTTTGGTAAGGACTTTAATTCGAGCTCTGGTGCTTCCTCTTCGTTTGGTTCTTCAGGTTGCACCGTATCTTCAAAGTTCGATTGGTCATCGTCGTCTATAGGTACCTGCATAGAATCAAGTGTAGGGCATGTGTTAACAGTATCACAATCTAATTCTTTACTTGATTCAAAAGAATCAGCAAAACAAATTTCAGCAAAGTTTGTAAAATTCTCATCCTGAATGTGTTCCTCAATGATTGGCTCGATAAGATCAATTTCCTCATTCTCATTATCATCATCTTCTTGGTGGTGAGGTTGTTTACACATGTTGAACACATTGAGTTCCAGTGTCATGTTGCCGAAAGATAAATTCATTAATCCATTCCTGCAATTTATCAAAGCATTAGCAGTAGCTAAAAATGGTCGACCCAAAATAACAGGAATTTGTTTGCATTCATTAGCAATTGGTTCCGTTTCCAAAACAATAAAATCCACATGATATATGAATTTATCGACATGGACTAATACATCTTCAATTATTCCTTTTGGAACCTTAATCGATCTATCAACAAGTAAAAGAGTGGTAGAAGTTAGTTTAAACTGACCGAGATTGAGTTGTTGGTACACTGAGTAAGGAAGCAAATTAACACTGGCACCAAGATCAAGTAAAGCATGTCCAATTTTATGATCCCCAATAGTGCAAGAAATAGTTGGACAACCAGGATCCTTGTATTTCAAAGCACTATTGGTTGAGAGAATAGAACTTATCTGTTCTGCTAGAAAAGCTCCCTTTTGCACCTTATGTTTCCTTTTCACCGTGCACAGATCTTTCAAAAATTTAGCATAAGAAGGCACCTGTTTAATGACATCCAGCAGAGGAATGTTGACCTTAACTTGTTTAAAAACTTCATAAATTTCTGGACTGTGGATTGATTTCTTTGGCTTGATTAGTGCTTGAGGAAATAGGGGTACAGGAGGAGAGTTGGTTATTTCTTCATGGGTTAAAGGTTTGATAGACTCTTCCCTATTTTCTGAAATTGAATCTTTACTAGTTTCACGAGGGTCCACAATGTGTTTTTCGACCACTTTACCACCATAAAGGGTTATAACTAATTTGACTTGACTCATATTTTGGTTTCCTGAATTTCCCATTTGAGGATGTTGTTGACTCTTGGGGTTTGGTTTAGGTTGAGCAGGAAACTTTCCTTTATCATGTATGGTCAGAGCAGATATAAGTTTGGAGATAGTTTCTGTCAAATTGGTTAAGGTTTGCATCGTTTGGTTATTGATTGGCTCTTGTTTTTCAATAAACGAACGCAATGTGTCTTCCAGAGTTTTTCTTGGTGGTGGGACATATGGTGGGTAACTTTGGGAGTTTTGAAAATTTTGACGTGGAGGAACTGGTTGTGAAGGTTATGCATGATTGTCATTTCTCCAACTGAAATTTGGGTGGTTTCTCCAACCAGAGTTGTAAGTTTGAGAGTATGGATTTGGATTTAGCCTTTTGAAATTGTAAACGACATTTACTTGTTCATGTAAGCTTTCTCTCAGAGTTGGCAAAGTTAGACAGTCCTGCGTAGAATGGTCAGTAGAATCGCAAACATAACATGAAATATTTTGAATAGACTTTACATGATCATTCTTTTTCGACTTTAATGCTTCGACTTTTCTAGCTAATGATGAAAATTTGGCTTGAAAATCATGGTCTTCCCTAAGGTTATGCATGCCTCCACCAGATGGAGATGACTGAGGTTTACTTGATGACTCATAAGACCCAATTGTATCCCAGTGTTGTGCATTTTCTGCTATATAGTCAAGATAGTCTAATGCATCTTCAAGACTTTTATCCTTAAACTCACCATTACACATCATTTCAACGACTTGTCTACCTTGTGATGTTAATCCCTCGTAAAAATAAGACACTAATCTCCATGTTTCAAAACCGTGATGTAGGCAAATGTTAAGTAGTTCTTTAAACCTATCCAAACATTGGTAGAGAGTTTCTCCTGGTTTTTGAGTGAAAGTGGTGATTTGTCTTTTGAAAGAATTTGTTCTGTGGGGTGGGAAGAATTTTTTCAAAAATTGTGCTTGCATTTCATCCCAAGTTCTGATGGATTCTGACCTAAGATTTTGTAGCTAAGTTTTAGCTTTATCCTTAAGTGAGAAAGGAAAAAACTTAAGCCTGATTATATTCATGCTACAATTTTGATTAGTACATGTGTTACAGACTTCCTCAAATTCCCTTAAATGCAAATATGGATTTTCAGACTCAAAACCATGAAAAGTAGGAAGAAGTTGAATGATACCAGGTTTGAAATTAAAACGTGATGCATCAGGAGGGAAAACTATGCATGATGGTGACCCTGTTCTAGTAAGATCCATGAAGTCTCTAAGGGTCCTAGGTTGTTCATGAAGATTTTGCAAGGCTTGGTCATTTTCGTGCTCCGAAAAATTTTCAGCTCCTATGTCAGTCATATTTAAGGGTGGTGAATGTGATTTTCTAATTAATCTACCACTATTTGTACGAGACCAACGATGCATGCAATGCTAATGATGTGTGCTAGACTAGTGATGCAAAAACACTAAATGAAAATTGTGGAAATAAAATAAACTGGAAATTAAATAAGCAAAAAAAATGCAAAATAAAAATAAACAAATTGAAGATAAATAAAATAAATAAATTAGGCAGTGAAACCAGCCATAAACAAAGAAATTAAAAGAAACAGTTTAGGCAGTATTTTAAAACCAGCCATATAATAAAACATAAAATTAAATAAATTAATGTACAAAAATAAATAAACTAAAATTAAAATGATAGGCGATAGAACCGACCATGTAAATAAATTAGCAAAGTGAAATTAAAATGTTAGGCGGTAGAACCAACCATATAAACAAAAATACATAAATTAACAAAATTTAAATAACAGTCAGGTGGTAGAACCGACCATTTAAAATAAATGCAGAAAGTAAATTGCAGAAATTTAAAAAAATAAATTTGATTTGGGGACTGATTTGTAAGGGTTTTTGGGCTAAGATGAAGTTTCTCACAAATTTTATGGACAATGTTAAGGTTTGAAAAGAAGAGGGGTGCTAACTGTAGTTTTACAAAAAGAGAATAAAATAGAATAACGGAAAGATGGTAAAGACAAAACAAAAAAAAATAAAATAAAAATAAAATAAAGACAAACTAACACCAAATTTAGAAAACTCTCCGGCAACGGCGCCAAAAACTTAATACGACTCAAAAGTGTATTACTCTCAAGTATAAGAGTGTCCAGTTATAATATAACCCGGTGAGACCGGGGTCGAACCACAGGGAGTTTTAAATCTAGTAAAACTAAGCAAATTAATTGTGGGAAAAATGAATTATTTGAAATCAATTTAAAAATAAGCTAAAGTTTAGGATCCACTCTCTGTATTCAAACTATAATTTTAATACTCTCTTATTTATATTTTGCCTCACTTATACCAATTAATTATTATATCATTTAATTCTATGTGTGTGGATAAATATAGAATAAAGTATCTAATGTGCCACACTATAATAATGTGTCGACATTATGTCAAAATACCATAAAATTCAGTGAGATTTATACATTAACATGATATAAAAATAATTAGAAAAGAATTAAATAAACTTAAAACCTCATTTGAGAAAATAATAATAATTAATAGTTTAAAATATTGAGTTTCACCATTCACCTCAGCTTAATAAAATTAGCTACTCATATTGAAAGAAAAAATAACACTCTTTTTATTTGATAAACTTTTTGAAATATATTACAAAGAAAATTGATACAAACGGAAACAAGAAAAGAAAAGAAATAAAAAAATAAAGAAATTCTTCAACTGCACTCTATTCTCTCTCGGCTTCAGCTCTCAAAATAGCTCTCCAGCTTTTATAGGCAACAATTGCCTCATCTTTATTCTTTTGATTCTTATTTAATTTATTATTATTTTATTATTTTATTTTTTATAATTTAAATAAATGTTGAGAAGTGTGATTGCCAGGAGGCGTGATGGCCTCCTAACCATCACAGGCAACCAATGTTTTGGTTGCTTTTACTCTTTTCTCTTTTTGTTCTTTTTTTAATTTTTAATTTTTAATTTTTTTATTATTAGATCTTCTCAATTGTGTTCCAGTAGTTCTTCTTTGTTCTCGCTTTCAATTCCAATTCCATCTTTATTCCTGAAAAATATTTACAAGATAAAAATTAACAAATTACGAATTAATTTAACATAAAATATATTTGGGGAGTATTAAAATAATTTAGAAATAATAAACGCATTAATCGACACAATAAGTGAAAAACTAATAATTTTATCTTTATTAAATGTACACTTTTTAGTGTCAATCAATAACATTTCATTATCTAATTTCAATCCTTTGATCTTTTCATTTAATGAATCATTGCATTTTTTAGGGCATCCTTTTCATTTGAAAGTTCTAGTATTTTCTTTTTAAGGCATGCATTCTTTTTACTAATTTTTATCCAATCATCGTGCAATTCCTTAAAAGTATCATATAATTCATCATAGGTAGGATCACTTACTTCATCAAGTTCGTTAAACAATTCATCTCCAATTGCCATGAGAGCTAGATTTGACATCTCATGTTCCTCTTCATCATCACTTATTTTCCCATCGCTATCATCCTATGTGGCTACCATAGCCTTCTTCTTAAGCTTGTTGAGAAGAGGACATTCCGATCATATATGTCCAGGCTTCTTGCACTCATAATAAGTAATTGACTCCTTTTTGTCCTTTTGGTTCTTGTAGTTTCTGAATCTTTTCCTCTCACCGGCTTTTTTAAAGAATTTTCTGAACCTCCTGGCCATCATAACCATGTCTTCATCACTCTCATGTTTTAGTGCTTTGAATGCAATGTTTTTCTTCTTCTTTTCCTCATTGCCTTTTTCTACTGACAAATCTTCCTCATATGAAATAAGAGAACTAATTAAATCATCAATAGGCAAAGTGTTTAAATCTTTAGCTTCCTCTATGACAGTTCTCTTAATAATTTTCTTAACTTTGTCGTTGTTCGAAAACGTTTTTCCTAGGGCTCCTAATGTGCTCACAATATCTGTAAACCTAGTATACATAGAATACACACTCTCATTTTGTTCCATTTGGAACAATTCATATTGTCGAGTGTATCTATTAATCTTAGACTCTTTAATTTGATTTGTCCCTTCATAGACAACTGTTCCATATTTCCTTAGCACTCTTACAACTAGACACTTTATTAAAATTCTTTATGATCAAGAGGACAAAACAAAGCATTCATTGCTTTAGAGTTTAAAGATATATTTTTCTTTTCTAACTCACTCCATTGACTTGAAGGTTTTAGAATATCATCTCCTACTTTATTTTTAGTCATAGACATGAATGGACCGTCACAAACAACTTCCCAAATTTCATAATCGAAAGCTTGCAAATAAATTCTCATCTTAGTTTTCCAATATGGATAGTCATTACCATAAAAAAATAGTGGTCTAGTTGTGGACTATCCTTCCCTAAAGATTGAGTCATTTTGGGTTGCAATGAATCTTTTACTCTAGACGGTTAAGTCCTAATAAGAGAACCAAGCTGTGATACTAAATGAAATAGTAGTTAAACAACCCAAGAGACATGAATTGGGTTTCTAAAAATTAAGTTAATTAAACTACACAAGAATTTAATCTAATGCCTTAATGAAATCAAAAACAATAAATTTAACAATACTAAAAAATAAAAGAGTAACGGAAGAGAGAGCAAACACAAAGAATTTTACGTGGTTCTACAATCTCCACCTATTCCACGCCTCCAAGCAAAACAAGCTTGAGGATTTTATTATCCAAACTTCCCAAGGCTTCAAATGTTTGCAATTGACTTTCAAGGTGTCAATGGATCTTAACAACAAGAGATTATCATCAATCTCTTCACTCAAGTATTTCCCACACTTATAAACTCACAAATTTTACAATGAATTCAAGAATTACAACAAGTACTCTCTTTTAGAATAGATATATAAATAATAGCTCAATGAAGATTTAATCTATCATGATTTGTAAATTGGAAGCTCAAAATATGTAGTTTACACTTGTTTATGCTTGCAAAAATCTTTAAAAATGAATTAGATTTAAAATTATATAGTTTTGACATAAAAATTAGTCGTTATGGAAAAAATCAGCAAGCAAGCGGCTAGCCTCTTGATTAGCCAGCTCACCGCTAAGTACAGTGCAAGTTACCATTGCAATTTGAATTTTGCTACAGTAAGTTTATTTTCCCAAATAATGCTTTTACCCAAAAATTTCGATAATTGGACTATGGCCCGTTATAAAAATTGCAAACAAATCCAATTTCAGAATCTCTAAATAATACTTGTTATTGCCCAAAACTTTCTAAAATTATGTTGTGGCCCCAAAACTTTATCATACTTTACAAAAGAGGTTCTTTTCATAATTCTCACTAATTTCAAAGTTCTTGAAACTTTTTCAATTTAATCCAAGATTTTAAAAACACTCAAATCCACAAAAAACTTGTCTTATAAATATAAAACCTTTTGGTTTATAAAAAGTAATAATTTATTAAATAAAATCTTGAGCTTCAGAAATTCTAGACCATGCATATATTAAATCATACCAGCTTTACAAGAATTTATCGCAATAATGACTCCGTTGGGCTAAACTTTGTTCTTGATCAAGCTGTTGTCCATTGAATGTCTTGATCTTGATTTCACTTGATTCACTTGCATAAATATTTTACTTCAAGAACTAGTGAAAATGTGAAATACAATATTTATCATATAACTTAAGACACATGTTTGTTATCATCAAAATTACAATATGTGTAGCCCTTTAGGCTAACAAAGTCTTAACAATGCAGTGAACAGCAAAGCTAAGAAATTAAGAAGGCTCTTGCAAAAAACCCAAGCATACAATTGAAAAATACAATGTTTATACTTTACATCTACAGTGTAGGTGTGTGGAGAAAATTTCTTGTTGATTACTTAGTTTTGCAATAATGAATATTTAACGACATGTTTTATGACTCTATATATTTCCTTATTGCAAGCATTGATTTTTGAAGTGATCGGAGGATTGCCATCAGAGTGAGCCGTGAAAACTAGAAAAAAGATTCCTCAGATTGTGTAGTGGAAGCCCATGGCTTCTTCTAAGATAAACTTTGCTGAAGTGTATTCATATTTCAATGATAAAAGTAATATATATGTATATATGTATATAGCTACTTTTCATATTACTAAATACTAGATGATTATACTAACTTAAAATTTGGTATTCTTTGCAGTAGGGAAACATTTTACAAGCCATTAAAACGGATGCAAAGAAGAAAGCCTTAAAAAATAAGAAGAGTGTAGATGATTATTTTCCATATATTCGAAGTTGGGTCTGTAATGTGGGTATCCTTTAATGCATCATATCACAATTTAAAAGATAATCAAAACTTGAAATTTTTTGCCTTGGTATTTACTCATTCTCAATGTTACTTTGTGCAGCATCAACCTTCAATCAATGTGCCACCCATTACAAGGACAAAAGAAGAAGATCATGACATCATAAGCCCAACACAGATGCAACTGAATCTTGTTGAAAATGAGCTTGCTGCGCTGATGACCATCACGAATTCGAACACGATTCTGATGACATACAAGATTCAAAGGTTACTTTCTGATTTAAAAGATCATTTTCTTTCATCATATATAATTGATTTTAGTGCTCTCTCATTATTTTTTTATTTTATAGTAATAGTTGAGGACAAAGTTCCGTTATGATTATCTTATTCAACAGATAGACAAGATTGAGTGTTCCATTTATGAACTTAGGTCGGATTTTCAGGCGAAGCACTAAGAACAACAACAGTATAAAGAAGCAGTCATGAGATTTATGGCTTTATTTAATTATGGTTCTTCCAACACTCATATGGTGATTCTTCAATTGGAGGCTCGTATACAGTGAGCAAATTTAACATGCAATAGTTGTGTTCTTTTGTTTTAAATTTGATATTAGTTTAATATGTTCATCTTGGCAAATCAACAAACCCTGGATGACTATGAACTGTACACTGATGCTGGCAATCATAATGATCACACCCTCATATCGATGTATAGTTTCTATAGGGACATAAGTGGTGGCAGCGTGCAAATTCTCATAAAGGCACCTCCTGGCGTAAGTAAGTTTGAACGTCTGTACAGATCATCATATGTCTTTAGTAGTCTTTACTTATCCTTTCAAGAGCGTAAGAAACGTTAGGCCTCCACCGACACTCGAAATAACGGACCATGAGATTGATGAAAAAACGAGTGTGGATATAAATCCTCGTAGGGGATTAGAAGATCTAAGGCTATTTCAAGAGTTTGATTAGGGATCTGCTGGTAGAATCACCATGGATCCCCCCGTCCAACAATTGCAAAAATTCTTTGAAACACTCTTTAGCAATGCTTCAATAGGGGTGGCTTAGTGATGAGGAAAGTATTGTTGTTATTTCTTGAAGTATTATTCATCTTTCTTCTATACTCTACTTTGTTCTAAATTGACATGTTTCTATTCCTAAACCGCATATTTTTGCTTGATCAGTGACACTTTTTTTAGGTAATAAGTTTGCGAAACTTAATAATCATTGATTTAATTTCTTATCTCTTAATATCTTGAAGTCTTGTTTTAATCCTCGTGTAATATATCTACTAATGTTCTTGAAGCAATTATGGAACAACGGTAATTGTGATATCCATTCATTACAATATAGCAACAACTTAAATAGTTATATTGATGGGCAGAAGATATCATGTCGAAATAGTTCATTGACATCGATGTGGTGCGTATTACTACTCAATCCAATGGACTTTATTTTTTAAACGATTTTAGACATAACAAATATGATAAATTTATGATATTATTTATATGTAGATATTCATTCTTGTGAACCTGGGTGGCGATCAATAAATACTACCTCGAGCGGACCTTCACGTGAAGAGGGTGTTGATTTATGACTCGTTAGGAACATTTCGCGACGATAAAATGTACTTATGTCAATTCAAGCCATTTAAAGTCATCTTCCTTTGATGACTTTAAGATGTTGGATTCTTTCTATGTCTTCAAGATGTTGGATTCTGCAACATCTAACATGAGCTGCAGAGTGCCAACTCTTGGAAAGTCAGAATAGTTAAGGATGTACCATAGAAATGACGATTGTGGCGCTTTTATGTTGATGTTTATAAGGTATTTAATGTTTGGGCTCATATTTGGTTTTGATAATAACCACTGGCAGTACTTTAGGAAGAAAATTGTTGTGGATATATTTAATGGCGATGTTAGATTATAAGTCATTATAGTCATTCGAATGTTGATGTATGGATATAATATATTCTAATAGATATAATTTTTTGTTATACTGATATGTTTAGTCATAAGTAATTCTTGATCTATTTTACTAGCTAATATGCAATTATACATAAAATAAAATACTTCATTATATATAATTGTACAATACACCAAAAATAAGAGTTTAAAATACATAATTAGTTGGAATGATGCAACCAATTTGGATTCGACGCAATAGGATTCTTACATCCCTTGTTGTTATGGCCTGATTTATTGCACCGCCCACATTTCACAGTCCTCTGGTTTACATCCTCATAGAAGGTATTTTGAGCTTTAGATAATGACCAGGTGGTGGTGCTTCGACCAGTAGGTTAACCTTCACATCCCGAATTTCTGCTGGAATTTTCCAGTCTGCCATGTCACAAACTGGCTCTACTTGTTGTGTATATGCCATGACCAATAATTCTTTGAAGTAAAAATTAGAACAAAGGCTTATGTAATCCACTTGAACGATCGGATAGACAACAATTCCATGTGCACAGACAAGTTGATCAAGTTGGAATACTCTACAGGAGCAAGTCTTGTTATGTATGTCAATTATTCCTTCCTTAATAACACCACCCAAAACATGGAATTGATGCTGGGACATAGGACGAATGATCATTCTCTCAACCAGAATTCTCTTCTCAGTGACTATCTCATCTGCCCATGTTGTTAGACGATTACTCATCAATTTGGCCACAATTTTTCTATCATAAAATCATTGCTACAATGTTTTTTCTAAAGTGATTAACAAGATGAGTAATAGAAAATTTTGTTGTTTCCTCATAAAAGAATTCACGCTTTCTCCTATAATAGTGGTAAGTATATTGTAGCTCCTAGCTTCAAACTCAGACCTTGCCCAATCACACATACCCACATTATTCTCTAAGTAATCAGCCACACCCGAGTGGAGCATCCACAAACCCTCTAGTTGTTTTTTAAATTCTTCGAGCCCATATGCTTTCGCGATATTAATAAAGGTAAGCTCAAATTATCTTAAACAGTTTTGGACATATTTAATTTTGACTTTGTGTTACTTTTGACATGGTAAAAATAAACACCATGGGCAGCAATGCAAAATACTTTCAGAATGGCTCTCTTAATGGCAATGCATCAATAGAGATAATTACTAACTTTGGCTTATTGCCACTCACTCCATGTAACTTCATGATAAACCATTACCGAGCATCTAAATCCATGACCCTAATGGCTAACGGATGCAGTTAATTATTTCTATTTAGACATGTTGCCACAAACATGATTCCATAATATATCCCCTTTAGATGAGTACCATCTACAGCAGTCACTAGCCTGATGTACTGCATGAAACACTTGATGGAAGATCCAAGAGCTACAAAGTACCATAAAAAATTATCATTTCCCTCTCGCTCGAGGTGAGTAACTTTACCCTCATTTGTTTTGGTCAAAACGTAAGAGTATTTGGGAAGTAAGTTGTATGACTCTGCAGAGTTTCCTCGTACTATTTCAAGACCAACTTCTTTGGCCCGATATGCCTGCTGATATGTTAACTGGATACCATATTCCTGCCGCATGTCTGCTTTGATGTGATTCGAAGTGTATATCCATTTACTCCAGAAAACTTTATCCACGATAATATGACCAACAACCTGACTTCTTACTTGACGAAGACCACTAGACAACAGCTCATTAAAATAAAATGGGTACATTGTCAACTCTTCTTACAACCCAAGGAACATTTTGCTCATTTGAACCTCTCGTTGCTCGAATACGCTATTTACATGATTCTAAAGAACAATGGGCTTCAAATCGTGTCGTTGTGGACCATGCAATCTTGAAATCAAACTTATCCTTCAAGGCAACTATGCGCAGTTCAAGTATTAACTCATTTTTCTTAGTAAACAACTTACCAACACCAATATCAGTAGAATTACAACTTCTAACTAAGTCTAGAGTGATCAAGTTTGAAGGCAAAATTAGAGCAAGACTTATAAGGGGATTAACTGTTATCCTCCTTCTAAAACGAGCTATTGGAGGAATAGGTCAGTTATCTCTATTATTAATAAGAATATCATATTAATGCTCATCCTCATTATTGATAGGAATATCGAAATGACTGATGCCCTTATCATTAATTGGACTATTGGAGTTAGTGCCCCTTATATTATTATATAGTTTCACACAAGCATTATCAGCTTATGTGTTGTTGGTGTCATCAACATGATCATCATTACTGCAAAAATTATTTTTATGGAATGAAGAGTATTGTTGCTCTAACGATGTCGTTAGTGGTAACACCTCTTTTTCAACATCAATTAATGTAATGTTGTTATCATCAATGATGTCATTATTTTTTTGGGGTAGAGTGTAATGTTGATGCAATGACATCGAGTGTGGTAACACCTCTAAAAGAAGTTTTAGTTTTTACAAGTGGCTCAAGATCTTGGGTCGGAACTTGAGGAGTTATGGTAACAAATATAGAGATGCATCTGTAGTTGACCACATCAGAGGCTATATGTAACACAACCTTGACCATTTCATCATTAAATATGTCTATAGGTAGTGAACATGCACAATAGATTATATTACTAGACTTTAAAGCTTGTTTCATCGTCATACTATATTCATTAGTATTTATCGGTAAAACTTCATACACTCTTGCCAGAAAATTATCAAACGTACAATCTTTCTGAACCAAAAAAGTTGTAGTCTTGGCATTCACGTACTCCATATGGTCATTTGCCAATGACTCCCAGCAACCGTCGTAACACAATTGAAGCATAATTGAATCCATTAAGCCTGAAAATCATTAAAAAAATAAAAGAAATAAGATTACTCTACAAAATACGATAAAATGAATATGCGGCAAATTTATATGGATGTTCCATATACTATGATTATACGCAATAGTGCAATAAGTGCCTGTGTTACTTATATTCAAACAAATTTTTTGTTCGACCATGTCATAGAATAGAGTATATGGTTTTGGATTTGATTCGTATCGTCACAAGATTTGAAACAATATATAATACGCTTAAAACGGACCCATGTAGCCTAAGTTTTGACTTTTGGAAAATATCTAGAATTTAGTGAGACAAACTAGTTTAGTGAAACAGGCAGTGGGACAGGTGCCTGTCTCACATAAACTTAGAGCTAATTATGTGCGATAGGTACCTGTCACACTAACTGTCTCACTAAATTAGCCTATCTCGCTAAATTTGGGTTTTGTTTTTACGTTGAATTTTAGGCATTTTCAATGATTTTTTTTTTATTTCTCTACTCAAACTATGAACTATAACAAATTCCATTGTTTTATAAATGAAAAATAATATATATAAAAAAATAAATGAAAAATAACAACATGTGCAACAAAAACATATCAATTTTGAATCTTGTAACATTAATCTTTACATAAAAAGTTCATATTGTGCAAGAATAAACACTAACCTCAAGAAGCTTCACAATTCTCAATTGATGATTATATCTTTAGTTATACGACACTTATTTAATGGGATTTGGTGATTTGTTGAGAGTGTGAGTGGATTGCAAGAATGGCATTTGTTTGTAAATTTGTTTAAAGTGATGAGGACTATTTGTCCAAAAAACTAGTAATTGGCTAGTTATAATAGGAAAACGTTTGGAGGCTAAATTCAAAAAATGGAAAAATTTTAGGGTTATTTTTGTAAATTTCCCTTGTGTTTTTTGTCCAAATATTTGAAAGTAACTCTAACTTATTATGGCTTTAGATTTTTAAAGCATATCAGCATAGAGTTAAAAAATTTCATCTTTTATATCATTCACCTATTAATGGTAAATTATTTTTATTTTTATTTAACTTATTTAATCACTCCATTATGTAATCAATAAATATCTTAAAAATTATTTAGAAAATGTTGTCGTTAGGCCAAAATTGTTATTGCTACGGCATACTAGCTAGATACGTTGTTGTTAACACCCATAGAAAAAAATTAATAAATATAAATTAATGGTGCGGTTACTAATCAGTAATTGGAATAAACTGAAATCAGAGTGGAATGGAATCAGAATAGGCTGGAATCAGAACATATATTAAGAATCAAAATGCATTAGTTACTTTATTGGTAGTAATCATATTCAAAATAAATCATATTATTGATGTGTTTACTTTGTCTTGAAATCAGAATGAATTAGGACAAGTTACTAAAATAACCTTAATTGATTATTGTCATTATTTATTATAATAATTGTGATTATTATTATTATTATTTATTTAAAATAATTGTTGTTAAAAATAATAATAATAATAAAATTAATAATTTTATTAATAATAATAGTGATATTAATGATAATAATAATAATTAAACAATAAAACTAATTAATTTTTAATAATAATAATAACATCAATCATAATGACAATAGTGCAATATAGGAATGACGAAATCCTTCACGGGTTTAGAGCCCCATAGGTCCTTACCACAAATGAGGTAAATTTTAAATAATTTTTAGAGAATGAGGTGGGGAATGAGAGAAAAATAATTTTCAAATTCTTAATTGGGTGAGATTTGGTTTTGTACTCCACCCATCCCCACCTCAATCTCCATTATATATAAATATTTTTTAATTTTTATTCAATAATTTTTATTTTGTCAATTATGATGTTGGTTAATAATTTTTTTTTTACCTAATATCGGTAGGTTATAATTAAAAGAAAATCATACATTATAATTTTTATTCAATCCTAAAATATTGTTATACTTTCTTTTTTCTCTCAAGCACTGATCTTTTCAAATATTTTTTAATTTTAATATTATTTTAGATACTGTTTCAAACTTTTAAATTTTTTAAATAATTTAAATATTTTATAATGTAGTAATAATTTTATTTAAATCTTTAATTTTTAATTTACTAAAATTATTTATCCATAGTTAATCATTCTACATATAGAAATTTTCCATTTTCATCTTATTAAATGTATTTAAGGATGAAATAGAAAATAGAAGTAAAAATTTTAATGAGATCTTTTTCCTTCCCGAATTCCCTTCCTGCCGAAGCACTTTGTGTCCAAAAGCAACCACTTTTAAGTCACTTTGAGTTCCCGCCAGATGTCGAGTAATGATTAGTCCAAACCGAATGAAATGAACTTCCTTGCAGTTTCGACCTTCCTCGGCACCAAAAGCTGACGTTCAAAATCAGAAACGCTGACTTCAACTCACAAGAAAAAAGAAATAAAACAAGAAAAAGGAAATCTTTGCAGTCAATTGGTCTGATTCTGATGGCGGATCGAGGGTCGTACGCTCTGGCTCCTCGACTAGGTCAGCTTTCTCTTTACATAATTTCGATTTGATTGAGAGTAGAATCAATCGGTTATTTTTGGTTCGCTATAAAAATGAAATCATTTATATGTTAAAATATTTTATTATTTTTTTAGGAAATTACTGAATAATTAATTATAGGCGTAGATAGATCAGAGAATTATTGCTATAGTTAAGATGGAGCAGGAAATTACTGTATGTATCTTTGAGTTATTGACTTAGAATTTAGGTTTATCAGTTCCCAAATCTGTCCCTATTAGCGGATTCAGCAGTTAGCATTGATTCAATTGTCAATCAGAAGAATAAACATGAATGGAACCTAATAGACCTTAGTTATCTGATGATTTTTCAAAAATGGAATGTAAGTTTTTTATCTTTTTTTAATTGGTAAACTAGCAGTTGAAATGTTCCCATGTGCATTCAGATTTTGTTGATTTTATTAAGATATTATGAAAAGAAAGACAATGACTCATGAAATCTCTCTCTGTCACATCACGCGTGTTGGTACAGAATTATGTACATGATTCCTCTAATTCGGACATAGTTGATCTTGTGAGAATGGTATCCAGTTTCTTCATGCGTAATTATTAATCTTGATTGTGGGCTACGGCCATATCTTTTATGTGGACTGACATATTTATGTTTGGTGTGTAGATATGCAACAATTGCAAATGGAAGCTCAACATAGATGGTTGCGGCCTGCTGAAATTTGTGAAATCCTTTGTAATTATCAGAAATTCCATATTGCTTCAGAGCCTCCAAGCAGGCCACCAAGTATGCTTTTTGCAAATAATAACAAAGCACTAGATTTATTTTACATTAATTTTGCAATCTTACGGTGCATAGTAAAACATGAACTTTCACATATGTCCTAGTTAATTGCCTTTGGATGCTTTTGAATGCTTATTTGGTTTTTTTTTTTATTGATTTTGGTATTGCACCATATTAAACATTTAATTTCCTCATACTCAATCCACTTTTCGGTAGTCACTGCTGCCAAGAAGCAAACTTATACTTATATTCTATGAAGCATTAACGTAAATTTGTACATAGCTGTGTCTTCGAAACATTGTCTAGGCTGTCTAAGATTGTGCTTGTTATGTATATGCATGTTGTCCCTTATCCTATTTAAAACGTGGATTTAAGAACAAATATCTCTAGTTGCTCATGTTTTGGAGATGATAACCTTTGCAAGACTTTTGCTGTCAGTAGTTTGCAGCATCTCCAATTACATATACATCTCGTTTCCGTCCATATGATTCATATGACTTTCTATACAAAGGCCTAAACTTAGTGAAAACAGCCGGCATTTAGTGATTCAGAACTATAATGCTGATCCTTCTTAGTTTTTTAATAACTTGTTCGTTATAGCCTGTTTCTTTGGATTTTTTTCTGACATGTTAATTAACAGTTCACTTTTTCCAACCTTTCCACCTTGCCAGAAAAAAAAAAAAAAAAAAGAATCATGTCATCTGCCATTGTCAATACTCTTGGAAATGTGGTTTCTTCTTATTCTTCATTTCAGAGCTGCAAGCTGTAAACTTCAAACTTATATTGTGATTTTGATTCATCTTATATCCCTATTATTATTATTATTATTATTTTATTTTTTATTTTTTATTTTTTATTTTTTATTTTTTTTGGTTGGGTGGTTGGCGGTGTTGCTTTAGTTTATTGAATGCCTTACTCATGATCTCCTTATTTTGCTTCTTCCATCATTCTCCTTCTGGGGACTATGCAAAGCCTTTTTCCAAGACAATTTGATTATGTAGCAGGCCCTGTAATTTGTAAGCTTGGTTAAAAATGATATTTGGTACTATTTTATATAGTATAATATTTTATTCCTTCATCTATTAAACATTGATGTACTTCAAAGTTGGTATTCATGAATTGATATGTCGAAATTCCATATAATGTTCTATTGTTCTATACTTTGAAGACAATAAATTTGAAAGAGGGCATAAGTACCAACTTTTATATACTGCTTTGTTCAATGGTGCTTGAAGAATATTTTTCCTCTACATAGGCTGGATACTTTTTATTTTATTTCCTGTGATACTTTATAATGCTCAAATGTTCTTACCTTAGTGGATTTCTATATATATAGATACAGAGGCTTGTATAATATTACAATATATTCCTAACATGTGCATATGATGTCCCTACGTCAGTTTTCTCAAACAAAATTTACAATGGATATTTGCTTCACAAATTGTGAGTTACTATTTGAAAATATAAGCTAGGGCTTTTTTTTTTTTTTTTTTTGTATACATTTATTGTTTTACTATAATTTCAAAAACTACAGAATTCTACTTGATAGAGTGAATTGGGCCCTTTTCAAATATTATTTTGTGAACCTTAGCCATGATTTCAGAAATACTGTGTTTTTAAAATTCATTGGAGGGAAAAGTGTGCTTGCGAGATTTTAATTTCTGGATTGAATTTTATGATATTGTTAGATTCATAGGACGAGAGACTGTAATATTTTGGCTCCTAAGTTCTTGCTTGTGTGAAATATTCAAAACTGGCCTAACCAACATCATCTTCACACCTGAAAGTAGAACAAATTGAATATAACTTTTTGATGGGAAAAAGAACAGTTTTTCTTGGCTTCTTGTTTATTGATTCATAGAACGTCAAGACATCAGCTCTGGATGGGATGAAGATTACTGTTTCTGCAAATAACATTCAATTTCTTTGATCTTCATGGTGACCTCTTGAACTTAAATTTCAAACATATTTTTAGCATTGGAGAACTTAAAACTGATGGAAATTTTCATTGTGGTTGCTCCTACACTTTGTTTTTTATTCTCTCTCTACCTTTCTGATTTTTTGTAGTGCAAAAGGTTTGAGATCAATTTGGTAAATATGTCTTCTTACTTAAGATAGGAGCACAAGTAGATCAAATTTTTCTTTCTGCCCGGACACAAATCAAAAGCCAGGTCATATATTTGGACTATGGATTTAAATGTTCTTGTTTGTTGATGATATTTTGCATCCCTGTTCTCCTCTTACACTGCCTCTTATGCATCATCTTTTATTCTCTGTAGTAATTGTTATCACCTGATAATTGAAAACATATGGATATAAAATCCTTTTTATCATTTTTTTTTTTTGGGAATTATTGGGTTTACCTTTGGACTCTGGATTTAATGTTGTTAATTCTTGTGATATTTTGATATTTCTTTCCCGCTTATACACTTTATATCAATTTTTCAGATAGCTTGTGCTATTTCATTGTGAAATCCCAAATTTGAAACTTTTAAAATTTGATTTCGTGTATTGTTGCATTGCTTGTTGGTGAACACCTATAAGTCACTTTCCTGCTTTGAAACATGATCTATTCCAATGTTTTGGGAAGGACATGCATTCTACCTCGCTAGGGGGTTCGCTTTTTCCTTTTTGAACCAAAAGGTGTTGAGATATTTTTCGGAAGGATGGGCATAATTTGGAGGGAAGAAGAAAAAGATGGAAAGACTGTAAGGGAAGCTCATGAAAAATTAAAGGTAAGATTGCACTTAGCTTGTATCTGGGTTGTGCAGGTGTTGGATTAAGACTTTGTTTGGTACTGTGATGCTGTGGCATAAAAACTACAGTTGCTATGAGATGCACACTCTAGTTGTGTAATAAAGGCTGCTATTGTTTGGAAAATATGATTTCTAAAGCTTGGAAAACAATAATTTTGACAAAATATTAAGATCAATATACGTTATTCATCAAAAAACTGTTGGGTAAAATTATTTTAGCTTCCAAACCATAATTGCAAGTGTTTTATCAGACACTTTACAGCTATAGTGTAAAAGCCACAGTTGGAAGACAACACCAAACGGACCTAAGGCTCTGTAGCAATTGCACATATTCTGCATCTATGTTATGTCTTATTAACTCTTCTTACCTGACTGCATTTTTCTTCTTATTATTTTTTTATTTTTGTTCTGTCTAAAAATTTATTCAAATATAATAAACTGAGAGTTTGAGAGACAAATTGTTTAAGCAATTATAGGTTGGAAGTGTTGATGTGTTACACTGCTATTATGCCCACGGAGAAGATAATGAAAATTTCCAAAGGCGCTGCTATTGGATGCTTGAACAGTAAGTGAACTTATCATTGCTATCGTCAACTTTCTTTTGAGTTTCTGAACTACTTTTGATGTCCTGGAAGTTGTTGAGACTACCAAAAGCTATAGTCAAATGAAGCTAGGGCTGACGTGATTATACCTTAGTATTTCTTCATGTTAAAAGGTTTCTGTTGTACCATCTTTGCTGTTTACAAGAATGTTTGTGGAGAAAGCCTTAAATCTGAAACCGAAGTAAATATTCATAGAGTGGAGAAAACTGAACTGAAAAGTTATTGTTTAGGATTTTGGCTTGTGGGACAATGTGTAATATAGAAACCTAATCAGTTAATTCGTTCTTGTGAGGATTTCAAACTTATTGGGTTCTTTTGTTTCATGAAATCTGTGATTGAACCAATCATCATAGAAACTCAGTTCAACTAAACGTAGTGGTTGGTGGGGTTTGGTTTAACCTTTCAATCAGTATGTTTAAGCCAGGTTTATATGTTCAATTAGACATCTATTTGATTGAAATATTTTTCTCTATTCGTGCTGGTCCTTACAAGCTTGTCAAATCTTGCAGGGATTTGATGCACATAGTTTTTGTCCACTACTTAGAAGTTCAGGTATTCTCACTGATCTTCTTAATGCTTATGTATTATTATTTTTATTTTTCCGAATCATTCAGCATAACCTTTGCATGGCATCCTAAATGAAAAGGTAAAAGGGAAACCCATTGGTCTGTCCTATCATTCTTTCCACTAACATTGTTTAGTAATTTAGGTTAAGAACAAATGTGGAGAAGCAACTCCTCTTGATTTAGTTAGTGTTGACTGGACACAGAATTGAAATCTTTTCTAATTCTCAAACTCTCATTGGCCTGATTCTGGCAAGTGGAAAACATGTAAAGTTAGGTTGAGGTTGGTTAGGTTGACTTTGTTAACGTCATATCAAGGTAGAGGTGAATAACTTTTGCTCCAGTTTGAACATGTTTAATTTAATGGCTCAGGGATCTCAACTGTGATAAAATCTTCAAAGTTTTTATTTGAATTTTTCTAATCTGCACCAGTGGTCACCCTGTCAGAGCACCAAAATGCCTCAAAAGACTATTGTGTAACAGAACTCTTAGTTAATACCAATGAATGATCTAACGTTGAAGAATACCCTTTCCTAAATTAGAAAGTTGTTATTTCATTGTTGGCATCTAGGTCTAGGTCTTTGTTCCCAAGAATATACTTCTTCTCAGAGCAAGCCATTGATGTGGCATCCCCAAAATTATGGAGAAGTCAATATTGTAATAAGTTTTTACAATCATTTATGGGATTGATTACTTCCTGCATTTATTAAAGATTAGTATTCATATAATATGACCTTAGAGATGTTCTCCCATTGAAGTTGCCAACAACAGCAAGCAAATATTCTTTTTGGAAAAAAACTTCAGATATTATATGACCCATCCAAGCAGATGTTTTTCCTTTGTCTTTCTCTCTCTTTTCTATTTGTAATTTCTGGGGTTAGCATCCTTTCGATTGTATTTCTGTAAATGAAATTAAAGTCTTCTACAGTAGCATTACCATTTATAATATGAAATACTTTAATTTACCTATCTTATCTGTCCCATCAGGGTAATAAGTCAAATGTTGGAGATAGGGAGAGTAATGAAGTTACATCAAATCCTGGAAAGCATAGCTCTTTGACTTTTAGCTTTCCTGGTAATCGTACCAAAGCACCCTCAGGCATTACGGATTCCACAAGCCCAACCAGCACTCTGACATTATCATGTGAAGATGCTGATTCTGGTATTTCCTGCTTCTGATTTATTTTATGTTTTTCATCTTTTGCTCAACCAATGAAATTCTCTATGCTGCACTTGACAGAACTTTATCTTGTGAACTGATGAATGTCAAATGGGATTTTGATGAACTTGGCTATTCATTCAGCTTATGTGTCTTTTATCTTGCAATATACAGGATATGATGCAGAGGATAGTCATCAAGCAAGTTCCAGAGCCCACTTATATTATGAGTTACCACAGATGGGGAATGGTCCTAGAATGGAAAAGATGGATTCTGGCCTTTCATATTCTTATTTTCTGAGTCCCAGTTCTGGTACCTTCGTTTTCTATGATTACATATTATTTCATTTTGAGTTCCTTTTTGGCTTATATTTGAATTATGAAATGCTGGAAACTAGCTTTTAGATGATGTAGCACTCAAATCTAAAATACAATTGGGGACTTTTGCGAGGTTGCCCTGAAGTTCGGTCATCAATTCCTGGCGATTATGTTTCACATGCTGGACATATACCTAATGATAATCAGGATCTTATGATTGAGTGTCAAAAAGCACTTGGTCTAGCATCCTGGGAAGAGGTCTTGGAACATTGCTCTGGGGAAAATGATAATGTACCTCCTCATGCTAAATTGGAAAGCAACGTTCAGAAAGAAAATATCTTTGATGGTGAACTTTTATCGAGGGAGACTTCTGAAGAGAATTCTGGAAGTTCTCTGCCAGTCCAATTCAATTGGCAGGTACTTACACTTTATCTTTTTAAACTACTAAATGTCTGAAATTAAATGGAATTGGTGACTTTTGAGATTTCAGACCTACTGATAGCAAGTTCTTGTCATTTGTTAAAGCTGCAGGTCACTTTTGGTATTTATTTTCACAACTGTTGAGTTTAAAAAACAGGAAATGTTTTTTGACTAAAAGCCTTGGATTAGCTGTTTCTAGAAATAGTTTGTAAGACAACTAATCTTGAACCTGTTTTCAGGAACAAGTATTTGTTGTTATCAGAATTACTTTTAAACTGTGAAATATTGAACTCTGGCTTTTGCCCCTTCTATCTAAATGTATATCTACTTTAAAACAACAAGAAATCTGTTCTCTTAACTTTATTTTCCTAATAATGCAAAACAAAAGAACTCTGGCAAACCGCTATGAGTTACTCGAGGATTATTTTCACTGCCAAAATTCACGTCTATTGCCTTGCTAGTGTGAGAATTTTGCGCTAAAATTTGTTTCCAGATTGTTGAGGAGTTTTGAAAAGACTAGGGTAGTAACTTTTTCTTCAATGTCTGCATCACTATGGCTACTTATGTTAAAACTTTAAGCTTATATTCCTTTATTAAATGACATTGAGATCTAATTTGTTATTTCAAATATCAACATATATATATTCTCAGTTAGTTGCTTCTAAATTCTAACTTTATATCTTTTACCTAGATTCCATTGGCAGATAATTCCTCACACTTTTTAAAAAGTATCATGGACCTGTCTAGAGATTTGGAGCCAGCTTATGATCTAGGTGATGGGTTATTTGAGCAAAGAACTCATGATGCATGTTTACTTGGTGCTCCCGAACCATTTTGTGCTTTTCTGGATCAGCAAAATGAACTGCCCGTTCAGAACAACCTCCAGATGCAGCAGAGAGATGTGGAATCTCATTCTCAAACAAAATCAAATTCTGAGAGTGAAATACATGGAGAAGGAACTATCAATTTTTCTTTCTCTGTCAAACAGAAGTTATTGAATGGAGAAGGCAATTTAGAAAAAGTTGACAGCTTCTCACGTTGGATGAGCAAAGAACTTGAAGAGGTTGATAATTTGCATGTGCAATCCTCTGGTATTCAATGGAGCACTGAGGAATGCGGAAATGTAGTGGATGATTCCTCATTGAGCCCCTCTCTCTCCCAGGATCAACTATTTAGCATAATTGATTTCTCACCAAAATGGACCTACACAGATCCAGAAATTGAGGTATTTAATAATTTGTTCTCTCCAAAATAGAATTGTTTCGGTAGTTCTGTGGCTATTAAGCAGTAAATTCATTGTTTTCTTCGTTTTTTATTATTAAAAGGACTAAAAAAATAATGCTCTGGCTATGTTAATGGGGGATATTTCATTTTCAACTTACATCTATCATGAATCATCTCTTTTCCACTAAATTATAATGTTGTGTAATCCTCCTGCTTCACAAACATTGTTGAATTTGTTAGTTTTTTTTTTTTTTATTTCCTTTTTTTTAGAGAGTTTTGCCTTTTTGACTTATTAAATTGTGAAGGTCGCTTCTTGAATTCTAGTTTGGGATGATTCTTGAATTCTGAAATTGTTACTATTTTTATTGAAGGAGGAGAGGACAGAATTTGTTTGTACCTTAATTCTTTTTCATTTATCATACAACAGGTTATGGTCACTGGAATGTTTTTGAAGAGTCACCAGGAGGTGACGAAATTTAAGTGGTCATGTATGTTTGCAGAAGTGGAGGTTCCAGCAGAGGTATTAGCAGATGGGGTTCTCTGTTGCCGTATCCCTCCTCACGCAGTTGGACGAGTCCCATTTTACATAACGTGTTCTAACAGGTTAGCATGTAGTGAAGTGCGTGAATTTGACTATATAGTGGGCTCTGTTAAAGATGCGGATATTTCAGACATCTATGGTAGTAGCACAAGTGAATCATTTCTTCATTTGCGACTTGAGAGGATCCTATCTATGAGATCTTCTCCTCAAAATCATCTATCTGAAGGTCTATGTGAGAAGCAAAAACTAATCAGCAAAATTATTCAATTAAAAGAGGAAGAGGAAAGCTACCACATGGTAGAGGCAAACCCTGAGAAGAATTTGTCACAGCATGTGGAAAAGTATCAGATCCTTCAGAAGATTATGAAAGAGAAGCTGTACTCATGGCTTCTTCGTAAAGTATGTGAAGATGGTAAAGGGCCTTGCATTTTAGATGATGAGGGGCAAGGTGTACTGCACTTAGCTGCTTCTCTTGGTTATGATTGGGCCATAAAACCCACTGTAACAGCTGGAGTTAGTATTAATTTCCGTGACCTGAGTGGGTGGACTGCCCTTCATTGGGCTGCATATTGTGGCAGGCAAGGAGTTCTAAGTTTGATTTTTTTTCTAATTTGTGTTAAATTCCAGGCTGAAGTTTGCATGATGTATCTAGTTATGATAACATTGGCGTAGACCCATAGGCCTTCCTAATTCCTAGCCAACCACTGAAAATATCTAAATTTTTGGTAATGCTATCTAAATTTTTGGTAATGCTATGTCTTGCTTATTTTTGTATAATGCAAGGGATCATTTAAAAATGAAATCTCAGGTATTCTGGAGGTCAATCAATGCATATCCCTCTGCACATGCCCCTAACTGTCCCTTGTCTCTCTTTCCTTATATACATTAACACATTCATGCACATAGAAACAATCATTCATACTAAAATTGTTTCTCGTGATTATAGCATAGTCCCTGACTTGAATTTTAATCAAATTCTGTGGTTGATTGTCATGCATATTAGATAGTGTTTATCATGCGTATTAGATATTGTTTTCATATTATTATGAACCAGTCTAAAACGTCTCAATATATAACCATATTAACAGCTTCAGTATCTGTGTAATTGCAGCATGAATCATTTATTAAAAGCTAACATCACAATCAGAAAAGCCTATGATTTTTTATTTTTATTAATTTCTTGGTTTTGCTTTAATCCTTGCTACTTTCAGAGAGAAGACTGTTGCTGTCCTTCTGTCCCTGGGTGCAGCTCCTGGTTTATTAACGGATCCATCTCCAGAATTTCCATTGTCTAGAACTCCTTCAGACCTAGCTTCTAGCAATGGACACAAAGGAATCTCGGGTTTTCTTGCGGAGTCTTCGTTAACCAGCCTTCTGTTATCCCTTAAAATGAACGATTCAGCAGACGATGGTGCCTTAGAAGATTCTATAGCTAAAGCTGTACAAACAGTTTCAGAGAAGACAGCTACTCCTGCTAATGATAATGATGAGTCAGATGTACTATCACTGAAGGATTCATTAACTGCCATCTGTAATGCTACTCAAGCTGCTGACCGTATACATCAAATTTTCAGGATGCAATCATTCCAGCGGAAGCAGTTAACTGAGTTTAATAATGAATTAGGTATATCATATGAGCATGCTCTTTCACTTGTGGCTGCTAAGTCACTCAGGCCTGTACAAGGTGATGGTCTAGCCCATTCTGCCGCTATACAGATCCAGAAGAAGTTTCGTGGTTGGAAGAAGAGGAAAGAATTCCTATTAATTAGGCAAAGGATTGTTAAAATTCAGGTTTATTGCCCATTTTCCTTCTTCAATTCTAGTATCTGTTCTCATTGAATTAGAATATCACCTGACTTAGATCCAGTTCACCTTGCCTGACAATTTATCATCCGGACAGAGAGAGTGATTAAGGGGATTGTCTGCTTCCTTTCAGATTTAGATCATTGTATAATAGCATTTATCAGTTTTTGGCTTAAGATAATAATCTAGGGTATGAACTGTCTCATTTTTTAAGTTGGTTGACTCGGTTGTTCTTTCTGGTGCACAAGTAATAATGTCATCATTCTTCTTTGAATAACCTTTTGCATTATCACTATGTTTACCTACCAAGAGAAAAGAAAGATAAAAATTGTGGACAGAGAGATTTGAAATTGAACTCTTGCCCTTTTCTTTTTTGGTCTTTCTAGTTTATTAATAACTAATATGAATGCTGACTTTAACTTTTGGTGTGAAGGCACATGTGAGAGGACATCAGGCAAGAAAAAAATATAGGCCAATCATCTGGTCAGTTGGAATCCTGGAAAAGGTCATTTTGCGCTGGAGACGTAAAGGCAGCGGTTTGCGTGGATTCCGACGTGATGCTCTCGGTATGAATCCTAATCCACAACATGTGCCATTGAAGGAAGACGATTATGATTTTTTAAAGGATGGAAGGAAACAAACTGAAGAAAGGTTGCAAAAGGCACTTGGCAGAGTGAAGTCCATGGTTCAGTATCCTGAGGCACGAGCTCAGTACCGTAGGTTGCTGACCGTTGTCGAAGGTTCCCGTGAAACCAAGGTATATGTTTTAAACTTTTCCAAGTTTTCTTTAATTAAACTTTCAGAGAAAACAGATTAGACACTTGATCATAGAAATTAGTTAAATATTTATTGGTCTTCCTAGACAAATTTTGTTCGTGTTCTTTGTTTGTCTTTGTGCTCAGAAGCAAAAGAAGTTTATTTAATGTTGGAAATGCACATTGAAAGGGGCAAGAAGTCCACAAAACAGGACAATAGATCCCTAAGCCCAAAAGCTACAATATCTCCGAGATAATAATTTTTGTGACTCCAACTAGACCATTGCTGCTTCCCAATTAATAAAAATAAAGAATAAAGACATTTTTGAACTACGGAATTTGAAAGATAGCTGTAGCTTCCATAAAACATATGCCTTTTTACCCCGACCTCAAATTTGTTTTCCTAGAGAACGGAGTATACTAGTTTATTGTGCTGCGCAAATTAAATTGAATGTCCTAAACAGCTTGGACCACAATTGGAAAGCAGCTGCTGATGAAAATAATAATAATAATAACAATAATTCTGTTGGTTATTAGCAGCCTTGCCCCAGTAAGTCATTTATTTTTGTCATGCTGCCGGTGTTCCTTGGTGTTGCACCCTGTATAGATGTTAACCAATGTGCTTTGTGTTAGAGATCTTTTAGGGTTTTACTGAATGTTTTGTGTAACCTTTGTAATTTACTGGTTTGAATATCAACAGTCATTGGAGCCAAATCAATGTCTTTTAAAACTATTCCAAATGCTGATAAATCTTTGCTTCAAAATAGTGACATTTTGGGATCTTGTCTTTCCTAAGCTCAAATTTCTGCCAGGACTTTAGTGGGCGTATTATATGTTCATTGCCTTTTGATATTTTGCATTGCTTGATGTAACTACTAGAATTTTATTCTGAAATGATATGGCTTTTTTATTCTAGTCAAACCCTGTATGAGCCTAATGCTTAAATTTGTTTATATTATCTTACAATAAATTTCAATGTAATATCCTTTGTTTCAACTTTTAGCAGGAGTCCAATATGGTTCCAAATGGCTTGGAAGATATAGCTGATGGAGACCTCGATCTGATTGATATTGACTCACTTTTGGATGATGACACCTTCATGTCTGTGGCATTTGAATGAGCCTGTAATTCACCAATTTTTACCTTCCTGTACATAGAAGGCCATCACCATTGCAGCTTTCAAAAGGTCCTAACTTTATTTTGTATGTATATATAGTATCTAATCAACATAGGAAATGATTTAAGATAGATTTAAGATCCCTGGTATCATCAATGGTACTGATAAATTGTTTTTATTTTCAGGTATCATAGTTCTTAATGTTATTGCATGCATTACCATAGTTAAAGAACAGAGATTGCATTTTTTTTCTGGCAGTTTGTCAGTATTAGTTTAATTTTCAAACTGCAATTCAGAGATATTGTAACTCCTGTGCAATACTGATATTAGAACTTAGTAGTGTGCATGTTTGATCATATTTTGGCTTCAAAATACTTTTACAAAAGTTGTCGACTAGGCTATAGCGCGTTTTTGTGTTTCTTTTTTTTTTTAAACGTTGGGGGGTGGGGGATCCTCGTTTTTTTAATTTTATTTTCTTCCCCTATTCTTTGACAGTGATCATGTCTGTCTTGAAAACAGAAAATCAACTCGTTTTTTATAAAAGTGCTGTTATTTTCCACAACGAAGAATTATTGGGAGTTGGGAAATGTGTAGCCATTGCAATCTTTTCAATAATTCTCAAAATGATTTTAAGGAAAATTAATTTCAGTCTACTTCAGAAAGTATGCCGATTGTCATTTATCATTTTTATTGAATAATTCATATAAGGAATATAAGAGTTTGAGTGAAGGCTTAGCTCAGGTGGTATGATGATTGCAGTCTCCCTAAGGTTAAGATCCTGGATTTGAGTTTCATTAGGGAAGTGTGGGGTAAAATTCAATGATCCTCTCTTAAATATAAGAAAAATGAAAAATATAATAGTATAATTAAAAGGTTCTTTAAATAAATTTTAATTTTATTTAAAGAGTTATATCAATATTAAATACTTCAAAAAAAAATTCAATTAGAATTCTTCAAATAAAATAAATTTCTCTCTTTAATATTAACAGTGTGGTTTTTCTTTCTTCTATTAATTTATTATTATTATTTATCGAAAAGAATAAATAGCTATAATTACTTTTTCATTTAAAAAACAAAAGTTAGCGGCATTTTTTTCATCCCATTATATGGTTAAATTTATACTTTTTTTTTCTTCAAATTGTTGTATGTTTTCAAGTAATTATATAATTAACATTATCTATTGATTTATTAATTACTGGTTGTATTTTAATTAGCATGCATTAAAATAAAAACAGCCAAGCATAACGGAATAAACATATCAAGAGCATTTCAACAGTATTATTAAAGATAAACATATTTAAAACATAATAATAATATCAATGACGACAGCGACGACATTTAAAATCAACACATAATTACTTAGAAATAAAAATTTATTAACAATAGTTGGAGTGATAAAATAGAGGGTAATTAAATTCATTGACAAAAAAATGGAGGGTGGTTAAATTTAGTGGAGGGAAAGATTTGATTAATATAGTATTAAATTATTCATATTTGAAAAATCTTTTGGAGGAGTATTTTTTTTTCCTCTTTTATTTGCCATATATGCAAGTAAACAAATAGGCATTTGAAGGGTAAAATTTAACGAGTCTTGCTCTAAGATATCATCTCTTGTAACAATTACTCCATCATGCTTTCAATCATTTGTTACTTCATTGTCTCATTTCATCTTGACATCTTCCATATCATAGGAGGGAGTGGGCATCAAAATCAATTCGGTTTTTAGGACGAACTAAATTTTTGGAGTTGCTTTGATATTGATTTTAAGGATAAAATAAAATAAAATAGAATCTGCTATGAGATATCTCTATCGACCCCTTTATCAAATTAGTATATGTATGTTTCACACCAATGACTTTAGGAAGTAAATTGGAAAAACAACTATATAATTTGTGATGTGTGTATATGTATCATACCTCTTGAAAGTATCACACCTCGTCACTAATCAATTCAGAAGATGTTATCCACAAAATACCTTATTCAAAGAGTGTATCACTAAATGCAAGACCATGTGATATGATTCATTCGTTATAAATAACCATTGCCATTTATAATCACATTTAATCAAAAATTGCAAATGAAATATAGAGCACTTTGGATACTTCACAATTAGATTCACAACATGTGAACACAACTACGCTATAGTACAAGAAGTATCATATTCTCTTAGAATCTTACTTTATGAGTTTATTAATAAAATTATTCTTACATGTATGCTCTGTAGTTGCATTAAATTAGACCTTCCACATCAGAAAATAAGAATGGCGATAATATTTTTGTGTTATTTTTGCTAACATTACTAGCAAAACCTAAGGACAAAAGATTAAAGATCACATGAAATAATTGAAGATGAAGGATTAGAGGGTCAATTACCTAATTGACAATGGGAGTTTCTATATTAATTAAGGGTAACCTAATATTTTTTGTTTATATACATTTTATCCTAAAATATACCATATGTTTATTTTTTTTGTAGAAGCATAAATTATATTTGTTCTAAACATGAATAATGATGATTTATCTGGATTTTAACTCATAATATGTTTTGAACTCACCATGAGTTATTTGTTTATTGTAATCATTTTGGGAATGATTTTCCTCCATTGAGAATGAGAAATCCATTATAGGTGCTTTATTTACTGCATTTATTGCGGGATTGATTTTCCTCCTTCGGGAGTGAGAAACCCTTGATGAGTGATTTGTTTACAGCATAATGTTGCGAAGATTGATTTTCCTCCATTGGGAGTGAGAAATCCTTAACAAGTGATTTGTATACTGTAATTCGTGCGCGACTATTTTTTCCTCCATTAAGGATGAGAAAGCCTTGACAGGTGATTTGTTTACTGCAATTCTTATAGAGTTGATATTAGCTATGAGCTTACATGGTAATTCTTATACTTATAGACAGGATATATTCTATTTATTGTTTTGCAGGACTACTAACAAAATCTTCTCTACATCGATATATGAGCTGATAGGACATGGTATTGACATCCTAGTCAAACAGACTATTAATTTGATATTTATGCTACCATAAGGGGAAGTAATGTTTAGAGGGACATAATTTTTTTGTGAAAAGGATTTCTACAGTTAAACTGAATATACGTGCATTATACTCTTTTTTTTTCACCATGTTTTTATTTCACTAGGTTTTACTGGCAAAGATTTTTATCAGGGGGTTTTGAAGCACGTCTAATGCCACTTTATGATTCGTTAATTATCATTTTTTATGCTTAAGTTTTTATCCTATAGGGTCTTTTCCAGCAACTGTCAAGTACAATTATCATCAAGTAGTGAATATTTAAGGAGTGTAATGGGATATGTCTATTTACCCCTTAATAAAATAATAATTGTTTCACACTAATAACTTTAGGAAATGAATTATAAAAACATCTACAGGATTTGGGTAGCACACTTCTTGAAACATATTATGATTTGTATATCATACTAATCAATTCACAATATGTTATTCAAAAGGTGAGTTGCTAAATCCATGACCAATTGATACGCTACATTCACTATAAAAGGCATCACCATTTGTAATCAAATTCAATTTAGATATTGTCAACTGAAATAGAGAGCACTTTAGATAATTCACAATTAGATTCACAAAAAATTGAATTGATTTTTTTTCAATTATAATTGATTTTTGTTATTTTTAGTAATTTAATTTTTATCCACTAATAGTAACATGACATGTGTCCAAATGTATAAAAATTTTAATTAGAAAATTTGATTTCTCAATTCGACTTTTATTCAAAATTTTAATTTGAAAACCGAACGGAAGTTTTGGATTAAATCAGATTTTAGTTTTTTTTTTCCTTTAAAAAAGGCTATTTTTTTTTTCTCATTTGGCTCTATCCCCCCCTAATTATTGGTATAAATTATAGGAAAGAGACGATAGATGATAGATGAGTAGTAGTATATAAATATGGTGACAATTTATTCACTTGAAAGTACACTATATTTCATTGTAATTCCTCCTTTGAACTAGCTTTGCCAATAAAAATAAGTGGAAAATTATAGGGTGTGGGACTTTTTGTAGGACCTGCATCGCGTTTGCACCCTTGTCGTCTTTACGTCTTCTGGCAATCTAAGTCCAATGTGGGAGAGTTCATCTTACTTGTAGTGTTATCTTTTAACTTAGTAGGGCTCGAATCCGGACCTGGGAGTCTATTTAATTTTGTCTAAGGTATGCAATAATTTTTTTAGGTCCCACGTTGTGCTGACCTTTATACCCTATGGTGGGCCTATGCTCAGTTGCTCACTGCTAGAGTGTTTATCCGCTGTAAAAAGTTGGAATTTTACCCTTTGTTGAGATTTAAACCAAAAAATGTTGGAGTTCTCTCCTTTGTTAATATTTAAACCGAGAGGTGGATCGCGAGGTTTTATAATTTTCCATAAAATAATAGGATTTTGATTTTATTTTCAAGCATGTTCCCAATTCAACTCCGCTCCCCCAGTTAGAGTGAGAGGCTAATTTTATAAAATGGTTCAATTATATATTTATTGAATAAATTTAAATCATTAGGAGGCTAAGATGTTAGTACTGTTTTAACTTATTATAAAGAATGTTATGTTTGGTTTAATTGAATTTAAAAAAAAATTATGTCAATATACTACAACATTGTTGCTAATATTAATTTTACAATGAGAGAATCACTTACTTTAACTAAAGCAATAATGCTAGAAATCCTTATATTTGAGTTTCAACTTGAGTCTTAATATTATGTATCACTCATTTATTGTAACATCCCAAAAATTTACCCATGAAAACACAAGGGTAAAATTGAAATGAAACCTCACATCATTTATTTTTATTAATAAACCTCAAGATAGACAATCATTATTCATACTCCAACTGAATCATTTCATAAAACATCTGAAATAAAATCTTCAAAGAAAAGTATCTAATCCAAAATAAAAAGTCTAACTAAATTTAATCTTTAAAGCAACTCCAAAGATCCACTAAGAAAAATTCTTTATCTAAAAACTCAAGCCACATCTCTAATCAATCTGCAAAATATTGGAGATGAGGGGTAAACTGTTAATTCGATAAGCAAAGTCATGCACAATATTTGAAAACCTTTGTTATTTTACCTTTAAACATTTTATAACATATTCATTTAATATAAGGGGTAGATTCATGTAAAAGCATTAAAAACATTAAAACATAAACATTTGGTAACTCATGTCTCGTAGCATCATCATTCATCATTCAAGGTACTATACCCCGCATTGTTTCTCATTTAGGGTACTATACCCCGCATTAATGTTTCTCGTTCAGGGTACTATACCCCCCCTTTGTTCATAACATCCTTGTGCACAAGATCATCATCATACTAGCAAGCTGGCCACAACATTACATAACATCATAACATTTACATCTTATACATTGCTACGAACTATGAGCCAAAATATTTTCGAATCCACCTTACATCCTTTCATAAATGGCATTAAAAGTCTTATAAAACATTTAAAAACCTTTCTTTGATCATTTAATTCTTTTAGAAATTTTTTTAAGAAAACATTTTGTTTAAGAAAAATAATTTCCTAAGAAAAATTCATTTTAAAATAAATTTATTATGTTTAAAAATTCATTTGTTTTAAACATTTTGTTTAAAATTCATTTATTTATTATTCTATTCCATCATCCAATTGATGAATGTTACTCAGTTGTGACTCAAATGTTGGGATCCTTAACATTACTCAATTATGTATTAACAATTAACAACATTTTCATAATTTTATAGTTTATTTCCTCCACAGTGATACTTATTATTTTTCTTTTCAATAAATTAAATTATTCAAACATATCAAATTTTCTATTATTAAAATAGAAAAAAAGAATTTCATAAATAACTTTGTAATGTACAATTTTAATAATTTATATTTTAAGCTTGTATATTGTATTATTGTCGTCCTTTTATCAAAAATATATATTTTACTAAGAGTTTTGATGTAGTGTGGGTGTTTGTGTGTGTGCTCCTTTACATTAAGGATGGCAAAACGTATTAAGGAATCGTATTCGAATCGAATCATAAGTGAATTGGTCAAAGTTCAGCTGATTCGGATTCAATTTGTTTAATTAATTTAGTAGAATTAATAAATAAATCGAATCGAATCTGTATTCGTTTATAATTCGTTCATCGTACAAGTAATCGAATTGAATATGAGATCCTTTACAAAAAATAAAATTAATAAACAAAAATTAAGCAAAATAAAATATAAAAAGACCACAAATTTAACATCCTACTAGACACAAACTTATTATCATTTATAATTATTATATTAGCTCTCAAATTTTAAAATTTTTGCATACATATTTAAGTATAAATAAATAATTTAATTAAACGAATCTTGAACAAATGAATTGTATTCGATTGGTTTATGACTCATTATTGAATGAATCCTGAACAAGTAAATGAATCAATGTCCTCAAACCAGGATTCGATTCATTTAGTTAGCGAATCGAATTGAATTCACTCATTTATTAAACAAATCAATTTTTTTTTCAAATCAAACCTATTTAGTTTTATCGAATTGAACCGAATAAACGAATTCTGACCGAGATTGCCACCCTTACTGTACATGAGCCAACATTCACATATTTACCATGAAGTTACAAATTTGTTTGGGTTAATAAAAAGTCCTAGGTCTGCCCTTACTTAAACCCAAGACCTTAAAGTCCATTTAAGTGTTAGTCTATACACCAAAGCACCAAAGACATGATCAAACTAAGACACCTATATGGACTTTATAGTTCAAATGTGGCATGACGTGCAATTTATTTATCATTCAGTAAATTTATTTAAAAAATGACAATTATCCACTGACCGTCGTTTTTTCAATTTTCTTCAAAAATACACAAATCTTAGTTTTTTTTTTTGGCAACACTCCACTGAAGTTAACATTCTCTTCATTCTTTCACTTCCGTCATAGCGCAGTTGGAACTTTACTGACATCATAGAGGTAAATTTTTCATTTCACATTAATAGAAAAAACGACATCGTTTAATGCAATAAAAAATTAGAAAAATTAGAAAAAAAAAAAAGAATACAACTTTCTAAAGTAATACACTGCACCTGGTGCTTCGGCTTCGTGGTGGGGCCAAGAAGAGAAAGACACACACCAAACCCAAGAAGATCAAGCTGAAAAAGAAGAAGGTAAAGTTGGTTGTGTTGCAGTTTTACAGGGTTGATAATTCTGAGAAAGTGTAGAGGCTAAGGAAGGAGTTAATTCAGAAAAAGCCAAAGATTAGTTGCAGTGTCTATCTATCTCGTTTTTCTTGATGGGATTATGTTCCTTCTTTTTTTTTTTTTTTCTTTTGGACATCTTAAATTTTTAAGGATATTAGAAATTTTTGGTTAAATTTAAATCCTTTTCTTAATTGACATCCCTGGTTTCTTCTGAAAAAATGATTTTGCTTGTACTGTTCAAGGCTCATGGATGAGAAACATGTTTCGCAAGGTTTCTATGGTGCCGTATTGAACTTGGGAAATGTTAAATGATATTCTTATATTTTTGGCATTTATTTAAGACAAAAAAAATTAATTTTACAATTAAGGGTAAAAAGGTCATTTTATTAATATTCTGTTAAATCTATTAACTGCGTTATGACGAAAGTGGACGAGTGAAGAGAACATTAACTTCAAGTGAAGTGCTGCAAAAAAAGGATTAATATTTGTGTATTTTTTAAAATACTCGAAAAAACAGGTGGTCGGTGGTTAATCGCCTTTTAAAAAATGATAACATAATCAGTAACCTATTTCTCATTACATGACTGTCATTAAATTGTAAAATAAGATGTTAACTATTACACATCATTTAAATTGTAAAATTTATATTCCAACTTTATAACCATGGCAGCACGTATACATAGCTAGAGTTAAAAAAAAAAAGAATTGGAGTTATTAAATCAAGGGAACGCCTAAGTTACAATCAATGTACCTTACGTTCTTTGTCTTTTTTTTTTTGGCAAATATCATATGAGCCCTCCTAATTCTTTTTATTTTCAATTTTTACAGCTGTGGATGTATTTGTCTTCTTCCAACCCTCCTATCGATTTTTTTATTTTCTCTAAAGTTTTATTTATTTCTTTAAACATTATTAAATGATTATCAAATTCATACAAATCTATAAATTCAGAATAAACTTCTGGTCCTAAATTTATTAATCCTAGTCTTGAATTGTAGGTTTATTGCATGTAATTTAATTATATAATTAAATTAAAGAGAAATTATATAAAAAATATAAAAAATATACATGACAGACTTCAAAATTAACATGCAATAGCTTTCAGAATTACCGTTAAAATCATTCCTAAGAATTAATTCTGATTATAGGGCATTATCAACATATACTCTGATTAATTCTGATTAATAGATACCATTTGATATTTTAATTTACCATTTTAATTCAATTAATGTAGTTTCCATAAAATTCAAGGGTGCCAATAGATATTTCACTTCTTGAATGTATGTTGCGTTACACGTAACCTAGGTTTGGCCATTTGATAATCGTATGTTATTATTTAAAAAAATAAAAAGAACATTGGAAAGAATGAAAAATAGATGTATAATTGATAAAAGAAGGCAAATACATCCATAAACATAAAGAATACAAGGACTCGTGTGAAATTCGCCAGAAGAAAAAAGACAAAAAACGTAAGTTACGCTTAACGTAACTTAGAGGCACCCTTAAATCAAATATGTAAAGTTAGTGTAAAAAGTCAATATTGGCTCTTACATAATTACTCTATCAACTTTATACATTGCATAATAAAGTAATTTAAGAGTTTCCACTAATGTACACTAATGATTGATAGCCTTTGTTCTTTAAAGCTTAGAAGTTTTTATGGGATAAGCTCTTTTGCTTTGTAATCATTTTCCTTATGTAATTTCTTTTTTCATATAGTATTGACATTAAATAATAGTCTTAATATTTTTTTTAATTTTTTTGATGATTTGGTTTAATATTATTTATTATTTTTAAGAATTTAAAAATTATAAGTTTAAATTTGACCCCGTAACCTTGAAATTCTAGTTATGCAACTTAAGAGGGGGGTGAATTGGGATTCTAAAAATATTCAATTCCAATGTAAAAACTCAATGCAAATCTAAAACGAATTTAAAGCAATTAACAAATAAATTTATCACAATATAAAAAGATAAGAAAAGAGAGATTCAAACACAGGAATTTTTACGTGGTTCGGTCAACCTCGCCTACGTCCACGCCTCCAAGCTTTCCGGGTTGAGGATTCCACTAAACAAATCTCCAAGGCTTTAAATGCTTACTCTTGACTTCTAAGGTGTCAATAAACCTTTACAATACGAGATTATCCCCAATCTCTTAACTCAAGTATATCCCAACACTTACAATCACTCAATTTGATTTTAAAGAATGTTACAAAATAAATCTCTCTCACACAATGTGTTTGATTACAAATGAAGATTCAAAGTGTGAGTAAATGAGATGAATACAAGAATTTAAGGCTCAATGAATGTTGTTTGCTCAAGACTTTGCTCAATAATAATTGTTGGAATAGTTGTTGTTTGAATTTGATTGAGTTTATTTATAGTTGGAGCTGAAAAACTAGCCGTTATTGACTTTCTACTCACTATCGGATCACTGTTAACTAGATGTCAGATCGCCGTTAGACTGGTCAATATGACCATTGGGCTTAATTTTCAAATTATCGAATTGCAGCTTTCTAGAAGTCGGATCGTCGTTAGTGTCTAGAGACTAATCTTCAATTCTGCTCGATGTCGGCGAGCCATTATCAAAATTTCAGATTGTCGTGTTCTGCAGTAACTACTACAGTGACCTATTTTTACAAAATTATAGTTTGGCCCCAAAACTTTATAAAATTATACTATGACCCAAAACTTTATAAAACTTGTCAAATAGGTCTATTTTCAGGATTTTGAGCAATATTTGTTATTATCAAAATTCTCAAAGATTTTTTTAATTGAAGTCATTAACATGAGAATAACCAATATTATAAAAACATTTAGAATATAAAACCTTTATAAAGTGAGAATGATGATTTAAAAGTATATGAAAACTATTTTGAGGTTTTAAAAGATTAATAAATTTTAATCAAGTTTGTTATCATCAAAATCAATAATAAAGAAATATTTATGTCAATAATCTCCCCCTTTTTTATGATAACAAACTGTTCAAGAAAAATACTTGTGCAATTTTTGCTCCCCCTAAATATGTGCTCCTACTAAGTAAAATATTTGTAGAATTTAGCTGCCCCTAAATATGTGCCCATCAATTTTTAACCTCATAAAAAAATTTTTTAAAAAGAACAGATTGAATTGATAAATTATCTCCCTCTTCATCATAAAAAAGAAATGTGCGCGAAAAGATTAAAAAGAGAAGTTCAGATATTACCCATTTTGGAAAAATTTCGGCAGAATCTCCCTTTAAAAATGAATATATCCTCAACAAAAAAATGGTTAAAACACTCCCTTATATATATTTCAACTTAGTAACCAACCTCCATTCCAACAAAATCAACATAATCATGAACAATAACCAAACATGTCATCAAAATCAACGTAATCATAAACAAAGCCCACATATCCAACAAAATCATCATAAAAGCATCACAAGCACAATAAACAAACAAAAAAGTATCACAACAAACTACATGAAATGAGTAATGTTTGTGCCAAAATCATAGGTGCAGAAAACTAAGATGGGGCGGTGAAGAGGAACTGCCGGGATCATAGCCAAGGTGACCAAGAATACGACACTGTCCAGCAAGTAACTCCATCTGCTAATCTAACATTTGCTGCCGAAAGGTCGCAAAGTCATATTGAAGCTGCTGGTGCTGCTGGGACAGGACATCCACTCTATCGAAAAGCTGCTGAATACGATCCTCAAGAACGGTCGATGTTGCAGGAGGCATAGCTGGGTCGGCTGGATCGTCATCCTAAGAGGATGCTGCTGCTGTTCGGCGGGGGGCACGTGGTCTAACGCCAAGACGAAAGTCGGGTAACTCATCCTCGGAATAAACGTCATTGAGCATGCGGTTATCATCCGGAGCTACCAAAGTATCCTCATTCTTAGAGGAGGTAACCTTGATCCACTTGCCTTGCCTCAAATGAAAACCAATCCCCGAAATTATTTTCCTACCCAACTTTTTGGTCTCAACATACACAGGTTCGGTTAAAGGAACATGAAAGTATCGCAAAATCTTACTAATAATACTACCATATGGAAGAGATCGGTTAGACACAACAGTGGTAGAGAGCATATAACGCACAATTGTGAATGAAAGATGCACTTGCCTTCCTCAGATGAGAGAGTCAAGTAAACCAACATCTAATCTAGTCACCTCATCAGCATGTCCATGCCTAGGTGTAATCATGTGCTGGAGGATATTGTGAAGAATACGGACTTGGAAAGGTAACAATTGAGACCGAAAGGACAATGAGCAGACCTCGTCAGAGAGATCGTAGAGTCTACAGATATTCCTAACGCCCTCAATGTGGCTAAAGTGATCAAAGTGAAGCTCTTTTCTAGCAGTATACAGGTTTAGCCCTTCACAGGATATTCCAAGAATACGATCAAGCTCAAAAATGTCGAACTCAATCCTAACACCTCCAACATGAGTTACGACTCTATCTTTTCTATTAACAGAAATCTCCATATTACAGTAAAATACCTTAACTAAATTTTCATAGACTTGTTTTTCAATGCCTAAAGCTTCATCCCATTGTCTTAGCATTTGAGGCAAAGTTCTACCACAATCTAGTAATATCAGAGAAATCATCGATATCAATATAGAATGAAGGAGTTACCGCTTTTCCCATGAATTTCTCGTGAAACCGTTTAGCTAGTTGACCATTTGGAAAATGCAGGCTGTCAAAATCTTGAGAAAGAGGCCTGGAGGAGCTAGGATTGCTTGGAGCTACTTGTTTGGTTCGGGTACGCCTTGGTCGTAAAGCCATGGATGATTTTGGAGAAATTTAGATCGGTAGAAATGAAGTTTGAGAGATGAGAGAGTGATTACAAGTTGAAATGTGATTGAAAATGGAAGAAATACGGGTCAATTTGGCAAAGGTAGCGCGGCTGGTTCTAGGGTTTTAAGTTGGGATTTTTCAAAATTTAAAGTGAAAACCAGTTTTAATCATTTAAAACAGGTCTAAAGATGAGAAAGATTATTTTTAATGCTTCAATTTGGTGAAAAATGACAAGAAAAATGATGGATTTGAGAGAGAAATGAAGTTGCAGTCGCGGTTTTGGAGAATAAGAGAGAGAGAGAGAGCAAGAACAAAATGAAGAAGAAAACTAAAGACTGTTCACTTAACGCATGATAACGGCGAGAAAGATTGTTTAAAGATGAGAAAGATTGTTTTTAATGCTTCAATTTGGTGAAAAATGACAAGAAAAATGATGGATTTGAGAGAGAAATGAAGTTGCAGTCGCGGTTTTGGAGAAGAAGAGAGAGAGAGAGCAAGAACAAAATGAAGAAGAAGACTAAAGACTGTTCACTTAATGCGTGATAACGGCGAGCCGTTATAGAGATATCGGCGAGCCGACAGTGTCCAGAGAGTTCGTAAAATAATTTTCATGAAACCGGCAAGCCGTTAATGAATTATCGGCTAACCGACAACGTCCAGTGAGCTCCCAAAAATTTTCATAAAAAAATGGTGAGCCGTTAAGGTATTATCGAAAAACCGACAGTGTCCAAAATGCTTCCCATGGTTTCTACCCGAAAACGGTTAGCCATTTATTGAAATAACGACAATCCTTTTTCTACAACTTATGATTTTGCACATTTATTTTAGTATTTGGCCAACAATTAAGACATTTCAAGATCATTTTATTGATCCAAAATGGTTTAAGTGCCAGTTCAATGCATAATTCATGAACATATATGTATTTCAACAATTAATTCATATATTTTTCAAAAATACACACACTCCACATGTATATCATGATTTGAGCATTCCATAGATATTAAATCATCAAATCATAAATCAATCAATTTTAATAGACTCAATAACATGAATAAAGATGTTAATACGAAAATTTCATCATCCCAAGTTCATGCCGAATTTTTGAAAATTGTTCTTCACAAAGTGGTTTTGTAAAAATATCGGCAAGTTGTTTTTCCGTAGAAATAAACTCTAATGCAATATCTCCCTTTTGAACATGATCTCTTAAGAAATGATGTTTAATTTCTATATGCTTGGTTCTAGAGTGTTGAATGGGATTCTTTGAAAGATTTATAGCACTAGTATTATCACACTTAATAGGAATTTGTTCAAGATTAATGCCATAATCTCTAAGTGTTTGTTTCATCCAAAGTGCTTGTGCACAACAACTCCCGACGGCGATATATTCGGCCTCAGTAGTTGAAAGTGCAACCGAATTTTGTTTTTTACTGAACCATGAAACAAGTGAATGACCTAGTAAATGGCAAGTTCCATTAGTGCTTTTCCTATCAACTTTGTAACCGGCAAAGTCTGCATCCGAATAACATGTTAAATCTATATGAGTGCCTCTAGGATACCAAAGGCCAAGATCTATGGTTCCACTTAAATAACGAAAAATTCTTTTAACAGCAAGCAAATGAGATTCCTTGGGACATGATTGAAATCTTGCACACAAACATACACTAAACATGATATCGGGTCTACTTGCGATTAAGTAAAGTAAAGATCCGATCATACCTCGACACATTTTGATATCCACTTCTTTGCCTTTTTAATCTTTATCAAACTTAATTGTTGTGTTCATTGGAGTGCTTTTGGTCTTTGAATCATCAATGTCAAATTGCTTGAGTAAGTCTTTCACATACTTGGCTTGATTTATGAAAATTCCTTCCTCATTTTGTTTTATTTGTAGCCTAAGAAAGTACTTTAACTCTCCCATCATACTCATTTCAAATTCTTTACTCATACAAGATGAAAATTCTTTACATAACAATTCATTAGTAGAACTAAAAATAATATCATCAACATAAATTTGAACAACAAGAAGATCTTGGTTCTTATGCTTAACAAAGAGAGTAGTATCCACTTTCCCCATTGAAAAACCGTTATCCAATAAGAAATTCTTAAGCCTATCATACCATGCTCTAGGTGCTTGTTTTAATCCACACAAAACTTTAAATAACTTATAAACATGATTTGAAAATTTTTCATTTTCAAAACCAGGAGGTTGTTTTACATACACTTCTTCCATAATATAACAATTTAAGAAAGCACTTTTCACATCCATTTGAAATAAAATGAAATCTTTATGACATGTAAATGTCAACAACATTCTAATTGATTCTAGTCTAGCTACGGGTGCAAATGTTTCATCAAAATCAATTCCTTCTTCTTGGTTGTAACCTTGAGCCACTAATCTAGCTTTGTTCCTTACAACCACACCAGATTCATCCATCTTATTTCTAAATACCCATTTAGTACCTATGATGGATTGACGTTCCGGTTTAGGAACTAATTCCCACACATTGTTTCTCTCAAATTGATTTAACTCCTCTTGCATTGTCATAATCCAAGATTCATCATTTTCCGCATCCGCAAAGGATTTGGGTTCAATTTGAGAAATAAATGCATTATGCTCACAAGTATTCCTAAGTGATGATCTAGTTGTAACACCTCGTGAGAGATCTCCTAAAATTACATCCTTAGGATGAGAAGAAACATACCTCCACTCCTTGGGGAGTGCTTGAGAAGTACTTTCATGTTGCTCTACATTCATTTCTTCATGTTGCTCATCTTGATTCCCATGAGACGCATCCTTTTGGTTATCTTTTGATGATTCTTTTTGTAAGTCTTCATCTACATCATTATCAACAACAACTTTCTCCGTAGATGAGGGGTTAGATTCATCAAATGTAACATGCATCGATTCTTCTACAACTAGAGTTCTTTTGTTATAAACTCTATAAGCTTTGCTTGAGTTTGAATATCCAAGAAAAATACTAACATCGGATTTTGGATCAAATTTGCCAAGATTATCTTTTGTGTTCAAAATAAAACATTTGCATCCAAAAACTTTGAAATAACCAATATTGGGTTTTCTATCTTTCCAAAGCTCATATGGAGTTTTATTAAGATTAGGTCTAATCAACACACAATTTAAAACATAACAAGCGGTGTCGATGGTCTCGGCCCAAAAATACTTAGGCAAGAAATTTTCATTTAACATAGTCCTAGCCATTTCTTGAATTTACTTATTCTTTCTCTCAACAACTCCATTTTGTTGTGGAGTTCTAGGTGATGAAAATTGATGCACAATGCCTAGATTATTGCAAAAGGTTTCAAATGTATAGTTTTCAAACTCTCCTCCATGATCACTTCTAATGCATGTAATACCATACCCTTTTTCATTTTGAATTTTCTTACAAAGTACTTTAAAAGCATCAAGAGCATCATCCTTATTAGTTAAGAATAATACTCATGTGTATCTTAAAAAATCATCAACAATTACAAAAGCGTAATATTTTCCATTCAAGCTAGCATACCTTGAAGGTCTAAATAAATCTATATGAAGTAATTGAAGCGGTTTTGAAGTAGAAATATGATTTTTGCTTTTAAAAGAGGTATTGATTTGTTTACCAAATTGGCATGCTTCACAAATTTTATCTTTTTGAAAACCAATTTTTAGAAGTCCTTTAACTAAATCATTTTTGGAAATCTTTGAAATTAAATCCATGCTTACATGTCCTGGTCTTCTATGCCATAACCAACTATCATCATGCAATGCCGAAAAACATTTATCATTAGTGGATGCACATTCTATGTCAATGGTATAAATATTACCACATCTATTTCCAATAAATAAAATTTTGTTATCACATGCATTCTCAATAACACATATAGATTTATCAAAAGCAACTTTATAACCTTTGTCACACAATTGACTAATACTAATCAAATTGTGTTTTAAGTTTTTAACTAAACATACATTTTCAATTAAAGTTGACGAAATTTTACCGACATTTCCAACTCCGAGAATCTTTCCCTTTGAGTTATCTCCAAAAGAAGCATCTCCACCATTTTCGATTTTGGTGAAACTTGAAAACCATGCATAGTTTCCGGTCATGTGCCTTGAGCAACCACTATCCAAGAACCGCTTATTTTTCTTTTTCTTTGATCCATGCAGAAAATGTTTCTAAGTTTTAGGTACCCAAAACTTCTTGGGTCCTTGTATGTTAGCAATGGTTCCTTTTGGAACCCAAATACATTTTACAACATAATATGCATTTCTTTTTACTGGACATCTATTTTTCATGTGTCCATCTTGATTACAATGATGACATACAACTTGATTGTTAATAGAGGTACTTTTCACAAAGTAGTTCTTATAATATTTTTGTTTCAAGTTTGACTTATATCCAATACCTCCTTTGTCAAACACACATTTTTGTGAATTGAGCATGTTTTCCAATATCTTTTGTCCATTTGTAAACTTTAGCACAATTTCATTTAGTTCATTATTTTTCTTCTTAAGCACTTCATTCTCTTTCATTAACTCATCCACAAGCGATTGTTCATGTTCATAAGTGCTTTGTTTACCTTTAAGAGCTAAAGTTTTATCATGCAACATTTTATTCTCTAATTCTAATTCTTTTATCTTCTCATTATTGCATTTTTCTAGGGCATCCTTTTCATTTGTAAGTTCTAGCATTTTCTTTTTAAGGCATGCATTCTTTTTACCAATTTTCATCAACTCATCATGTAATTCTTTAAAAGCATCATACAATTCATCATAGGTAGGATCACTTACCTCATTGTGATCATCATCATCTCCTATTGCCATAAGTGCTAGGTTTGATACTTCATGCAATTCATCTTCATCACTTGAATCTTCATCGCTATCATCCCAAGTAGCAACCATGGCTTTCTTCTTGAGTTTGTTGAGAAGTGGGCATTCCGATCTTATATGGTCGGGCTTTTTGCATTCATAGCATATGATTGCCTCTTTCATCTCCTTTTGATTCTTGAAGTTTCTAAATCTTCTTCGCTCACCGGTTTTCGTGAAGAAGTTTCTAAACCTCCTTGTTAGCATGGCCAACTCCTCATCATCTGGTTCACTTTCCTCATCACTCTCAAATTTTGAAGCTTTGAGAGCAATGCTTTTCTTCTTCTTCTCATCCTCTTTTTCGGCTGCTAAGTCTTCTTTATATGAAATAGAGAGCCAATTAAATCATCAAGAGGTAAAGTATTTAAATTTTTGGCCTCTTCAATAGCAGTCTTCTTAGGTCTCCATTCCTTAGGTAGTGACCTAATGATTTTCTTTACTTTCTCACTATTTGAGAAAGTTTTTCCCAAAGCTCCTAGGGTGTTCACTATGTCTGTAAATCTAGTATACATAGAATACACATTTTCATTTTGTTCCATTTGGAACAATTCATATTGACGAGTGTATCTACTAATTTTAGACTCTTTAACTTGATTTGTCCCTTCATAGACAACTTCAAGTTTATTCCATATTTCTTGTGCACTTTCATAGCTAGATACTCTATGGAATTCTTTTTTATCAAGAGCACAAAACAAGGCATTCATTACCTTGGAGTTTAAGGACATCTTTCTCTTTTCTAACTCACTCCATTGACTTGATGGTTTAGGAATATCATCTCCTACTTCATTTTTAAACATAGGCATGAATGGACCATCACAAACAACTTCCCAAAGTTCATAATCTAAAGCTTGCAAATAAATTCTCATCCTAGTTTTCCAATATGCATAGTCATTATCGTCAAAAAACGGTGGTCTAGTTGTAGATTGTCCTTCTCTAAAGGTTGAGTCATTTAGGGTTGCCATGGATCTTTTATTTTAGACGATTAAGTCCTAACAAGAGAACAAAGTTCTGATACCAATTGAAATTCTAGTTATGCAACCCAAGAGGGGGGTTGAATTGAGATTCTAAAAATATTCAATTCTAATGTAAAAAACTCAATGCAAATCTAAAACGAATTTAAAGTAATTAACAAATAAATTTATCACAATATAAAAAGATAAGGAAAGAGAGATTCAAACACGGGGATTTTTACGTGGTTCAGCCAACCTCGCCTACGTCAACGTCTCCAAGCTTTCCGGGCTTGAGGATTCCACTAAGAAGGCCTCCAAGGCTTCAAATGCTTACACTTGACTTTTAAGGTGTCAATAAACCTTTACAACAAGAGATTATCCTCAATCTCTTAACCCAAGTGTATCCCAACACTTACAATCACTCAATTTGATTTTAAAGAATGTTACAAAATAAATCTCTCACACAATGTGTTTGATTACAAATGAAGATTCAAAGTGTGAGTAAATGAGATGAATACAAGAATTTAAGGCTCAATGAATGTTGTTTGCTCAAGACTTTGCTCAATAATAATGTTGGAATAGTTGTTGTTTGAATTTGATTGAGCTTATTTATAGTCGGAGCTGAAAACTAGCCGTTATTGACTTTCTACTCACTGTCGGATCACCGTTAATTAGATGTCGGATCATCGTTAACTAGATGTCGGATCACCATTTGACTGGTCAATATGACCGTTGGGCTGAATTTTCAAATTGTCGGATCGCGTTTTCTAGAAGTCGGATCGCCGTTAGTGTCTAGAGACTAATCTTCAATTCTGCTCGATGTCGGCGAGCCGTTATCAAAATGTCGGATCGCCGTTTTCTATAGTAATTGCTACAGTGAACTATTTTTACAAAATTATGGTTTGGCCCCAAAACTTTATAAACTTGTCAAATAGGTCCATTTTCAGGATTTTGAGCAATACTTGTTATTATCAAAATTGTCAAACCTTTTTTTAATTGAAATCATTAATATGAGAATAACTAATATTATAAAAACATTTAGAATATAAAACCTTTATAAAGTGAGAATGATGATTTAAAAGTATATGAAAACTATTTTGAGCTTTTAAAAGATTAATAAATCTTAATAAAGTTTGTTATCATCAAAATCAATAACAAAGAAATATTTATGTTAACAAACGTTGATAAAACACAAACTTTTCTCCATTTTTTTTCTTTTTTGAAATTAACCCAAACTTCTCTTAAGAATGGGCTTGTCCATCAAAACTCTAACAAAACGACGAGTTAACCTACAGTGCAGTGCTGTATCTCATACAACGTATGCACACAACAGGTACAACTGGTTTTTAAATGGTTAATATAATAAATATTACATTTTAATTTATTTTTTTATGTGAAAAATGAAAAATAGGAAAAAAGATAAAATTTTAATTAAATGAAGCAAAAGATTGTAATAATTTTAAATTTATAAATAGTACAAGAAAATATAAAAGTACTATAAATATATCACAAAATACCTATATGCCCACTTATTTTGTCACGTTTCAATATTTATAGTGCATGTTTCAAGTTTACTTTTCAAATTCCTATTTTTCATTATGATTTATCTAAATTTTGGTGAGTTATTTCAACTCATTTTTTACTAGTTTTTGGTTCGATATTTTGATTCTTTTCATTAAAATTCTAACTTTTTAGGTGGATATTTCAAGTTTACTTTATATATCCCTACATTCTGTTAGATTATCTAATTTTTGATAAGTTATTCCAACTTATTTTTCCACCACTTTTAAGTCTTACATTCCATCTATTTTCATAGAGTTTCAACATTTTCGGTAGATATTTCTAGTCACTTTTTAGAGCCCTACTTCGCATTGGAATTTATTAAATTCTTAGTAAATTATTCCAACTTTCGAGTTAGGTTTATCAACTCTTATTGCCACTACTTTTTGATTCTATATTCCTATTCATTTTATTGAATTCTAATATTTTGCGTGGGAGTTTGAAATTCACTCTTTAAATTCCTACTTTCTGTTAAATTTATCCAATTCTTGGTTAGTTCATTCCGACTTTTAGGTTAAGGTCGTTAACTCTCATTACCACCAGTTTTTGCTTTTATATTCATGTTCTTTTTATTAAATTTCAGCATTTTAGATGGATATTTCAAGTTCAATTTTAGATCTCTACTTCTCACTAAAATTTATCAAATTCCTAACCCTCTTTTTTTTAACAAATATCAACTTACAATATAATTTTGAAAAATCAACAACAAAGTCTATTGTTATTTTTGAACTGTTTTTATATTATTAAGCTATCACAACTGGTTTTTATAAGTTATAAAAATTAAAAACCATTGCTTAAATATGTTTATTTAGTTGATATTGATATTCGTTACTTCAAGGAATATGATCATGAATTTTATCATAATTTCTTTTATACATATTCTTGCTCTTTTCATTAAGTTCCAACTTCAAGGAATATGATCATGATCCACACTTCTCATTACAATTTATCAAATTCTTGGTAAGCCATTCTAATTTTGAGAATTCAACTCTTTTTCCCACTATTTTTTCTGTACTATATTCATTCTCTTTTCATTGAATTTCAACATTTTGGGGGGAAATTATAATTTTATTTTTCAATTCCTACTTCTCATTGAAATTTATCAAATCACTGTTAAGTTATTCCAACTTTTGAATTGACTCTTTTGCCTTTTTTTTTGTTCTATATTCTTAGCCTTTTCACTGAATTCCAATAATTTGAGTAAATATTTTATGTTCACTTTTTAGATTCCTATTTTCTGATAGAATTTAGTAATATATTATAAGTCATTCCAACTTTTTTGGTTGACTCTTCTACTCTTGTTTTCACCATTTTTTATTTCTATATTTCTATTTTTTTTATTCAATTCCAAGATTTTAAGTGGACATGTCAAGTTTATTTTTAAATCCATACTTACTATTTTTATTGAATTTATCATTTACTTTAAGATTTTTTTCAACAAAATTTTGAAAAATCAATGTTGCAGCGCTTAATTTTTTTCAACACTATGGATCCGTATAAGCCCACTTCCCCCTTCCTCCGGTGGTCTTTGTTACTTCGTGATATTTCTTGAATGATCATTTTATTATTTTAATTAATTGTGCATAGAATCTTTTTAAAAACAATTGTGCAACATAAAATTCTCATCATTATATATTTAGTTTTAAAAATTATTTCTTTAATTTCTCATCTCTTGATCTTTATCTTAAGATTGACAAAGTGACATTGACTTAAAACGCGTTCAGGGCAGCTGTTCCCCTAGAATATGGCATCAGCACAGCTGCCCCAAACGCGCTATTAAATCCAAGTCTATTAAGCCACCATTAATTTATCTTTACCAAGTACATTAAACACAGTAAATGCAACTCAAATTAAACAATATTTTTATAAACACATTAGAAAAATCATTGCAATCAAGAAAAAAATACATTAAATATTAAAAGTAAATTTCTCTAATAGAAAAATTTAGCACTATAATTTTTAGGAAAATTATCTCTACACACCTTTCATTTGGAGAACAAATTTAAAAAAAAAAATTAAGTTCATTTACAACCAACTAAAATTGCAGCCAATTCTTGTTCACTAATAACTATGCGGCATTAGAGAAAAAAAGATAGAATAATCTCAAGAGATTATAGAAAACTATTTCAATTATTTCTATTTCCCCCTTTGGTCTAGAGACACCCAACTGAAGCTTGGGCTACTCACCAGCCTTGCTTGGATTCAACCACTTGAGAGGATGTCAATAGCAGTTACTGCATTAGATGCTCTGCCAATATTTTCCCTTGCCAATCCATCTATATTGGAAGCATAAATCATTAGAAAAAGACTAATAATAAAATATTAAGTGACAATTCAAAATGTTATACAACTTAAGTTAATTACAAAACTCTAACAAGAGAAGAAAAGAAAATTAAGGACTTTAGTTGTGAAAAAAATGAAATAATGATTAAAATATATAGATCTTAATGTATGAAGTTACAAACGAGACCCTAAGCCTAAAGGATCTTTTTTCTGATGAATTTTTTTAAAAAAAGTTAAATTTATATTTTCTTTTAAGGTTTCTGAACAATAAACAAAGTTATTTTGAAAAAAGTGTCGAGAATAATATTATAAAATACGAAATTTTAAATAATATCACAAAAATTGTTAGAATTAAAAATTGTGAAATGAGGCTTTGAAGGTTTGATCTTATCGTGACTTGCAGGTTTCAGCAAAGAGAGTGTAGTGATTCAGCAAGCCTATAACCAAGCTAAACTGACCACTGCCCTAGGATGCTTATGATTTAGTCAATGCAAGTTGCACACCCCCAAGATTTACTTAGACGAATTCACCCAAGAACAACAAAGAACAATAGCTAAGAACACAAACAAGAAACTGAAACAAGAACCAAGAAAAGAACCACAGACACCAATTGTAACGTGGTTCAGCTGAGCATGGAATGCTCAGCTTACATCCACGGGAGAAGCCTCAAGATGAGCTTTATTGATATTACAATGGAGATTGTTACAGAGCCTTACAACAGACGTTATAGAGAACAGATTAACCCTTTGTCTCTCTACAAACCCTCTCTGCAAGACTCACTAAAAACGTACATGAATCACCCCAGAAGACCAGCCTTTATACTCTGTTCTGGGCAGCCAGCTTGAATTCCAGAATAAGCAGCTCGATGACACATGGTTTAACAACCTTAACGAACTTTGATAACCTTCGTCACATGCTTCCTCACGTGGTTACTTAAACTGATGTGCAAAACGCGCTCAAGTCCTGTCGTTTTGATTAGTTCGTTTTCTGTTGATAACCAACTGAGAAGCACGTGAGTTTAGTGAAGCTTTACAGCTCCAAAACGTGGTTGTTTCTGGAACCAAAACTTGATTCATTCATCTCACAATTCTCCACCTTGAATCAAAGTTTATCCTCACTCTAAATCCTTCTCCAACCCTTATGCATATCACTGACTGCACAAGCCAGCTAGGTCCAGACAGGCTCTGAACTTAGCCACAGGAATCACCTTTGTAAAAGCATCTGCAGGATTCTCATCAGTATGAATCTTCACCATTTTTACAACACCCCTTGACACTTCATTTCTGATAAAATGGAGCTTAATGTCTATATGCTTTGTCTTCTCATGGTGTGCAGGGTTTTTGCTTAAGTGTATGGCACTTGAGCTGTCACAATAGACTGATACTGACTTCTGATTTAATCCCAACTCTGTCACCAACCCCTTGAGCCAAAGTGCTTCCTTTACAGCTTCTGTAGCAGCTGTATACTCAGCTTCAGTAGTTGAAAGGGCTACTACACTTTGTAGTGTTGCCTTCCAATTTACAGCACAACCATTTAACATGAACAAATATCCTGTAAGAGACCTTCTCCTATCTAAATCTCCTGCATAATCTGAGTCAACATACCCCTTCAGAACCTCATCACTTGCTTCTGTTTTGCCATACATCAGACCCCAATTTACAGTGCCATTTAGATACCTGAGTATCCATTTTACTACCTTTCAATGGTCTTCCCCAGGCTGTGCCATGTATCTGCTGACTACACTGACATCATGAGCTATGTCTGGCCTAGTTAAGACCATTGCATACATAAGGCAGCCTACTGCATTTGCATAGGGTACACTTGCCATATCTTGCTTCTCAGCTTCTGTTTGAGGGCACTACAAATTGCTTAATCTGAAATGTGAAGCCAATGGTAGTTGCACAGGTTTAGCCTTGCTCATGTCAAATGTTTCTAACACCTTTCTCAAGTATTTTTCTTGTGACAGAAACATGATCCCTTTTACTTCTATTCCTTCTGATCTCCATTCCTAGAATCTTTCTTGCATACCCCAGGTCATTCATTTCGAATTCTGAATTCAGCAGCACCTTGAGCTTATCAATTTCTTCTCTATCTTTGCAAGCAACCAGCATGTCATCTACATATAGAAGAAGGTATATGTACAAATCATCCTTGATTGTCTTGTAGTAAACATAGCAGTCATAGCTGCATTTGATGAACTCATGTAGTTGCATGAATTCATCAAATCTGAGGTACCACTGTCTGGGGGACTGCTTAAGCCCATAGAGTGACTTCTTTAGCTGACACACATGGTCTTCCTTGCCTGGGAACTCATACCCTTCAGGCTGGGACATCAGTATTTCTTCCTCAAGCCTTCCATGTAAAAATGCTGTCTTGACATTGAGTTGATCAAGCTCCATGTCTTGCACAGCTGTTATGGCTAATATAACCCTAATTGAGGCATGTTTGACCACTGGAGAAAACACTTCTTTAAAATCTATCCCCTACTTTTGTGTATAACCCTTGGCCACAAGCCTAGACTTGAATCTCCTTGGTTCAGATCCATCTGTGCCTTCCTTGATTTTGAAGATCCATTTGCAGCCAACCACTCTTCTATTTCCAGGCTTCTTGACCAGCTCCCATGTGTTGTTTTTGTAGAGGGAGGTCATTTCATCATCCATAGCTCTCTGCCATTCTTCTTTGAACAAGCTCTGGGTTGCTTCCTTAAAATTCTTTGGTTCCTCATCATCTATATCTTTTGCAGCTGCAAGAGCAAAGCCTATTAAATCTGCATAGCCATATCTCCTTGTTGGTTTAATCTGCCTTTTCTTTCTATCTCTGGTGAGCTGGTATTCTCTGATTTGCTCTTGAGAACTTGACTGATCTTGAGGTGCCTGTGTGTCATCAGTAATTTCAGGAACACTATCTTATTCTGCAGCTTCAGTTGTGTTTTTGGAAGTAGATGGCTCCACCTCAAACTCTAGCTTCTCTGTTAGTCTTGAATTTTCAGTTTCCAGATCAGGTTCATGATTTATCTTCATCAAACTGCCCTCATTAAACACCACATCCCTGCTTACTATACATTTTGGTGGCTTAAGGTCAGTGCACCAAATTTTAAACCCTTTGACTCCTTCTTGATAGCCTATGAAAATACCTCTCAAGGCTCTAGCAGCTAGCTTACCTTGACTAACATGAATATAAGCTGGGCAGCCAAAAGCTTTAAGAATCCCATAGTCAGCAGTTTTCCCTGACCACATTTCGAAGGGTGTTTTGAAATTGATTCCAGTAGAGGGGCTTAGGTTGACAAGGTAATAAGCTGTGAGTAAGATTTCTGCCCACAATGTTTTTGGGAGCTTGGACTGAATCAGCATACATCTTACCCTCTCCATAAGGGTCCTGTTCATCCTCTCAACTAACCCATTCTGTTGTGGGGTCATCCTTACTGTCCTGTGTCTAGCTATACCCTCATTTGCACAAAAGTTGTCAAATGGCTGGTTGCAGAATTCAAGACCATTATCAGTCCTCAGCTTTTTCAATCTTTTTCCAGTTTGGTTTTCTACCATCTGTTTCCATTCTTTAAACTTCTCAAAAGTCTGATCCTTGTTCTTTAACACATACACCCAGACTTTCCTAGAGAAATCATCTATGATGGATAAAAAATACCTATTCCCTCCCAGAGATACACACTGTGCAGGTCCCCACAAGTCTGAGTGTGCATAATCCAGCCTCTCATTTGATTTCTGACTAGACCTTTTGAAGCTCCCTCTTGAAGACTTCCCTAGAACACAATCTTCACAAAACTCCATATTTCCAATCTTGTCAGAACCAAACAACCCTTGTTTTGCTAACTCTTTTAACCCTCTCTCACTCATGTGCCCCAGCCTTAGATGCCATAACCTGGTTTTATCTTCAGTATGCTTAATGGATACATCAACTACTCCAGATATCACCTCACCATCTAAGATGTAAACCCCATTCTTCCTAGTCCCTGACATGACTAGATTTGAACCATTCAGAACACTCAATTCACCAGATTCAAGCTTAATTCTACACCCTATTTGGTCCAATACTCCAAGAGAAATTAGATTTCTTTTCAAGTTTGGTACATGCCTGACTTGCCTAAGTACTCTTATAGAACCATCATGTAGCTTAAGACTTACATCCCCAATTCCAATGATTTTACAAATAGAGTTATTACCCATCATCACTCTACCTCCATCAAATGCTTGATATTCATTAAAGTAATTTCTAAAAGGGCACATGTGAAAGGTACATCCAGAGTCCAGAACCCATTTACCTTTTTGGCTGTCTTTTGTTGCCACACATACACCAGCAGACTCATATCCTTCCTCTTCTACTACGCAGCATCTCCACTTTGATTTCTTGAATCTTTTGTCTTGAATTTCTTTTCTGGGCAATCCCTCTTAAAATGGCCTTCTTTGTGACACTGAAAGCATTTTAGATCTCTTTCTTTGTTCTTAGATTTGCCTTTCTTCTTTTTCTTGTCAGTTTTCACCTTTGCTGTCAGTCCTTCACTTCCACTATTTTCCAAATGCCCTTGCTTAGTTTGAAGTTCCCTAGTATTCAGGGCAGACTTTACTTCATCAAGTGTTAGGGTTTGTCTTCCATACATCAGGGCATCAACCAAATTTTCATAGGACTTTGGTAATGAACTGATAAGCAGAAGAGCCTTTCCTTCATCATCCAGAGCTGCATCAATGGTTTCCAGGGTATCACATACCTTGTTAAACTCATCAATGTGTTCTTCCAGTGAAGCACCTTCTGCCATTTTCAGTGTAAACATCCTCTTCTTGATGTAGAGTCTGTTTGCAAGAGACTTGGTCATATAAAGACTTTCCAGTTTGCTCCATAATCCAGCTACTGTCTTCTCTTTGGCCACTTCTCTAATGACAGAATCACCAAGACTCAAGATTATTGTACTCCTGGCCTTTCTGTGAATTTCAGCAAATTCCTCTGGAGTCTTTGATGAAGAAACCCCTTTACCTTCCTTCATTTCAGGCTCAAATGCATCTCCCAAACCCTGAGTGATCAGCAAGGCTTCCATTTTTATCTTCCACATATTGAAATCATTCTGGCCTGTGAATTTTTCTATATCGACCTTAGAGGACACCATACTTGGACTTGATCACAAAACACCACAGCTCTGATACCAATTATAGTGATTCAGCAAGCCTATAACCAAGCTAAACTGACCACTGCCCTAGGATGCTTATGATTTAGTCAATGCAAGTTGCACACCCCCAAGATTTACTTAGACGAATTCACCCAAGAACAACAAAGAACAATAGCTAAGAACACAAACAAGAAACTGAAACAAGAACCAAGAAAAGAACCACAGACACCAATTGTAACGTGGTTCAGCTGAGCATGGAATGCTCAGCTTACATCCACGGGAGAAGCCTCAAGATGAGCTTTATTGATATTATAATGGAGATTGTTACAGAGCCTTACAACAGACGTTACAGAGAACAGATTAACCCTTTGTCTCTCTACAAACCCTCTCTGCAAGACTCACTAAAAACGTACATGAATCACCCCAGAAGACCAGCCTTTATACTATGTTCTGGGCAGCCAGCTTGAATTCCAGAATAAGCAGCTCGATGACATGTGGTTTAACAACCTTAACGAACTTTGATAACCTTCGTCACATGCTTCCTCACGTGGTTACTTAAACTGACGTGCAAAACGCGCTCAAGTCCTGTCGTTTTGATCAGTTCATTTTCTGTTGATAACCAACTGAGAAGCACGTGAGTTTAGTGAAGCTTTACAGCTCCAAAACGTGGTCGTTTCTGGAACCAAAACTTGATTCATTCATCTCACAGAGAGGAACTGTATTCGAACTAAAACAAATTACAAAGCTTGAGCAACTATTTTGAAAGACGCCATTCGTTTTGTTTGATTAATTTTTGGTAGATTCATTAAGGTAAGGGAATTAAGAGAGGGCATATGGGCACATGGCGAGAAAGACAAAATTATATCAGCCGCTTATTTTCTTTTTGGTTAGCACCTACGATTATGGTTGATGATGGTCGAGTTAAATGGCAAGGGTTTCTAAACTCAAGAATGGAAGAATGTTATGTTTTTTTTTTTTCTAAATGAACACTCTTTTTATTTATGAATTTTTCAGTTTTTAATATTTTTCTCACTCTTTTAACCTTACTATTTGTATTCCTCTCTTCAAACTTTCTTTATTAATTAATTTTAAAAAAAATTAAAAAATAAGAAAAACATTATACTTAGAAAATAATAAATATTTTATGGGTCTAATACAATTTTATCCTAACTATAAATTTTTTGGTTAGCAATTAGTTTGAGAATTCTTAAAAACGACCTGTAAAATCTCATTCATCCCCCTATACTCTATATTATTTACAATTTATTCATTAGTATCATAGAACTTTTTGCATTATAAAATTTTGTTTTGTCTCTTACACTCTATTTTATTCCATTGAAACCCTTAGAGTACCAATTCGCCCCCTATATAAGTTTAAATTCCCAAAATATCATCCGTTTAATTAAAATATAATAATTATTAAATGAATTATAATTGTAATTATAATAATTATTTTATTATAAGTATAAATATAATTATAATTTTTAAATATATTATTATTATTAATAAAAAGAATAAAAAGTATTATAATTAAGGATCCCTTGACTTGCAGCTCACGTAAGTTACAATTGTCCTATAAAATTTGATTTAGCCTCCTATATTCTATATAATTTATAATTTATTCATGAGTATTAAAAACCTTTCTACATTATAAATTTTTATTTAGCCCCTTGCACTCCGTTTTATTTCACTAAAACACTTAGAGTACCAATTCGCTCCCTCTAAGGGTTTTAATGAAATAAAATAGGGTATAAGGAGTTCAATGAAAATTTACAATGTAGAAAGTCTTTTAATAGCCATGAATAAATCTATCTATATATCTATATAAAGTTGGGATTATAAGAGGTGATGTGGCATCACCATTTCTCATCTTCTCATATTCTCTATTATCTAATAAATTAGTTGAAATTAAAAAATAATTACATTACAAAATATTAAAAATAGAAAATAATTATTAGATTATAAATGATTACATGTCTTTTCCTCTTTCTATTTAAATTCAACAATATGTAACCATTAATAATAATTAATTATAAGTCTTGAAACATTCATTTATTTTATTATGCCAACAATTAAATTTCAGTGGCTTAAAATACATCAATTAATTAATATAGGAAGGAAGAGAGGTTCTTTCATCTTCCCTCAATAATGCCACTAGGGTCTAAGTTTAATTTTAATAATTTTAATGTCTCTTCCTCTTTCTATTTATAATTAATTAAGTCTTTTGAAATATTCATTTATTTTATTATGCTAGCAATTAAACTTTAGTGGTTTAAAATACATCAATTAATTAACATAGGAAGAGAGGTTCTTTCATCTTCCTTCAACAATCCTAATTTTAATGCCATAATCCCATATTTAATTATGCAATCTTTTATTTAGTGCCTTTTGACTTCTTCAAATTTTATTATGCTAGCAATTAAACTTTAGTGGCTTAAAATACATTAATTAATTAACATAGGAAGATAAGTTATTTCATCTTCCCTCAACAATGCCACTAGGGCCTAATTCTTCTTATTCTAAATTTAATTTTTTTTTGCTTGCTATCATCAACAACACAAGTCGATTATAATGCAACTGCCATTATAATTAATGGAGAACGACGAGTTATCTTCTTTGGTGCAATTCACTATATCCTCGCAGCACTCCACAAGTACTGCATGCAAATAATTAATTTACAATTTCTGAAATCACTTGCACTTTCACATTTTCTTCTTCTTTTAACAAAAAAAAAAAAAGGCTACTTTGCTGCGAAAATATTATCTTAATTTTTTTTGTTCCTAACAAGCCAAACATGATCCCACATTCAAAACGGTGCGCTTTCATGTTTAGGAAAAATCATGGGCAATATTTTTGGATCAAATAGCATTGTTATTTTTTAAATATGCAAATTTTGATATGATTTATTTCTATATGCGTTGTATTTGTGCAGATGTGGCCAGATCTTTTACAGAAGGCAAAGGGTGGAGGGCTCGATGCAATTGAAACTTATATTTTGTGGAATGCTCATGAGTCTCAGCGTCGCCAGGTGTCAACTATTATTATTATTATTATTATGTGCTATTTATTATTATTGAAATAAACATACAAAATTAATTTGTTTAATCTTCCTTTTGAGAAGAGATCAGTATGATTTCTCAGGAAATTTAGATTTTATCAAATTTTTAATTTAATATTTTTAAAACTGTGCTAAGCGCGATTCTATTTTTTAGTTATAAATAATATGGAGTATAGGTTGCTAAATCAAAATTTACGGGCAGCTGTAACTTACGTGAGCTGCAACTTAGGGGATCCACAAAATAATTAGTTTTTGGTTTCCGCCTGTCAATAATTATGTGGCGACGTAATATGGAGGCACGACGCAGCGAACCACAACCAACCAGTTGTGCCATTCACTCGTAGGACTAGTACAATTCAACTCTCCAATAAGCAGTTAATTCAACCAAATTTAAGGGCATAATCGTCTTGTCATTGTCGTCGGTTAATCAACACCGTTCGCGGTCCAATCATTTCGGAAAAAATTCTCATTACAAAATTACAAATCCAACTGACCGCTAAAACCTTCTATATCCGCGCGTTGATTCTTTAATCCTGACGTCGATAATTACGAAGCCCAATCAAGATCGATCCCCGAGCACCGAATTAATAAATTACCAAAATTGCCTATTTCTTTGTCTGCTAGTCTGTACTTTTGAGCAGCGTTTTGACTGACCGAAGAAACAAAAAACAAAGAAAATGAATCAATTAGTAGCGATGTCGGTGATGCGAGGGCTGATTAACGGCGGGAAGCACAGTATCGGCTACGCAAGGACGGTGGTGAGATGTCATCCGAACGTTTGGGACGGAGATGACATGCCGTTATTGGGGTTGAGAATGATGGTGATGATGAGTAGTTATTCTTCTTCTTCGGAATCGGTGCCTGAGAAAGTGAAGGAGAAAGGAGAGAACGGAATTGTACCGTCGAGTTATTGGGGTATTTCGAGGCCAAAGATCACTAGAGAGGATGGCAGTCCATGGCCTTGGAATTGTTTCATGGTAAAACTATCACCATCACCATCTTAACTTTTGTAAACATTTGTGAATTTCTTGACTTGATTTTTTTTTCTTTTGGTTTAATATTTTGTGTAGCCTTGGGAAACTTATCGGGCAGATTTATCAATTGATTTGAAGAAGCACCATGTGCCCACAACCTTCCTTGACAAAGTTGCTTACCGGACGGTCAAACTCCTCCGAATTCCCACTGATTTGTTTTTTCAGGTATGCCTTTCTTTTCTTGTTATGCTTTTTCCTAATGAAGTGTTTGGCAAAATTATTAACGTTAATAGTGTTTGGTAAATAATATGATGATAATTTTGATAAAAATAGCAAAAGATATAGTAACTTTATCATGAAATAGCTACGGGATAAAATTGATATAGCTTCCAAACACAGCTGGAAGTATATACGAAAAGAGCCATCTTTTTTTTTTTGAATTATTGTTCTGATAAGCCAATTTAGATGCTTGATTTTCCATAATTCAATTATTTCTATGGAGCACTTTTATTTGTACTGCCAATTAATTGACTTTGAGAATGTGATGTATTTTCTTCAATACAGAGACGATATGGATGTCGTGCAATGATGCTGGAAACAGTGGCGGCTGTACCTGGAATGGTTGGAGGAATGTTGCTACACCTCAAGTCTCTGCGTAAGTTCCAGCATAGTGGTGGTTGGATCAAAGCTCTGCTTGAAGAAGCAGAGAATGAGAGGATGCATCTGATGACCATGGTGGAGCTTGTGAAGCCCAAATGGTATGAGAGGATGCTTGTTCTGACTGTGCAGGGTGTCTTTTTCAATGCATTCTTTGTGCTTTATCTACTCTCACCTAAACTGGCTCATAGAGTTGTTGGCTACTTGGAGGAGGAGGCTATACACTCTTACACTGAATATCTCAAGGATATTGATAGTGGATCTATTGAAAATGTTCCAGCCCCTGCTATTGCTATTGACTATTGGAGGTTACCTAAGGATGCTACACTCAAGGATGTTATTACTGTTATTCGTGCTGACGAAGCTCATCATCGGGATGTCAACCATTTTGCTTCTGTGAGTATCCCTGTGCGATATATGTTGATATGCCTAACGAATTGTTCTATCATTTGCTGCGATAAATCTACCCTGTTATATCCTACTTAAATTTTATTCCCTTTACTCGTCTTGGGATGTATGAAATTGGTTGCAATAGAAAAATGATTATGGATTGTAACAACATTCCAGGCCCTGCCTGATCATGGAAAAAATTTTAATCCAACAGTTGCTTATTGTGTAAAATGGGGAAGCACAATTAGGCTTTGCATATTTATACCTAGCTATAACCAATTGCCAAGAGAGGAAACGAGGATCTGACTGTGTGACCGGGAAAGTAACTTAAAATGATTGCCATGATTTTGTGAGAACACATACTTGTGCTTTTTGCTTATTTTGATGTGAGAATTGTGTTCTTGCCTTGCAGGATATACAGTTTCAGGGGAAGGAATTAAGAGATGCTCCTGCCCCTCTTGGTTACCACTGAGATGGGATGAATTTGAGATTGTTTGTCAGATTTGTGGTTGAGGTACTTCTACATGGATTGGTCTGAGATAATGAGGTTTCTGTATATGCTGAGAATAGTACACTAGGAGTATGAAATCTCAAGCTAAATGAAAAAGGGGTATAGAGTTTTCTGTATATGCTGAGAATAGTACACTAGGAGTATGAAGTGTCAAGCTAAATGAAAAAGGGGTATAGACTAAATAAACACATCTGACTTTCTAAACCCAATTTGGTTGAATTTTATAAGCTTTGAGATTAGACTGCTTTTGTTTCTGTATGATAAGCAAGTAGCATGTTCCCAGTAGCTCCTCAGTACATCACCATTTATTTATTTTACTTGTGCTAGCATTTTCTATTACACATTCATATGAAGGAGACAGGGAGATGGAGACATCTTGAGTGGAAGGGAATCGTTGCTTCATAGATGATATTACTGCAAGTTTCTCCAAAAGCAGCATGCAAAAGGTCAGGATTTCTTCTTGAACTCCCAATATGTTCCCTGATATGAGTGAAGTGTTGTTGGTGAGAACCCCCAATTGTGCTTTATCCATGTAGTCATAAAAGAAATCGAAGTGTGGTGCTGGTAGCTCAAAAGGTTGTAAGTTAAGATCTCTCATAGTCATATGACGTACCAATTCTGTATAATGATGAGGCTGGCAGCTCTATAATTTTACTGCAAACATATATTATATAGGTGCTTTAATGTAACTGAAGATATATATGACTGATCGCTAGCATGAGCAAAAGCTATTAAATTAAATGATTAGATAAACAAAAATAAGTAATCTTATTTGAAATGTGTTTATGGTGGCAGTGGATGGAGATGGTACTGTCAGCGAATACACTATTATTATGTGTTTAACTTTGGGATTGTGTATCTTTGCTAGAAAGTTCTTCTTGATGGTGAGTTAAATGAGAAAATGGTTAGAAGGGAAATTTTTTTTATTCCCGCCTTGTTAGAAAATGCTGCCTTGTTAGAAAATGCTCTCTGTTGGTAACTTAAAAATAAAAAGCTCACTGTTTGGAAATGACATTAAGGACCTCATGCAAGATCTTCCAAGTTTCAAGTTTCAACCAATTAGTATGCAAATCGCTTTATGCCTAGGATTGAATAAATAAAAAATAAAAAAGATAAAACGTATCGTCGTTACTTCTGAAGAAGCATGTGAAGTTGTCCAGGACTCCATCCATAATCATAGCAGGTAGATGTTATCCAGTTTGGCTTGGCTGTTTGTCACTTTATCTTTCCTGATTTTAGATACCACTAACATTGTTGAAACCAAGAAATTATTTTTAAATATACAAAGGACAAACTTCGACTCAAGTTGATGAATGAATGAATCGATTATATAATAATCCAAACCTAACAAATGAAGCTGTGGATGCCTTCGTGGCTACATTAGCAAAACAGATTGCTACAAACATTCTGAGAAATTAAAAACAAGCATCGTCTCTACCAATGGTACAATACTCTAAAACAAACTATTTTGAAGTGCTTTCAATGGTTAAAATTCATTATTATGCATATTTGGTCATTATTTAATAATTTTTTTCTCAATTAACCCTATAAAAATATTTGAAAAATATATACAATTCTATAGCACCCCGCTTATTTCCAAAATAATCCAAATTAAAAAAAAAAAAACTATCATTTAGCCCTAATAATGGGTAAATGCTTGTTTAGCTGCTATGTTTTTAGTGTCCAATTAGTCATTATAGTTTTAAAAATATCTTAAAATATCCTTATAGTTAAATATGTTTTATTTTTACCTCTTATTTTTCTTTCTTTTTACAATAACACCCTTTCAACAATATTCTTGACATTAATTGACTTATCTATAAAAAAGTTAATTAGTAAATTAACCAATTATTATTTATTAGCAAATTAACTAATAAATATCAGTATGAAAGAACTAGTATTTTTTTGTATTCGTGCAACAATTATATTAATAATAATTTATAAATAAATTAATATCATCTAACTTAAAGTATATTTTATAAAATAGCAAATTACCAAACTAATCCTAAAACTAAAAAATAATATAAAAATTTGTGTAAATTTTTATGTTACTTTGAAGTTAATTTGATAAATAAACTATCACTTTTTTCTTTTTATTAATATCCCAAAGATATTTATGCAAGGCTATTGTTGTGAAAGGAGGGTGACATTTAACGGAACTAAACGGGCATTTAGCTCAAAATGTAAAAAATAAATAAGCATTTATCATTCAATAATAGGCCAATTGAAGTGAAATTCTTATTGCTGAAAAGAAGCTATTGTTAATCAGCCATCGCACTAGAGTCTAGAAGCCATTGCTGATCCAATTCAAGAGGCAGCTATTGTCAGCGCCACAAGCAGCTTATCGAGTTCGAGTGAAAGGGTGGATGGTAATAGAGACTGGTAGGGCCGTGGCACCTAGAACAATTTCAGGAAAAAAAAAATGCAAATTGTTGAAAAATATCCCCAAATTAATTAGTAGATTACTAATAGTTTATCGTTCCTCATGGGTAGTAAAAAATCATGTCTCTTTTCTAGTTTGATATTCAATCAAAAAATATATGTTTTTCAATCAATCTCTAAATTTGTTGTTATTCCAATTTTTAATTTTCAACTAACTATTCCTTTTTTATGGTTTAATTTGGATGGAGATGAGAAATCTTATTTATTAAACACCAACATTTATTCATATTATAATTTGGGGGTTCAATCAATGGCCTTATACCATGCTTCCATGTTCACAATTAGGAATTAGACTAAATATAACTGAGTAAGCATTAATGTAAGCCTATTTGGTGAAGCAAATTGCATAACTTATAGCAGCTATGGCATGAGAGCAAGGTAAGCCATTGATTTCCCAATATCCACATTCACACGTGTTGTCCTCTAATTCCACTATAAACCTCTTAGCTCGATAATAATATTTATCCATGACTTGAAAATTCAAGTTCCATGAACTATTCCTTTTTATGGTTTAATTTGGATGGAGATGAGAAATCTTATTTATTAAACGCCAACATTTATTCATATTATAATTTGGGGGTTCAATCAATAGCCTTACACCATGTTTCCATGTCCGCTGATTAGGAATTAGACTAAATATAACTAAGTAAGCATTAATGTAAGCCTGTTTGGTGAAACAAATTGCATAACTTATAGCAGCTATGAAATGAGAGCAAGGTAAGCCGGTGATTTCCCAATACCCACATTTACACGTGCTGTCCTCTAATTTCACTATAAACCTCTTAGTTGGATAATAATATTTATCCATGACCTGAAAATTCAAGTCCCATGACGATTGCACAATCATGTTCTCTCATTTCTCATAAGTTTATCAAGCTCTTTATAAACCTAAGAGTCTAATTTTTTTTTTTCAAGTGTTTCCCTCATTTCTTCTCTTTGTAAATCTTTTTGTAAGTCTGCATCTAATCTCCTTAAGCATTGACAAAGCTGGCTTATCTATATAAGGCAGAATCCAACTATTAAAGCACTTAGAGGCACTATTATCGGTTCTCTTTATCTTGCAGTTTCTGTCATATGCATGCATAAAACAAGCGTACCCTTGTTGTTCTCTTTCCAATCAATTATAGGCTTCTAAATTTTCTTCTTTGATATGTGTCATTGCCTCATCAAAATCATACTTGTTACTGCTCTTTGTTGCTTTCCAAAACAGAGTCCGCAAGTTGGCATCATCATGTTCTTAAGCAAAGTTAGCATACACATGTCGACAACATGCCTTATGATAGGCAATAGGCCATGTGTTTAGGATTGCATTCAACAATCCTTTTTGCCTATCACGAATGAATGTTACTTGTCTTCCATCATCTAAATAGTTGTGCAACTGACCAAATAAACCAAGTCCATGTTTTTTCTGTTGGAGAAAAATCAATTTTTTAAATTTTTATAAAAACTTTTAGGACCGATCTCATATAATATATAGGAATACGTAATCTAGAAAATCATACATTCACAATCCGAGAAGATGAACAATTGAAATTAATCCAGGCTTCCCAGATTACGATCCGTCACCACCACGCCTGTTAGATCACGATCTGTCGCCACCACGCTTGTTAAATCACGATCCGTCACCATTACACTGGTTAGATCATGATCCGGTATCAAATAATCTTCCGAGTTATGACTCAGGTTTGATCTGCACTTGACGCGTGGACGCCTTTATCACTACTAAAAGCAACTAGCAAGCGAAAATATTCCTTTCAAAATTAAAGAGAAAATTTTTTTTCTCTGATCTGTATAATGTGGCTTCTCCCTTCTTTTGGGAGAAAATAAGTTATTTTATATCTCTATCTAGTGGAAACCTTAGGCTCCACATTTTTATATTTTTTAATTCTATTAAATCAAATTTGATTTAAATTAAAAAATAATAAAATCAAAAGTAATGTTACTTCTTCTTGTCATAGGGGCCCACCTTGTAAAATAACACAAGGTCCCTTAGACACAAACATATTATATGGAGCTTCCCACTAAATAATATATTTAGGCTTTTAAGCAAAATAACTAGTTATTTTGCTTATTAATACAGTAGCGGCGCAGTCAATTAAATAAGCTAACCCAGGGATCATAAGGGTATATACAATAGTTGCTACAATAATTAGGCCTGTAAGTAAAATAACCCAATTATTTAATTCCAAATCTACTCCAATAAAAAATTAGAATTGACCTCCATAATTGTATGCTATCTAGGATAGTGTTCTCGAATAATAATTTGACCCATGCCACATTGATTTCTTTACTGTATAATTCTTTGTACCACATCGTTAATTAAATTGATATCTTAACTGTCCAATCAATTTAATAACATCTTGTTCCTTGATATTTACTGGTTTTATTTAATGATGTTTTCAACATACTAAATATGTTGACACACTCTGGCCAGAGAATTCTATGATCAAGTGCTGAAAACCCATCAAGAGATGTGTTGTATAAATTCTATATTGTTAATCTATAAATCCAATACTCATAATTGCTCACACCAAGATACCGGATAATCTTGACTATAAGTGTGTGTCGTGTTCATTGGTAACTCAAATAGAATAACAATTACAATCATGAAATTATAACTAACTCAAGATTAATATTACAGTAAAATCAATGCCTATGAGATTTAATAAATCTGACAGTCATTTCAAGGTTAATTAAATCTCATATGTGATGCAGCTCAATATAGTCAAACTACATCATTAAATTCATACATGATTAAGACAAATCATTCAATGAATTTACTACAGTATAAACATAAATAGAGCGTCCAATTCTATTTATCAACTGCGAACTTAATTTATTTAATCATAAGATAAATTGTATTTATGTCTTCTGTGAATCCATATGATGATCACATAAATACATATAATATGATTAAACGAACATTATTCAATATATTTATGCAATTGAAAATATCTCAAATATTTTATTAATCAGAAAATAAATTATTATGCTGTTAAAGGAGCACATAATCCTAACATTTTCGTATTCTCAATCATCCATTTGTTGGCATCTAAAGCAACAGCAGCCAATAATATTCTGCCAAATTTTGCCTTCAAGTGACATCCATTGATTCCAATGAACAGTCTGCAATCATTAAGGAAAGTATTTCTTTGTGTAGGAAATACAACCAAGAATCTTTGAAACAAACATTTCTTAGGGACATTTACTGCATCACATAACACCTTGCATGTGGCTCTTGGCTTAGCCCAATGAATAACTACGTGGAAGGTCTTAGCTCGGCCTGATGAATAGCTGTAGTGTATTGAAATAGCTTCTCATAGCCTTTCAAATGATCACAATACACTAGAATCTTTACTTTTCCTCTAGTCCTATACATTGTAAGCTTCGTAATCTTCAACAAAAATTTTTCTTACATATAATTCTTGAGAAGAAATATCTTGACATTAGGATCAATATCAATATGTCCTCTTATCATTTCAATAATCTATGTAGAAGTAATTTCCACAAATTTCTTGGTAAGCATGCATTCATGCTTTTTGTGATGTCCCCGAAACCAAAACCATTTCTGTCATTCAATCTTGCACCATTAACCACCATAACCAGCCAACCTCCTTAATGGTTGGATAATATCTCCTTGGTTCACTATATGTTATATTAATTGATTAGTATTAAAAATTGTTTGATTATTAAGCAATAAAAAATATTATTTTGTGCATATATTATAATTTATATTTATGTTTATGCAATATATTAGGAATTATTAATTATATTTTAACTATATCTAATTTTGTGTATTTTTGTACGTTTATTAGGTAAAATATTAATTTCATGTAATTCGAGGCTCCAAACAGATAAACGGATGTCAAATTTGGATTCTGGAGGTCCAAAAACCGTAAGATGAGTCAAGATCGGCTTAAAATTAAGCTTGTGCAAAAAGTTGACTTTTTCTACTGATCGAACACTGATTGGATGATAAAATGAGTTTACAATTGATATGAGTGCATTGGATAGCTGTCAATTTTGAAAAAATCTCAACCATTCATGATTCAATGGCCACGATTGTGCCATGTGGCAATGGTTGGTGAAGCAAGTTGTAGGATCCGAATCTTTGTATTCGGGTCGACCCGATCCACCCATTAACCCATCAAATCTCAACCATTCTTTGACTAAATTGGATGCTTCACAAGATGCCACATGTAATGTTGACTTTTGAAGTTTGACTAGCCGTTGGATTTTGATCTAATGGTTGTGTAGAGCGCATGCATAAAGCTTATGATGGACTGCAATAAACTGGATTATGAATGTATTTTTCTATAAATAAAGTCTCATTTTGTTTTGTTTTGTTTTGAGTATCTCTCTTTTTCTCAATTTCTCTCAATTTCCATGTAATCTTGTTTTTAGGTGTGTTTTCATATTTTGTATAGTTATTTTTATAAGTAAATTTAGTTTTATTTTCAATTTTAGTTATTTTTATTACTTTTAATTATGAGTAATTTAATTTTAATAATTATTTTTATTTCAATTATACTTAGTTAAATAATAATAGTTAGAGTAAGGTGAAACTCTTAGGAAAAAAATACGATTTAATCAAATTCTATTTTTAATTATATAAATTAAATTATTTTCTATTTCATTTTATACATATTTTATATTTTGAAAATTTGATTTATTGTAGACAAATAAGGGAGTTTGGCACAATAAATTCTTAATATCTTAATATAAGGTATGGTAAAATGGTATTTTGACTTATTGTAGACAAATTAAATTTTAGCACAATAAATACTTAATCCATAATAAAATTAATGGGAAAATAATAATAATAATTTATATAAATAATCTTTTGGGCAATAAATCTTAAAAAAAGGCAAAAAGAATTTATTAAATTTTATTTACTACTAAGAGTTGATCCATAACCCTAACTAATTCAATTTCATAGTTTCATTTAAATTAAGTTGTTTATATTCAAGTTTTATTTTCTTTTTTAGATAAAATAAAATGAACAAAGTAAATCTTTTCTCTCTGTATCGACCTCAGACTCAACGAGTTATAATATAACAAGACACTCTTATGCTTGGGAGTTAGAAATCATTTTTAAGTAGAAATCACTTTAAGTTGTATGATTAATGTTAAACCCTTTCCTAATCATCACCTTATGCAACACTTGTCTAAAATGACCTACATCCCTGAACACACCAGCGAATCTCAACCTATATATCCCATTAACATCCAATTTATACTCATGTTTTTCTAAATAATTTGTAAACTGCACACTGCCAACATTTATGTCATCATTAGAAAAGTTGACTACCATTTGGACCTCCCTAGTATCATCATCCAGTAAACCATTTGCATTACTGTCACTCTTGCATTGGTTGTCCTTATTGCCCTCACTATAATCACTGTCCTCAATAGACATAATATCATCAACAGGAACAATAGGTAGTGGTTGCACAATAGGTTCCTCACTGTCATTATCAACCTTTAGTTTGAGCAATTTGATAACAATTCATCTTCATTAGCTTCACCCTCATGAGTAGCAGTAGCTTTATTTCCATTACCCTTTTGCAAATCATCAAGTTTGTCTTTGTTACTCCTTTCCTCTTGAGCTGTATGGCTAACTTTTGGTGTAGCTTGATGTATTGCTCCATTGGAAGAATAATACAACATATTTAGAACCTTTGAAGGCAATTATATTCCCAAGTTAAACACCTATGATTGTATTAACGGAACCTCTGCATATTGAGGGCATAAAACAGACATGACTTTAACTTCAAATGTAGTTATACCATTTACTTACGTACCCTAAATAAGCATTTTATCCCAAAATTAAAATCTAACATAACTCGGACTTTGTTCTTGGTGTTCATAAAATCTAGTAGGATTTTTCAAATTGTATATAACCCATATACACTAGTTATCTTGAATGCCTCGACTCTTATTCTATCAACAATATAATCTTCAGGTTAATCAAATCAACATGATGTTTTTCTTCTTTGAAAGTAATCACTAACTATATTGATGACATGTTTGACGTAATACCAAACACAATAGAGCATACTTAAATGCAAACTAAAGCTTTTCAAAAATAAAATAGGAAATAGATACCATACAATACTTAAGCAAGCACACATCAGTCACATTTTAAAAAAACCCCAATTTGTTCTAAGAAAACACCTATAGTAGTAACACCCAAAATTGATGCAATTTGCTAGAAAACAAACAGTTAATATCCAAGAACCAGAATCAATACAATTTACCATCTAAATGCACTTTCACAAACGTAAATGCACCTCCACAAACTAAAAACAATGATTACATAAGAACAAAAATTACCCAAAAAAACCACAAATTATTTCCTCATTTTCTACATTTTGGGCTTTGTAACAGAATTGAAATTCACACTAATTCAGCTAATTTCTAACAATTTCTTACATCTATTGACTAAATAAGACATATATTTCACGAAACAAGTTTGATTTATGAACATACCGAACAACCGGACGCTTCATTCGTTGGCTTCGTGCGAAATCAGCTTGCTCTTTTGTCAAAGTCCAAATCAAACTCTAGAACTATCACTTAAACTTATTTGATAGTGAAATATTGAAGGTTTTTGATGAAAAAATGGTGGGCATGCATAGAGGAAGAAGGTTGTTCATATGCCCGCAATGTTTCTCTTGATGTGAATAAAAAATGGGAGAGAAATGACCACTTTTTTTTTAATTGTCTGGGATATAGTGAAATGATATCTTTCTATATAGATGAAATGACATTGTTATCTTTTTGGTCTTAGTTTCAGTGAAATGGCGATGTTAATTTTTTTTAGGGAAATCCAACTGAAACGATGTCATGTTGCCCAACTAAAATGACATAATCTTTCATTACAGTTCCTCCTATATTAAAAGACCAGATTACCCCTATGACGTCAGTACGTTCAAATTGTTGCTGAGGTTTAATATATGGTAGACATATTTTATCAACTTAGGGTATAAGAGTGGTACATGTTAAAAGTGTTATAGTATGTTTGATAGAAGTGTCATTTAAGGGTAAATGGGTAATAATTTTCCTAAAATTATCTGAGGCAAATATAAAAAACTTAACGCAAATAATAAGAAATCTAGTTGATCAAATAACTCCAACACATTGAATCTATTTAATTCATATAAGAAAATCTTAATTATTTCGTTGTTTTTTATCTGAATATTAGTAAGAGACCGTGCAAATTTATTTTTAAAAGGGTGTTGAAATTGGTTGGCTATTTATGAAGCTAAAAGCCAGTGACTTTTAGTTTGATATTTTTGAAAATTTAAAACTATTAGATGGACAATTATATCAATCAATTATGAAGCTAAAACTAGTGACTTTTAGTTTGATATTTTTGAAAATTTAAAACTTTTAGACAAACAATTATGTCAATCAATTAAATCATGACTTAGACACCACTTTCAAGTCCAAAATACATATAACAAACCAAGAAATGGGCCAAACATACAAAATATTTAAAAGAAAAATTTATAAGCCCAGAAGGGACTTTAAATTTTTTAATGCATAAAAAATATAATATGTTCAAATAAATTTTAAAGCCCAATAGAGGTTGAAGCCCCCTTTGGCCTATTCTAGGTCCACCCATGATTATTAAGGCTTAACGATATATATTTTTACTAATTAGGGTATTTGGGGATAAGTGGGTAACATAAAATCAAATTTTTATTTTAATGGGTTAATTAAGATAAGATGTTTTAAGAGTTATTTTGAGGAATGCTAATAGATTCACTCTTTAATTAGCTTACTCATTATTTTAATAACTTAAACAAACGACCCATATTTCGTCTGGAAAGAAAAATTAATTTTCTTATTAAAACCCTTCATGGGCCAAGAAAAAGGCTTTCCAAAGAGTTTCACTGTTGACTTAAATGACTATATGATTCTTAATTTTGATGATAACAAATCAAATGTAAAAATTGTAAAATGGTCAATTTATTTTTCACAATCTCATAGGTTCTTGAAGGGCAAAAATCATTCAAGTGAAATCAAGCTCAAGATACTCAATGGACAACGGCACAATCGAGGATGAATACTAAGGGTACTAGCTTAAGCGATCTCTATTGTTATATTTCCTATAAAATTAGTATGATTTAATGTATGCATGATTTAGCATTTAAAAGCTCAAGATATTTTTTTATGATATTTTCAAACTAAATCATCTTTTTCTATAATATAAAGGTTTTAAACTTATAAGAAAAATGATTTTATGAAATTGATTGCTTTTCAAATTTATGGACTAAATTGAAAAGTGTTGAGAACTTTGAAATCAACAAGTAATGTTTTAAATTCTAAAAATGGATCTATATGTGAATGTATAAAAAATTTGAAGCCATGGTATAATTTCAAAAATTTTTGAGTGACATCTGTACATTTTGGAATAGTAGTGGCCAATCACTTAGCAAATAGTGGCTAACCGTTTTGGGTCCAGAAACATAGCAGCTAATCGCTAAAAGCAAGCAGCGATCTGATTGGGCCAAAATTTTAAATTTGATTTATAATGGTAACTTGCCACATCAGTATAGCGGCTAACTGTCTAATTTTAGCGGCGATCTGACAAGTCCCCAAAAAGTTAATAACTATAAAAACCCAAATCAAACTCAAATCTAATAACTTTTTCAATCTTAATTAAGCTCATACTTGTTCATACAATAGATCTTGAGCTTTCATCTTGCTTATCTACATAGATTGAATCATTATTGAGCTATCATTTGCTTATACACTCTTATAGAAAGTAATCTTTATAATCTTCATTTATATATCAAAATTGAGTGAGTACAAGTGTGGGAAACACTTGAGGGAAAGGAGTGAGTGTGTACATCACTCATTGTAAAGGTTTATTAACGTCTTGAAAGTCAATTGTAAAATCTTGAAGCCTTAGAAGGCTTGGATAATGGTATCCTTGAGCTTGGTTTGGTTGGAGGCATGGACATAGGAAGGTTTTGTCAAACCACATAAAAATTTGCATGTTTGTTCTCTTATTCCTTATCTTTTTAAATTTATGCATTGTTGAATTTATTGTTATTAAATTTCTTGAACTATTTATTTAAACTGTATTGTGTTTTTGTTAGTATTCAAATGGCCGGATCACTGTTTGTAAGAAGTCGTATTACCATTATCGCTCCAAAATCGTGTCCAAAAGTATTGGCTATTCGTTTGAGATAAACGGTTTACCGTTTGCAAGATGATTGCTCTCTGGTCTGTTATCAATTTACCGTTATCAATAAAAGGTTTGCCGTTGTCGTGAAACTTGCTCTCTGGAATGCAATCGGTTCACCATTATCAATAAACGATTTGCTGTTACCATGAAACTTGCTCTTTGGAATGCAATTGGATTACCGCTAATAAATGGTTATCTGTTTATTTCTAGTAGGTTATTCTATGCTTCGAATATTATACGGCTTAAATATTTTGATCCGATTAACAAAATTTTTTAGATTTACCAAATTAAAACATGTTTGTTATTATCAAAATCATTATTATGGATACATTTAAGTTAACAATCTCTCTATTTTTGATGATGACAAACGTTACAAGATTATGCACCTTTACTCCCCTTAAGTATGTGCTCCCCCCTTAGTAAATGGCCAATCAATTTTTAACCAAAAGTATAAGTATCCAACAATATTATATGACAACATATATATATCTTCCCCTTCATCATCAAAAAGAAAAAAAATGGCAAAGGCTAAAGATAAAAGTTCAGATATTACCTATTTTGCACGAGTAAAAATTTCGGCAGAATCTTCCTTTAAAAATGAGCATATCCTCAGATACAAAAGTAGTTAAAAAAACTTTCATATAATCTCAAATCAACTCAACTCCAATAACAAAATCAAATTATCTCAACTTCAACAATCCAACAACACAAAATAATGTTCAACCCAATAATCAACATGCATATAACCAATAATCATTAAAATCATCAAGTGAAATTAGAAATAACCATGCAATACAAATACTATCATAAAAGCTAAAAGAGTACATACGACATAATAATATCATCTGATATAAAATGAGATAAGAAATGTATGCGCGAAATAAGGGAAAACATAAAACATAGAAAGATAAGCTAAGTTATTGTGCAACATTGATCATTCCAACCTCATGCCTGATTTTATTAAATTGTTCTTCGCTAAGGGGTTTAGTGAAAATACGAGCAAGTTGTTTTTCGGTTGAAACAAAATTTAATGAAATATCCCTTTTTTGAACATGATCTCTTGAGAAATGATGTCTAATCTCTATATACTTGGTTCTTGAACGATGGATAGAGTTCTTTGATAAATTTATGGCACTAATATTGTCACACATGATAGGTATTTTATCAAGGTAAATGCCATAGTCTTGAAGAGTTTGTTTCATCTATATAGCTTGAGCACAACAACTTTCGGCTGCAATATACTCAGCCTCTGTAGTTGATAATGCAACTGAATTTTATTACTTGATAAATCAAGAGACAAGAGAGTGACCTAGAAAGTGAATTGTTCCACTAGTACTTTTCCTATCAACCTTAGATCTAGCAAAATTGGCATCTGAATAACAAGTTAAACCTATATGAGTTCCTCTAGGATGCCAAAGGCCAAGATCTATAGTTCTACTCAAGTAACGAAAAATTCTTTTCACCTCAAGCAAATGAGATTCTTTAGGACATGATTGAATCTTGCACAAAAGCATACACTAAACATAATATCAGGCCTAAAACAAGGTCCGATCATACCTTAATAGGTTTTGATATCAACTTTCTTACCGTTTTCATTCTTGTCAAGCTTGATTGTTGAGCTCATTGAAGTACTTTTAATCTTTCCATCTTCAAGTCCAAATCTCTTGAGTAAGTCTCTTAAATATTTGGCTTGATTGATGAAAATTCCTTATTCGTTTTCTTTTTATTTGAAGTCCAAAAAAGTACTTCAATTCTCCCATCATACTCATCTCAAATTCCTTACTCATACAAGATCAAAATTCCTCGCACAAAAACTAATTAGAAGATCCAAATATAATATCATCATCATAAATCTGGACAATGAGAATATCTTTATTCTTATGCTTAATAAAGAGAGTTGTATTAGCCTTACCCATTGAAAAATCATTATCCAGCAAGAAATTTTTAAGCCTACCATATCAAGCTCTAGGTGCTTGTTTTAAATCATACAGTGCTTTTGTTAACTTATAAACGTGATTTTGAAATATCTCATTTTCAAAACTAGGGGGTTGTTTCACATAAACTTCCTTCATAATGTAACCATTTAAAAATGTACTTTTAACATCCATTTGATATAAAATAAAATCTTTATGACACGCAAATGCTAATAACATCCTAATAGGTTTCAATCTAGCTACTGGTGTAAAAGTTTAATCAAAATCAATTAATTCTTCTTGGTTGTAACCTTGAGCCACTAATATACATTTATTCCTTACAACCATACTGGATTTATCCATTTTATTCTTAAATACTCATTTCATACCAATAATGGATTGATGTTTAGGTTTAGGAACTAATTCCCATACATTGTTTCTCTCAAATTGGTTTAACTCCTCTTGCATTGCCATAATTCAAGATTCATCATTTTCCACATTCGAAAATGATTTTGTTTCAATTTGAGATATGAATGCTTCATATTGACAAGTATTTCTAAATGATGACCTAGTAGTTACTCCTTTTGAAGGATCACCTAAAATTAAATCCTTAGGGTGAGAAGAAACATACTTCTACTCCTTGAGGAGTGTTTGAGAAGTACCTTCATTTTGCTCCACATTTGTTTCTTCATGTTGATCCTCTTGATTTCTAGGTGGTGCATCGTTTTGGTTATCCTTTGATGAATCTCTTTGTAGATCTTCATTTGCATCATTATCAACAAGAATAACTTTCTCCACAGAAGAGGGGTTAGACTCATTGAATGTGACATGCGTAGATTCTTCCACAACCAAAGTTATTTTATTATACACTTTATATTCTTTGCTTATGTTTGAATAACCAAGAAAGATACCAACATCAGATTTTAGATCAAATTTACCAAGATTATCTTTTGTGTTAAAAATAAAATATTTGCATCTAAAAATTTTGAAATAACCAATGTTGAGTTTTCTATCTTTCCAAAGCTCATAGGGAGTCTTATTGAGATAAAGTCTAATCAACACACGATTTAAAACATAACAAGCCATGTTGACGGCTTCGGCCCAAATACTCAGGCAAAGAATTTTCATTCAACATGGTCCTAGCCATTTCTTGAATAGACCTATTATTTTTCTCAACAACTCCATTTTGTTGTGGAGTCCTAGGTGATGAAAATTGATGCTCAATGCCAAAATTATTACAAAAAATTTCAAATACATGATTTTTAAATTCTCCACCACGATCACTTCTAATACAAAAAATAGCATATCCCTTTTCTTTTTGAACCTTTTTACAAAAAAACTCTAAATGCATTAAAGACATCATCTTTATTAGATAAGAATAATACCCATGTGTATCTAGAATAATCATCCACAATCACAAATGCATAATATTTACCACTTAAACTAGCATATCTCAAGGTCCGAACAAATCCAAGTGAAGTAATTGAAGTGGTTTTGAAGTAGAGACATGGTTTTTGTTTTTGAAAGAAATTTTGATTTGTTTTCCATGTTAGCAAACTTCACAAATTCTATCTTTTTGAAATTTGATTTTTGGAAGACCTTTAACCAAATTATTTTTCGAATTTTTTGAAATCAAATCCATGCTTGCATGACCTAGTCTTCTATGTCATAGCCAACCATCATCATGTAATGCAAAGAAACATTTATCATTAGTAGATACACAATCGATATTGATGGTATAAACATTATCACATCTATTTCTTGCAAACAAAATCTTGTCATCACATGCATTCTCAATAACACATTCCGATTTATCATAGATAACTCTATAGCCTTTATCACACAATTGACTAATGCTAAGCAAATTGTGTTTCAAGTTTTCAACCAAAAGAAACATTTCCATCGTTCTCGATCTTGGTAAAACTTGAAAACCAAGAGTAATTCCCTGTCATGTGTCTTGAATATCCACTGTCCAAGTATCACTTATTTTTCCATTTCTTTGATCATTGCAGAAAAAAGTTTCTAACTTTTAGGTACCCAAAACTTCTTGGGTCGTTGAGTGTTAGTAATGATTCCTTTTGGAATGTAAATACATTTAATTCAATAGTAAGCATTTCTTTTAACATGACATCTATAACTCATGTGACCATTTCTATTGCAATAATGACAAACAATCTTATGATCACTTGTGGAGGTAGCTTTAACAAAATAATTCTTATAATATTTTTGTTTCAAGTTAGGCTTATACCCAAGTCCTCCTTTATCAAACACACATTTTTAAGCGCTCAGTAATTTTTCTAAATTCTTTCGGCCACTTGTGAATTTTAACACAATTTCATTGAGCTCATTACTCATTTTCTTAAGCATTTCATTTTCTTTTATCAATTTATCAACATGTGATTTTTCATGCTCATATAAAATACTTTGTTTACCTTTAGATGATTCAATTCTATTATGCAATATTTTATTATCTAACTCTAGTCCTTTAATCTTTTCATTTAATGAATCATTACATTTTTGTAAAGCATCATTTTCATTTGAAATTTCTCCATTTTCTTTTTAAGAGATGCATTTTTTTTTACCTATTCTTATCCAATCATCATGAAATTCTTTAAAGGCATTATGTAACTCATCATATGTCGAAAGATCACTTACCTCATCAAGTTCATCAAATGATTCTTTCCCGATTGCCATGAGAGCTAGATTTGTTATCTCTTGTTGCTCTTCATCATCACTTGTTTCCATATCGTTGTCATCCTATGTGGCTACCATTGCCTTTTTCTTGAGCTTGTTGAGAAGAGGACACTCTGGTCATATGTGTTCGGGCTTCTTGCATTCATAACAAGTAATTAGCTCCTTATTTGCTTTTTGATTATTGTAGTTTCTGAACTTTCTCTGCTCACTAGTTTTCTTGTAGAATTTTCTGAATCTCCTAGCCAGTATAACCATCTCCTCATCATCCAGCTCGCCTTCCTCATCACTCTCATGTTTTGAGGTTTTGAGAGCAATGCTTTTCTTCTTTTCTTCATTATCTTTTTTTGCCGCCAAGTCTTCCTCATATGAAATAAGAGAACCAATCAAATCATCAATAGGTAAGGTATTTAATTCTTTGGCTTCCTCAATGACTGTCCTCTTAGGTCTCCATTCCTTTGGTAGTGACCCAATAATTTTCTTAACTTTCTCGCTATTTGAAAATGTTTTTCCTAGGGCTCCTAGAGTGTTCACTATGTCCGCAAATCTAGTATACACAGAATACACACTCTCATTTTGTTCCATTTGGAACAATTCATATTGTCGAGTGTATCTACTAATTTGAAACTCTTTCACTTGCTTTGTGCCTTCATAAACAACGACAAGTTTGTTCTAAATTTCATGAGTACTTTCACAACTAGACACTCTATGAAACTCTTTCTTATCAAGTGCACAAAACAAGACATTCATAGCTTTAGAATTTACAGAAGCTTTTCTCTTTTCCAATTAATTCCATACTTGTGAAGGTTTTGGAATATCTTCCCCTACTTTATTTTTAGTCATAGGCATGAATGGACCATCACATACAACTTCCCAAATTTCATAATCTAGTGCTTGCAAATAAATTCTCATCCTAGTTTTCCAATAAGGGTAGTCATTACCATCAAAGAATGGTGACTTAGTTGTGGATTGTCCTTCTTTATTGGTAGAATCATTTTGAGTTGCCATTAATCTTTAACTCTAGATGGTTAAGTCTAAACAAGAGCACTTTGCTTTGATACCAAATGAAATACTAAATAGGCAACCCAAGAGGGAGGCGAATTGAGATTCTAAAACTTTAAGCAATTAAAACTTAAAGCAAATTAAACAAAGTAACCAAATTTGAAATAAAAAAATTAATGTGCAATGAAAAATAAAGAGATACAGAAATAGAGAACAAACACGAGATTTTTACGTGGTTTGGCCAACTGTTCCTACATCCAAGCCTCTAAGCTCACCAGGCTTGAGGATTTCACTAAGCAAGCCTCCAAGGCTTCAACCACTCTTACAATTGACTTCCAAGGAGTCAATAAACCTCTAAAATAAGAGATTATCCCCAATCTTTTAACCCCAAGGGTATCCCAACACTTATAATCACTCAAAAATAAAGATTACAAATAAATTTTCTCTCACACAATGTGTTTGATTACAAATGATAGCTCAATATGTGAATGAATGAAACAAAAAGAAGTTTGAAGCTCAATAATAATTGTATACTCAGTAGCAAGCTCAATGATAACTCTTGGATCACCTTTTGTTTGAATTTGATTGAGCCATTTTATAATTGAAACTGAAAACTAGCCGTTGTTGACTTTTTGTATCAAATGGATCGTTGTCAGTCACTGTTGGATGACTGTTTTGACTAGAGCAAGTGACTGTTGTGCTATAATTTCAAATAGTTGGATTATCGTTATCGCTTCAGAATCCTGTCCAAAAGTATCGATTATTCATTTGACATAAAGGGTTTACCGTTTGCAAGATGAATTCTCTCTGATCTGTTATCTGTTTACCATTATCAATAAACAGTTTGCCATTATCATGAAACTTGCTCTCTAGAATGTAATCGGTTCACCGTTATCAATAAATGGTTTGTCGTTATTGTGAAACTTTCTCTCTGGAATGGAATCAGATCACTATTATCCATAAACGGTTCATCGTTATTGAATTGTTACTGTTTGGAATGCTATCGATTTGCCATTTTTTAATAAATGGTTATCCGTTTATTTCCAGAAGGTTATTCTATGCTTCGAATATTATACGACTTAAATATTTTGATTCGATTAACAAATTTTTTCAGACTTATCAAATTAAAACGTGTTTGTTATCATCAAAATCATTATTATGGATACATGTAAGTTAACAAACAAACCACATGTAAAAAGGGTAAAATGATAAATTTATTCATCACAAGTTCTTGAAGGGAAAAAATCATTCAAGTGAAATTGAGCTCAAAACACTTAATGGATAATGGCACAATCAAGGATGAAGACTAAGGGTACTAACTTAAGCAATCTCTAGTATTATATTTCTTATAAAGCTAGTATGATTTAATGTATGCATGATTTAGCATTTAAAAACTCAAGATAATTTTCATGAAATTTTCATATGAAATAATCTTTTTGTATAATATAAAGGTTTTAAACTTATAAGAAAAATGATTTTATAAAATTGGTTGCTTTTCAAATTTATGGACTATTGAAAAGTTTTGGGAACTTTGAAATCAACTAATAATGTTTTAAATTCTGAAAGTGGACCTATCTGTGAATGTTTTAAAAGTTTCTGGCCATAGTATAATTTCAAAAATTTTTGGGGAAAAAGTGGCAGCTAACCGCTTAGCAAATAACGGTTAACCATTTTGGGTCTACAAACATAGTAGCTAACCACTTGAAGTAAGCGAACATCCGCTTGGGCTAAATTTTCCAATTTGATTTGTAACGATAACTTGCCATATCAGTATAGCGGCTAGCTATTTAATTTTAGTGGTGATCTGGCAAGTCTTTAGAAAGTTAGTAACTGATACCCAGC
>NW_006262022.1:13672327-13723616 GCF_000493195.1 Citrus x clementina
TTTTGAATGTTTAAACTATGAAAACCCAAATCAAACTCAAATCTAATAACTTTTATAATCTCAATTAAGTTAAAACTTGTTCATACAATTGATCTTGAGCTTTTATCTTGCTTTTCTACATACATTGAATCATTATTGAGCTATCATTTGCTTATACACTCTTATCGACACCACTAGAAAAATGGTATTTTGTGACATTTTTCTTGTGATAGTTTATTAAAAAGTATCGGTAATTACATGCATTTGGGCCATTTTCCGTATTTTACAGATAAGTATCATAAATTGCTGATACTATGGTGTATGTAAATTAAATATCAGAGATCTGTGACACTAAGGTATTAGTAGTTAAAAAAATAAAATTTTAATTTTGTATCAACTGGTAATTGAACCGAAGACTTCTAAGCCATAACTTTTTAATTTGAAGTGCTAAACCATTGGGCCATGAGTTACATTTTAAAATTTTTAGTTAATAAGCAAATAAATATTAAAACTTAAAATAAATTATCTGGAAAACCTTGATACTATGTCGTTTCTAATCGATGGTGTATATGAAACCTAAAATCTAAAAATTTTTGCTAAGTAAAAACTATCCCATGGCCGCCGAAGCTCTTTTCCTTCAATAAAAGAACCGAAGCCCTCTTCCTCCCTCTCTCCCTCCCTCTGTCTCTGTCTCTGTCTCTTTTTCTCTTTCTTTCTCTAACAATGATCCACCTTGAAAGCCACCATCCTTCAGCTAAAATATCCCTGATAAGAACCTAGAAAGTGTTGCAAAGCATTTGGGCAACACTAGGGTTTGAAAGTCCAAATCAGTTGCGGTAACTCTTTATCTCGTTCTCTATTCTCATTGTTTAAGTGTTTATGCATTAATTGGTTGACGTTTATTGAGTGCAAATGAGGCCTTGCACTTGTTTGGAAATCTAGGGCTTTTGTTGTTTATAATCTAATTTAATATTTAATAAAATAAGTAAAAGGTTGCTGTATTATAGGTCGAATTTAATTTATTAATCGAAAGAATGATTACAATATGTAACTATAGATTTAGGTTGAATGCAATTTGTTAATTAAAAGAATAATGGCTATCGACAATCATGGGTTTAGTATATACTATATATTTCATTTAATGGTGTGTATGGAAATCCAAAGCCTAAAATTTTCTTAGGCAAAAACCTCAACTCTCCTTCATAGTTTATAAGCCCATCACTTTCTCTCTCTCTCTCTCTCTCTCTCTCTTTCTAGCTAACAACCCTAAACTTACTGCAAAACTGCCATCATCAATTGTTCAAGCTCATTAGTTAGCTGTTTAAAGAGACGTTGTCTTTATGGTGTCAAAACCTGGAAGCCATGTGAGGAAAGTGTAAAATTATATGGTCAAAGTCAGGGTTTTAAGAATCAAATCAGCTTCTTGGTTGTTCTTTATCTTGCTCTCTCTTCATTTGTTTTGAGTGCTTATGTGTTAATTGATTAATGTGGTTACTAAGTGTGATTGAAACTTTCTATTTGTTTGGAAATCTAGGGTTTTGTTGCTTATTAAAGTGAATGATTTTGTTAATTTAGTGTTTTAAGTGAATGATTTTGTTAATTTACGCTAGAGTTGTTTAATAACAATCCGATCCTCACTTAGGCTAGTGAAATCTTTTTCTTTGTTGGGCTGTTTATGATTTATAAATCACTGAATTATGGTAATGAAATTGGTGAATTTAGGATTTTAGTTTGTGAATCACCTCATCGTCTAGTTATGTATCTATGGCTTCAAGTGCTCAAGTTTATACTTTTAGATATTTCAAAAGTGAAAAGCAAGGTTATTGATTACTTTTATGGCTAATTTTACTTTAAACATGGGGATTGATTGTGTTCAAGTTTTTGGAAACTTGATTTTGAGGTGAAAAGTTGACTAACAGTTTATGAACTTATGCTGGAAATTTGAGGATTGATAGACTATTGTTGTAAACTTGGTTGTTTCAAAACTTGACTAAATGACTTTTAATGATTTGAAGCTTTAGAAACTAAATTTAAATGCGAACCTTTCAGTTTTGGAAATTTTGAAATGAATTGGGTTTATATATCATTTTTAATAGATTTATCAGTATGGTTGGTTGTTGTCCAATTTTATTAGAAATTACCTATGTACCATGTTTGATATTGCAAACCAATAGTCGAACAGTGTCTGAATAAGCTGAAATTTGAAACTAAACTTTTATATGCATACTTCAAATATAGAAAATTTCATTTTGATTGAACTTGTTATTTATTTTTAATGATTTTTCAAACTCTGCTGCCTCTGCAGTAGCTTATTTTGACAGAACTATTCATTATTATTTGATCTTATCGAACACTAACCTAATGATATTGGAATGACCTCAAATTTTAATATGTTGTTGACTTATATGTCCACTTAAAATATGGAAAGTATCAATGATATATTTAGTTTTTTAAATTTAATAAATATTTAAATACCTACTGTTGCTATTACAGTTTCATATGCAGTTTTGACTTATATAGTTTTATCAGGTGAGAAGCTAATGTAGGATTTTCCAAATAACTTGGAAATTTTATGTGTTGCATTGACATGTCTAATTATGTTCTGTAAGTTTCTTAACATTCCAAATAATATTGAATTAAAGAAAATCTTAAATTCAAGTTGTCAATGTTTGCTATTAAATCTGATTAGCGATAAATCTATAAATTTACAGGATTCAATTACCTTGCAACAGTTGCAAGGTACCACCTAATTATTTTTTTTTTGTGATTTCAATCATTGACCGTTGGATTCAATGAAAAGAGAGTTTCAATAGTAGAGATTTATCTACTTGAATTTTAACATTACGATCCCTGATATTTATCAAAAACTCAAAAAAAAATTAAAAAGTTAAAAACTTTTATCACATAAGTTTGAATTATGTCAAATTTATGTTGTTTAATCACAAGTGTCTTAAAAAAATAAAATTTATTTTAATATTATATATTTTATTTAAAAGAATTAATTTTTAATATCATTTATTTTATAAAAATAAATATTATTTAATATTATTTATTCTCATTTTATTTAATATGATTTAGTTATAGGCTTATTATTATATTTATTCTATCAAAAAACTAAATTTTTTTAAATTAAATAAAATAATCAGTAATGAGCATTAAAAAAATAAATATAATTTTTAATATAATTTATTTTTTATTTAATATTATTTAGTTATAGACTTATTATTATATTTATTCTTTAAAAAACTAAATAATATTAAATAAAATAAAGTAATCAGTAGTGAGTCTTAAAAAATAAATATAATTTTTATTAATATGATTTATTTTATTTAAAAGGTAAATTTTTAATATTATTTATTTTATTAAAATAATTATTGTTTAATATTATTTATTTGATTTTATTTAACATTATATGGTCATAGGCTTATTATTATATTTATTCTTTCATAAAACTAAATAATTTTAAATAACTAAAATAATCAGTAATGAGTCTAAAAAATTAATATTTTTTATTTTATTTTATTTATTATTATTTAGTCATAGCTAATTATTATATTTAATTTTCAAAATTAAATAATGTTAAATAAAATAAATAAAAATGTGAGTCCTAAAAAAATTATTTTTTAATCTTGTTTATTTTATTTAAAAGAATAAATTTTTAATATTTTTATTTTATTAAAATGATTATTTAATATTATCTAGCCATAGGCTTACTATTATATTTATTCTTTAGAAAGTTAAATAATATTAAATGAAATAAAATTACATTGTAGAAGGTCACCGGCCAAAGCACATAAACTTATAAACAAATGTAAATAAAAAAAGTAAATAATATAAAATAAAATAAAATTACATTTTAAAAGGTCACTAGCCAAAGCACATAACATTATAAATAAACTGTAAATACAATAGAAAGTAAAGGGTTAAATGAAATTCAACATTACGAAAGATATAAATTGGTGGTACCTTGCAACTGTTGCAAGGTACCTGGATCCGAATTTGCAATGCTTTTTCAAGAAAAAAAAATGTGTCAACATTGTGAATTGGAGTGGTAGAATATAGGGGTGTTCAGAATCCAATCTGATCCGCTCAATCTATCCGATCCGCTGAATCCGATCCGTGGATTGGATATGGATTGAAAATTTAAAAATCCGCAGTCAATGGATTGGATATGGATTTACTTCTGTAAATCCACAGAAATCCGTGAATCTACAAAAAAAAAAAAAAATATATATATATATATATAATTAAAAATTATTATAAATTTAATTAAAAAAATTATAAACGTGACATTGCATAGTTACTAAGCACTATAACATATCTTAGCCATTACCCAATGATAATATAAAATGAAAAATAATTAAATAATCAAATATACAAATATAACTTGTAAAAATTGTAAAACAAAATAAAAGCAAAGTCACACGCACTAGCAAAAGTAAAGTAACATAATGCCAAGTCACCAACAATTTGCAAACAAAAAATCCTAACCTTCCCCGTCGTCACACACACTAGCAACACTCAATACTGATTGGATACACTCTCGACACAGATTTAAAGGACATCGGCCACGCGATTCTGGCGAGAGCAAGCCATCTTCTTTCCCAAGTCCATCAAGCCACTTCACATTCACTGGTTCCAGCTGAACAATTTCATTATCACAACCTTCAAGATCGTCACCCGTACGGCTTCTCCTGGTTCCCATCGTAGATGGCTCCGTAATCACCACTTTTCGACAGGCGCAACAGCCCTGGTGAAGGATCAAACTGTGTTTGGTTTCCGAAACTTCACCATTTCAATTAATTGTGGCTTTATTTGAACAATTAATTTTGGTGTTATATTAACGTATTATTGTAACTTTATTTGAACAATTAAGCTTGGTGTGTTATATTTTGAAACTTTGAACGTATTATTGTAGCTTTATTTGAATAATTAGTCTCGATGTGTTATATTTTGAAACTTTAAATGTATTATTTTAGCTTAAACAATTAATTTATTTAAATTTTATTCAATTTTAAATTTAATTGGTAGCAAAATTATTTTTATATTAGATTTTTTTATTTTATTAGTTGGAGAGAACTAAAAGTTTTTAATTCAAAAACTAATGCGCAAAATGGTGGATTGCATATGGATTGAGTTAAATCCGCATCCGATCCGCAGACGTATGGATTGGATATGGATTGAGTCAAATCCGCATCCGATCCGTAGATGTATGGATTGGATTTGGATTGAATTTTATCAATCCGTGGATTGGACTAGATTGAAAAATTATAATCCGCAAAATCATGGATCGGATATGGATTGATGTCCAATCCGTAAAATCTGATCCGCGAACACTACTAGTAGAATAAGGTACCAAAAACATAAATCTTTTTTCATTATATTTGGGATTATTCTTAAAGGTTAGTATTTTCTTTTTTTTTCCTTTTTTATTGAATTGATTTAACTTAAATATTAGCCTGATTATTGATTTCTAGGGTTTTCAATTGATTTAAGTTTTACATTATTGTTTTGTGTTGGTTTGAGTTTTACATCCAATTTTAAGACTTTGAAGGCTTTCAAGAAATTATCTTGGATGATGAGCATGAGTAATAGCTTGAAAATTAATTTACTGTATCAAATATCCATTTAGTGTATTGTATTAATTTTAAGAACTATGAATCATTCAACGAATATTCTAGTAAAAGGTTATGTTATATGTGAATGTCTTAATATATAATAATTATATTTTAAAGTTTGCTTTCTTTTTTGTCCCTTCTATGTGTAAGAAAAATGTTTAAAGTGATTTTGGGTGACGATAATTGAAGCAACATTACTTGTGAGTGAAAATATATAATGATTATATTTTTATTCTATTATATTTTTATCTTTTTAGAGTTTTATATTCAGGCAAAACTAATGAATGCTTAATTACATTTTAGGTGATATTCTTTAAATGGTTCATGTGATTAGATTTAAGTAGTATAATAAATCTCGTACTCACTTTATAAATGTTTAACTACATTTGCAAATATTATTATTATTATTATTATTTTTGGTAGTAATGATTTTGGAACAAACTCTCAAATTATTGAAATATTTTATGTTCAAGCTTCATTATGCCTAATATAAATATGAAGATTCACATTTATTTTATGCCCAATTTAAGGAAACATTAGTTCAAGAGCTTATTTTTTGCCTTGTTAAATAAGCTTTTGGAATGAATAAATTGAGGAAATGAGTGGTGATTTGTTTATAATAGAGCATTTGTGATAGCTTTTAACTATGCATGAAAATCATTTGTTATATGTAAGTAGAGTAACATGCTTGTACTGAAATTAGACATTACATTGAAAACTTCTTATTTGTTACAATTTGCTATATATAATACCTTTACCAAAAGAGAATAAATTCACTAGATCCTTTTTTTTCTTATTTATTTCTATAGTTGAATAGACTCTATATCTTCGGTATTTTTATTGAAATAAGCTACAACTTTCTTATTCACTAATTTTCCTTTGAAATAAATGAATTTATTTGTAAATAACTTATAAGTATTTTTTTCCTAACAAAATAATTTTATTTCTATTAATTGTTGTTTTCTAATGGTTCGGAATTGGCAGCTATTTTTTGTTCTTTTCCATGTATTCATATGCAGATTTGATCAATGTGTTTCAACTGTTTCTTCCTCAACTTCACTTGTATCCTAACCCATACAGTCTATTGAATGAAGAAGTTATTGGTGTGATAACGTAATTACACTACTTATATTCAAAGAGTGAAAGGCAGTCATCCTTCTCAATTTACCTTCTAGATTTATTAAATTTAGCCACAAGTAGTAGGCATTTACTTGGATGGTAGAAATTTTTATGTATTTAATTTAGATTATTTAGTTATGAGAGTAGAATATCTCATATCTTGTTTATTGAAGTATTTGGAATTTGTAATATATACTAATAATATTGAAATATGAAATGAAAGATTTTGTAATATAAATAATTTTTTTGTTATTTTGTGGTGCCTTTTAATTTTAAAAATAAATCAATAGGCAATGATCTAATTCAATTTTTTAATTTTTAAATAAATTAAACAGTGATACCATGGTAACAGTAATCATAGACACTAACAAAATATCAACAACTACTAATACTATGTTGTCATAATATTAGAGATACTGTAGTAATAGTAATCACTGACACTACATTTGTGACACCACAAACAAGTGTCATTATTGTTTTGACTACCAGATCACTAAAACAATTAACAAGTGTCATTGAAAGTAATTACTAACACTATTCTACTGTCAATAAAGACCATTTTTCTAGTAGTGAGAGAGTAATCTTTGTAACCTTCATTTATATATCAAAGTTGAGTGAGTATAAGTGTGGGAAACACTTTGGGGAAAGAAGTGTGTGTACATCACTACTTGTAAAAGTTTATTGACACCTTGGAAGTCAATTGTAAAATCTTAAAGTCTTGAAAGACTTGAATAGTGGAATCTTTAAGCCTTATTTGCTTGGAGGTATGGATGTATGAGGGCTTTGCTGAACCATGTAAAAATTCGCGTGTTTGTTCTCTTTTCCATTATCTTTTTAAATTTATGCATTTTTGGAATTTAATAACATCTCTACTTTTTTAAGTCTCTTGAACTTCGATGATGTGCGTTCTGTTATAATTAGAGCATTTTATGTACTTCAAGAGTATTTTGGTTATTTCATGAATAAAATCAATTAGCAAAATTGCAAAACAGAGAGCAGTTTTGTACTTGAAATAGCTAAAAATCTTAGGAAGGGCATAAAGTAAAAAATTATAATTTTTGGTGGAGCCCAGCTGACGTGGCATTGATTGATGACGTGATAGGATCTTATTTAACCTATATACGTGTTTATGATAGACCTACACACACTTAATCAATGCTCATTGACTTTTGTGTTGATTGATAATGTGAGAGCATATTATTGGACTGGAAAATGTGTGCACGTAACATGCAATACATTGAATCAAAGCTTGTTGACTTTTACATTGACTGATGACATGGTAGCATATTATTAGATTGAGAAAAGCTCGTACGCTATGTGCGTTAACACGAAATGACAACCCAGATGACTTGTTTCATCCAATTAGAGCTTGGGCATGTGGCACAATCCTGTACATCTGAATTGTTTTCATATGATGGCCATGGTTTATCCATTATATCTTTAAATAGGGGGGCTCTCCCTTAATTTGATAGCTCTGTGACAAAATTAAGCTCCATTGCATGTAATTCTTGCTTATCTTGTGTTTTTACATATTTTAATATAAAATTACTATTTTAGCCTTACCTCAATATGAATAGCTAAATTAATTTAAAGCTCGAATTGAAAGTAAAGCCTCAACACGATCTAATGCTTAATTTGGTAATTTTATTCACCCACTCTCTGATTTATGTAGATTGTTTTAACTTATCATTGATAGACAATAATTCCTATTTAGATTTTGTATGGTATACTGACTCACTAACGCAAGATCATTACTGTTTGGCACGACGAGCACTTTACACTATATTTATTAAAGAAAAAACTACCCTCAAATACTCACGATTTTTCTTAACTCAATGTTGATAGAGAGCATATATAAGTTAATTAGTAGACCGTCTTGCCACATTATTGGCAGAAAGATTGTTATCACATGGCATAACGTGTACTTGACACTACATTTAGCAAAATTTTATTTTCCCTTGGTATGGCATAATGTGTACTTGACACTACATTTAGCAAAATTTTATTTTCCCCTGGTATAATGAGTGCTTGATACCATATTTATTAGAATGAGATGAAATACTAACTAGGCAACCCAAGAGGGGGGTGAATTGGGTTTACAAAAAAAAATTATGCAATGCTTGAACAAAACTTAATGTAAATCTTAAACAAATTCAAAACAATAATAAATAAACCAATCAAAATGTAAAGAGATAAGGGAAGAGAGATTCAAACACAAAGATTTTTACGTGGTTCGGCTAATCCCGCCTACATTCATGCCTCCAAGCTCACCGACCTTGAGGATTCCACTATCCAACCTCCAAGACTTCAAGAACTTTTACAATTGACTTCACAGGTGTCAACCAACCTTTGCAATAAGAGATTATCCTAAATCTCTTAACCCAATTGTATCCCAATACTTACAAACACTCAAAAATAAAGATTATAAATAAATGTTCTCTCACACAATATGTTTGATTACAAATGATAGCTCAATGTGTGAATGAATGAAATAAAAAAAAAGTTTGAAGCTCAATAATGGTTGTATATTCAATAACAAGCTCAATGATAACAGCTGGATTTCCTTTTGTTTGAATTTGATCAAGCTAGCCGTTGTTGACTTTCTGCACACAATCGGATCACCATTTTGCATTTATCGAATCACCGTTTTGACTTGACCAAGTGATCATTGTGCCAAAATTCAAATTGTTGGATCACCGTTATCAAGATGTCAGATTACCGTTATCGCTCTAAAATCCTGTCCAAAGATATCGGTTATCCGTTTGACATAAATAATTTACCATTTGCAAGATGATTGCTCTGTGGACTGTTATGATTTACCGTTATCAATAAACAGTTTGCCGTTAACTGAAAGTTGCTCTCTGGAATGCAATCAGTTCACCGTTATCAATAAACAATTTGTCGTTATCTAAACTTGCTCTCCAGAATGCAATCAGATTACCGTTATTCCTAAACAGTTTTCCATTATCTGGAAACATACTCTCTGGATTGCAATCGGATTACTGTTATTCCTAAACGGTTTGCCATTATCTGGAAACTTACTCTCTAGAATGCAATCGAATTACCGTTATCTATAAACGATTCACCGTTATCGAATTGTTACATTCTGGAATACTATCAGTTTGCCGGTTTCTTATAAACGGTTCATCATTTTCTTAGATTTTATTTAACCTTAATAAATCGGTGTATCGTTTAGTTATTAACGATTATCTAATTATTTCCAGAAGATTATTCTATGCTTTGATTATTATACGGCTTAAAGATTCTGATCCGATTAACAAAATTTTCAGACTTATCAATTTAAAACGTGTTTGTTATCATCAAAATCATTAAACATATAAGTTAACAATCTCCTCCTTTTTGATAATGACAAACATTACAAGATTATGCAATTTTATTATCCTTTAGTATGTGCTCCCTTTAGTATATGACCAATCAATTTTTAACCAAAAATTTTATCAAAATAAAGATATATATCTCCCCCTTCATTATCAAAAAGAAAAAAAATTATGGAAATGGCTAAAGATAGAAGTGCATATATTACCCATTTTGTGCGAGTAGAAATTTCAGTGAAATCTCCCTTTAAAAATGAGCATATCCTTAAATACAAAAATAGTTAAAGACACTTCCATATAATCTCAAATCAACTCAAATCCAATAGCAAAATCAAATTAGCTCAACGTCAACAATCCAACAACAGAAAACAATTGTCATCCTAATAAACAACATGCATATAATTAGTAATTATCAAAATCATCAAGCAATCCAAATACCATTGTAAAAGCACATACAATATAGTTATATCATCCAAAATATAAAATGAGATGAGAAATGTATGTGTGAAACAAGGGAAAAATATAAAACAGATAAAGATAAGCTAAGGAGGTGGATGCGATGAAGACTCAATAGGAGGGAAACCGAAGGTAGTGAGGATGCATCTCTGACCATCACGAAGCTCCTGCTACTGTTGTAGTGAAAGAGTGTGAACCTCGCTAAGAAACTACTACTCAAGCCCTTAGATGCTAAGGAATCTGCAGGAGCTGGAGGCACATCCATATCATGCTTTTCTAGCTTCCCAGCATGCGCAACTGTAGCTTGACATGGAACTCGAGGTTTGGATCCTAATCGAAAGTCGGGATGCTGATCGACATAATAAATATCGTTCAGTAGACAATCATCCTCAGGACCTAAAAGTGTATCTTCATTCTTATATGAGGTGATATTCACCCATTCTCCATTACGCCGATGGAAACCGATTCCGAGAATAATCTCACCTCCCAATCTCTTAGTCTCGTCATACACAAGCTCGGTAATGGGAATCCTAAAATGCCTCAATATCCTAATGATAATGCTACCATAGGGAAGAAGTCTGTTGTTCACTGCAGGTGTAGACAACATGTGACGAAGTATAATATATCCAAGGTTAACCGGATGCCTTCTAAGAAGACAGACCAACAACCAACATCTAAGCGAGTTACCTCATCACTATGCCCTTTCCTAAGAGTAACTATACGTTGGAGAATACTATGAAGGATTCTAATCTGCATGGGCAATGTTGTGCAAATTTTATTGAACTCGCAAGTGCACGAATTTATTGTAGAATAGATTAATGGAGACGAGTGTCGATCACATGAGGAGGTGGATTTTAACTACGTGTAGAATTAATTTTCTATGTGGGTGGTTGGATTTGTGGTGAGAATGATTTGAACTATCTTAAAATTTAAATAGGAATAGTGTAATTAAATTAAAGTGAAATCTATGGAAATGAAGCACTTGGGTATCTGGATCTGCATCAACGTGCACCATGGGCTAAATATTCTTTATTAATACCAATTAAATCATGAGGGAGAGTTTCCACTCCTCGTGAATCACATTCTAATCAATATGGTGCTAAGGGCTTATCGTGCCAAATAATAATAACCTTGTACTAGGGAGCCGGTGAAACTAGGGTGGTATCTAGATAAGATTATTACTATTTGTCAACGAAAAGTCAAAACATCCACAAAAATTAAAGGGGAAGAGAAAATAAATTTACCAAATAAAGCCCATGGCACATGTTGAGATTTCACCTTCAACCCAAACTTGAAAGAAAATTAGCTACTCATAATTGAACTAGGGGCAAAATGGAAATTTATTAAAATACGTAGAAAATACAAGATGGAGAAGGAATTACAGAAAATGGAGCCCAAAAATGGATTCAGGGATGCCCAATTAGGGGGGGAGAGCCCTTTTTTTATAGATACACTGAGTAAATCATGACCATCGGATTAAAAATATTTTGGACGCTCAGGAATACGCCACATCATCAGTTAATAGTACGCGGTTTGACCACGCTGTTTGAATAGAAACAAGATTTGACCACGCGGTTTGAACAGTGACGCGGTTTGGTTGAAAATAATCTTGTGTATATGCATGTACTGTATGCGCAATTTTTGATCCACTAACATGCTGCCATGTCACCGATCAACATTACATAAGAATTTTAATCCAACAGGATCGTGCCCCATCATCGGTCAATGCCACATCATTGATCCGTATTTGTGAACAGTGTCGTGAACAGTAATATGGACAGTACCGTACACGTAAACAGTGCCATTTTTCCTTTTATGCTCCTCTTAAGGTTTTCGACTGTCATGAGTTCAAAACTGATGTCCGTTTTGTTGTCTAATCTCTCGTTCATTGTGAAATGACCATGATGCCTCTAAAATACATAAAACACTTAATTAAAATAAAACACGCATAATTAAATCACAAGAAGCTTAAATACATAAAAGTAAGGATGTTAGTAAGATTTGAAATATAAAATGATGATTTTCTCCTTTATAAATATACACTTTCTAACACTCAACAGGCAACAACTGAGACCGAAAAGGCAGTGAGAAAATATCTTCAGAAAGGTCTCGACGTCTACAAATATTCCTAACCGCATCTACATGAGAAAAACGGTTAAACTAGAGTTCTTTCTAAGAGGTATAGAGTTATAGTCCTACATGATCAGTCCCTAAAATAAAATTCAAATCCTCCATAGTGAACTCAATGGGCACACCTCCAACATATGTAACGAGTCGATCCTACCTAGTAGTCGAAAGCTCCATATTAAAGTAGAAAATTCTAACTAGGTTTGGATACACTTTCTCCTCTAGATTCAAGGCAGTCTCCCATGGTGCTAACATCTCCTTCACATTACTACTACAAACAACCAATTCCTCAAAATCATCTAAATCAACAAGGAAGGAATTGGTTAACTTGCGTATTATAAAGTGAGTCTGGAATATCCTAGCGAGAGAAGGAGAAGGGAAGTGAACCATTTCAAACTCAGGTACTGGAGAGGGATGAGTAGGACTCTTTCCAGCACGCTGTTTAACCCGTCTCTTAGGTCTTGAAGGTCCTTCATTAGCCATGGATAAATTGGAGGTAAAAAGAGGTGTTTGTAGGCTCAACTTGATCAAGAAATGGAGGAATTTGTAGTCAAATTGGAAGAAATATGTTCGGTTTGCACTAGGGTTTCAAAATTGGGAATTTTTAATTTCAGCTTAAAAATAGATTTTGATTGGATAGAAATGTTCTAAACTTAGTGGAGAAAGATTCAATGGCTTCAATTTGGAAAGAAATCATAAAAAAAAAATGAGTGTTTTAGAGACAGAGAGTTGTAGTCGTGGTGAGGAGAGAAAATGGTTCAAGGCCAAAGAAAATAAAGAAGAAAACGGTTTACTGTGATCTTATCATGCGATAACAGTGAGCCATTATTAAGATATTGTTCTAGAATGCTTCCATAAAATTTTTAAAAAATGGCAAGTCGTTATTGTGAAGTCGCCGAACCGTTATCTTCCTGAATATTTTCCTTAGTTTCTGTCAAAAAATAGTTAACCGTTTATTGAATAAACGAAAATCTATTTTCTTTAACATATGAATTCACACATCTATTTTTGTTTTTGGCCAACAACTAATCCATTTCAAAATCATTTCATTGATCCGAAATATCTTATAGACCAATTTAATGCATGATTTATGAATTCTCATAATTCAAACAACTAATACAAATAAACAATCACATCATGAACAACAAAATAGATTTGATATCATATAAAGCTAAGCTATTGTGCAACATTCATCATTCTAAGGTCATGCCTAATTTTAATAAATTGTTCTTCATTAAGGGTTTTGTGAAAACATCAGCGAGTTATTTTTCGGTTGAAACAAAATTCAATGAAATATCCCATTTTTTAACATGATCTCTCAAGAAATGATGTCTAATCTCTATATGCTTGGTTCTTGAGTGTTAGATAGGATTCTTTGAAAGATTTATGGCACTAGTATTATCACACATGATAGGAATTTTATCAAGGTAAATGCCAAAGTCTCTAAGAGTTTGTTTCATCCATAAGGCTTTAGCACAACAACTTCCGGCTGCAATATATTCAACCTCGATAGCTGATAATGCAACCGAATTTTGTTTCTTACTAAACCAAGAGATCAGAGAAGGACCTAAAAAGTGACATGTTCCACTAGTGCTTTTCCTATCAACCTTATATTTGGCAAAATTGGCATCTGAATAACATGTTAAGTCTATATGTGTTCCCCTAGGATACCAAAGGCCAAGATCTATAGTTCTACTCAAATAACGAAAAAATCATTTTACTGCAAGTAAATGAGATTCTTTAGGACATGATTGAAATTTTGCACACAAGCATACACTAAACATAATATCAGGACTACTGGCATTCAAGTAAAGTAAGGATCTAATCATATCTCGATAAGTTTTGATATCAACTTTTTTGCCTTTTTCATCATTGTCAAGCTTGATTGTTGAGCTTATTGGAGTACTTTTAATCTTTCCTTCTTCAAGGCCAAGTCTTTTGAGTAAGTCTCTTAAATATTTGGCTTGATTGATAAAGATTCCTTTTTCAGTTCGTTTTATTTGACGTCCAAGAAAGTATTTCAATTCTCCCATTATGCTCATCTCAAATTCTTTGTTGATACAAGATGAAAATTCCTCACACAAAAACTCATTAGTAGAACAAAAAATAATATCATCAACATAAATTTGGACAATGAGAATATATTGATTCTTGTGCTTAATGAAGAGAGTTGTATCAGCCTTACCCATTGAAAAACTATTATCCAGTAAGAAATTTTTTAGTCTATCATACCAAGCTCTAGGTGCTTGTTTTAAACCATACAATACTTTAGTTAATCTATAAACATGATTTGGAAATTTCTCATTTTCAAAAATAGGGAGTTGTTTCATATAAACTTCCTCCATAATGTAACCATTTAAAAATGCACTTTTAACATCCATTTGATATAAAATAAAATCTTTACAACACACAAATGCTAATAACATCCTAATGGATTCTAATCTTGCTACAGGTGCAAATATTTCATCAAAATCAATTCCCTCTTGTTGGTTGTAGCCTTGAGCGACTAATCTAGCTTTATTCCTTACAACCACATCGGATTCATCCATTTTGTTTCTAAATACTCATTTAGTGCCTATAATGGATTGATATTCCGGTTTAGGAACTAATTCCCATACATTCTTTCTCTCAAATTGGTTCAACTCCTCTTGCATTGCCATAATCCAAGATTTATCATTTTCTGCATCCGCAAAGGATTTTGGTTCAATTTGAGATATGAATGCAGTTTGCTCATAAGTATTTCTAAATGATGATCTAGTAGTTACACCTAAGGGTGGCAATATGGGTCAGGATTTGTTTATTCGATTCGATTCGATGCGAATTAAATGGGTTTGGGTTTGAAAAAATTGATTCGTTTAATAAATGGGTGAATTTGATTCGATTCGCTAATTAAATGAATCAAATGCGGGTTTAAAGATTTTGATTTGTTTATTCATTTAGGATTCGTTTAATAAACGGGTCATAAACGAATCGAATACATATCAATTTGTTTAATATTCATTTATTATTTGGTTAATTAAATTACTTTTGTATCCCTAAATTTATTTGAAAACTTTTTAAAATTTAGAGGTTAATATTGTAATTTTAAGCTAAAGCAAAGTCAAAGCAATTAAAGCAGCCAACCCTAATCTTAATTCTTACATTTCACATCTCTTTACCTTAATCTCTTAGCAATTCAGGGTTGATTTCACAGTTTATCAACGTCACTTAACCAGCAGTAGTCACCACCAAAGTAAGCTCCACTTCTTTTTCCCTTTTTTATTATTTTTGCATCCAAGTGCTAGCTTTTTCATTGCAAAAGATATGTTGTAAACTATGTATGCTTTTAGCTTTTTCCATCAAGACGATTTCAAAGAGTCCATTAGTGCTAGGCTGTTAGCTTTTTTATTTTTTGCTCATATTCTTCAATTATATCACTGTTAAAAATTTAAAAATTAATTAATTAATTAATTAATTTTAATATATATATGATCTTTTATTCTTCAATTGATTTGAATTATTTCATTTATATATGTTAATAACATTTTATTTATTTTTGGTGTAGGATTTTTGTTTTCAAGGTGAAAAAGACAAATGAAGAGAATTAAAGAAATTACATTACTTTATAATTTGAATTTGAATTATTGTTATTTGTATTATTAGGGATTTATAATTTGGTATTTGGATGGCTGCATAATATGGTTTGAGTTATTTGTATTTTGTTTTGGGATGCTAAATTTGTAATTTTTTATATTTTATTTTACTTAATTTTGTTTATTAATTATATTTTTCTAAACGAATTATAACGAATCCTGATTCGATTCGATTCGATTCGGTTAGATTCGTTAAGGATAAACAAATAATAAACGAATCCATATTCAATTAGATTCATTTATCAATTCTATTAAACGAATTAAACGAATCGAACCGAATATTCATTTAATAAACAAATCGAATCCGAATCCTGAAATTTCAATTCGTTTAATGAACGAATTGAATCTGAATCCATACAATCTTGACCCAATTCGTTTACGATTCGATTCGTTTATTCGTTTTGCCACCCCTAGTTACACCTCGTGTGGGATCTCCTAAAATTAAATCTTTAGGGTGAGAAGAAACATACCTCCACTCCTTGGGGAGTGTTTGAGAATTACCTTTGTCTTGCTTCAAATTAGTTTCTTCTTGTTGCTCCTTTTGATTTTCTCGTGATGTATCATCTTGTTTGTCTTTTAAAGATTCTTCTTGTTGTAACTCTGCATCATCATTAACAACTTTCTCTGTAGAGGAAGGGTTAGACTCATCGAATGTAACATGCATAGATTCTTCCACAACCAATGTTCTTTTATTATAAACTCTATAAGCTTTTTTTGTGTTTGATTAACCAAGAAAAATACCAACATAAGATTTTGGATCAAATTTACCAAGATTATCTTTTATGTTCAAAATAAAACATTTGCATCCAAAAACTTTGAAATAACTAATATTGGGTTTTCTATGTTTCCAAAGTTCATAAGGAGTTTTATTGAGATGAGGTCTAATCAACACACGATTTAAAATGTAACAACTGGTGTTGATGGTTTCGGCCAAAAAATACTTAGGTAATGCATTTTCATTCAATATGGTCCTAGCCATTTCTTGAATAGGCCTATTATTTCTCTCAACAACTCTATTTTGTTGTGGAGTTCTTGGTGAAGAGAATTGATGCACAATGCCAAAATTATTGCAAAAGGTTTCAAATGCATGATTTTCAAACTCTCCTCTATGATCACTCCTAATGCATATAATATCAGGCCCTTTTTCATTTTGAATTTTCTTATAAAAAACTTTAAAAGAATCAAGAGCATCATTCTTATTAGCTAAGAATAGTACCCGTGTGTATCTAGAAAAAGCATTGACAATTACAAAAGCATAATACTTGCCACTTAAGCTAGCATATCTTGAAGGTCCAAATAAGTCTATATGAAGTAGTTGAAGAGGTTTTGAATTAGAAATATGAATTTTACTTTTAAAAGAGGTTTTGATTTTTTTACTAAATTGGCATGCTTCACAAATTTTATCTTTTTGAAAGCTAATTTTTGGAAGACCTTTAACCAAATCGTTTTTGGAAATCTTAGAAATTAAATCCATACTTACGTGTCCTAGTCTTCTATGCCATAGCCAACCATCATCATGTAATGTAGAAAAACATTTATCATGAGTAGATGCACACTCTATGTCAATGATACAAACATTGGCACATCTATTTTCAACAAACAAAATTTTACTATCACATTCGTTCTCAATAACACGTCTAGTTTCATCAAAACAACTTTATAACCCTTGTCACACAATTAACTAATACTAATCAAATTGTGTTTCAAATTTTCAACCAAATATACATTTTCAATTAGAGTTGAGCATACTTTACCGATATTACCAATTCTAAGACTCTTTCCCTTTGAATTATCTCCAAAGAAAACATCTCCATCATTTTCGATTTTAGTAAAACTTGAAAACCATGTATAATTTCTCGTTATATGTCTTGAGCAACCACTATTCGAGTACCATTTATTCTTCTTCTTCTTCTTCTTCAAACCCTGCAGAGAAAATCTCAAGTCTTAGGTTTTCAAACCTTTTTGGGTCCTTGAGTGTTAACAATGGTTCCTTTTGGAACCCAAACACATTTTACACTATAATATGCATTTATTTTTATTGGACATCTATATTTCATATGAAAAATTTGATTGCAATAATGAAATATAATCTTATGATCACTTGTGGAGGTAGCTTTAACAAAATAATTCTTATAATATTTTTGTTTTAAGTTAGGCTTATATCCAAGTCCTCCCTTATCAAACATACATTTTTTAGTGCTCAGTAATTTTTTCAAAATTTTTTGACCACTTGTGAATTTTAACACAATTTTATTGAGCTCATTACTCTTTTTCTTAAGTACTTCATTTTCTTTCATGAATTCATCAACATGTGATTTTTCATGCTCATATGAAATACTTTATTTTCCTTTGAATGCTGCAATTCTATCTTGCAACATTTTATTATCTAATTATAGTTCTTTAATCATTTCATTTAATGAATTATTGCATTTTTGTAAAGCATCCTTTTTTTTCATTTGAAGTTTCTATCATTTTGTTTTTAAGGGATGCATTCTTTTTACCTAATCTTATCCAATCATCATGCAATTCTTTAAAAAGCATCATTCAATTCATCATAAGTACGATCACTAACCTCATCAAGTTCGTCTAATGATTCATCTCCAATTGCCATGAGAGCTAGATTAGACATTTATTGTTGCTTTTTATCTTCACTTGTTTCCTCATCGCTATCATCCAAAGTGGCTACCATTGCCTTTTTCTTGAGCTTGTTGCGAAGAGGACACACCGATCGTATGTTTCCAAGCTTCTTACACTCATAACATGTGATTGGCTCATTTTTCTCCTTTTGGTTCTTCTAGTTTCTGAACTTTCTTCGCTCACTAGTTTTCTTGCAGAATTTTCTAAATCTGCTAGCCACCATAGCCATCTCTTCATCATCCAGCTCACTTTCCTCATCACTCTCATGTTTTGAGGCTTTGAGAGTAATATTATTCCTTTTCACCTCATTGCTTTTGGTTACTGCTAAGTCTTCTGTTGTGCAAATTTTATTGAACTCGCAAGTGCACGAATCTATTGTAGTATAGATCAATGGTGACGAGTGTCGATCCCACGAGGAGGTGGATTTTAATTATATGTAGAATTAATTTTCTAAATGGGTGGTTGGATTTGTGGTGAAAATGATTTGGATTATCCTAAAATTCGAATTAAAATGACAAGAATAAATTGAAGTAAAAATCTATTAAATTGAAACACTTGGGTATCTGGATCCGTATCAACATGCACCATGGGCTAAATATTCATTATTAATGTCAATTAAATCATGAAGGAGGAATCCACACCTCATGAACCACACTCTAATCAATATGGTGCTAAGGGCTTATCGTGCTAAATAATAATAACCTTATACTAGAGAGCCGGTGAAACCAAGGCGGTATCTAGACAAGATTATTATTATTTGTCGACGAGAAGTCAAAACATTCACAAAAACTAGAGGGAAAGAGAAAATAAATTTACTAAATAAAGTCCACGACACATGTTGAGACTTCACCTTCAACCCAAGCTTGAAAGAAAATTAGCTACTCATAATTGAACTAGGGGCAAAATGAGAATTTATTAAAATACGTAGAAAATACAAAATGAAGAAAGAATTACAGAAAATGGAGCCCAAAAAATGGATTCAGAGATATCAAATTAGGGGGAGAGGCCCCCTTTTTATAGATACATTGAGTAAATCATGGTCATCGGATTAAAAGCAGTTTTGGACGCTCAGGATTGCGCCATGTCATCAATCAACAGTACGCGGTTTGACCACGCGGTTTGAACAGTAACATAGTTTGACCCGGCTTGAACAGTGACGCGGTTTGGTTGAAAATAATCCTGTGTAATGCATGTACCGTACGCGAGATTTTTGGTCCACTGATATGCTACCACGTCACCATCAACAGTACATAAGATTTTTAGTCCAGCAAGATCATGACACCTCATCAGTCAATGCCACATCATCGGTCAATACCACGTTATCGATCCGTCAATGTGAACAGTAACGTAGACAGTACCGTACTTGTGAATAGTACCGTACATGTGAACAATGTCATTTTTGCTTTTATGTTCCTCCTAAGGTTTTCGACCGTCCTAAGTTCAAAAGTGATGTCCGTTTTGCCGTCTGATCTCTCGTTCATTGTGAAATGACTATGATGCCCCTAAAATACATAAAATACTTAATTATAATACAACACACATAATTAAATGACAAGAAGTTTAAATACATAAAAGTAAGGGTGTTAGTAAAACTTGAAGTGTAAAATGATGATTTTCTCCTTTATAAATATACATTTTCTAATACTCAACATCTTCCTCATATGAAATAAGAGAACCAATCAAATCATCAATAAGTAAAGTATTTAAATCTTTGGCTTCTTTAATGACAGTCTTCTTAGGTCTCTATTCCCTTGGTAGTGACCTAATAATTTTCTTAATTTTCTCGCTATTCGAAAAAGTTTTCCCTAGGGCTCCTAGAGTGTTCACTATGTCCGCAAATCTAGTATACATAGAATACACACTCTCTTTTTGCTTCATTTGGAATAATTTATATTGTTGAGTGTATCTACTAAATTTAGACTCTTTAACTTGATTTGTCCCTTCATAGACAACTTCAAGTTTGTTCCATATTTCTTGAACACTCTCACAACTAGACACTATAAAATTCTTTCTTATCAAGAGCACAAAACAAAGCATTCATTGCCTTGGAGCTTAAAGGTATCTTTTTCTTTTCTAACTCACTCCATTGACTTAAAGGTTTTGAAATATCATCTCCTACTTCCTTTTTAGTCATAGGCATGAATGGATCATCACAAAACACTTCCCAAATTTCATAATCTAAAGCTTGCAAATAAATTTTCATCCTAATTTTCTAATATGGGTAGTCAGTACCATCAAAGAATGATGGTCTAGTTGTGGACTGTCCTTCCCTAAAAGTTGAATCATTTTGGGTAGCCATGGATCTTTTACTCTAGACGGTTAAGTCTAAACAAGAGCACCTTGCTCTGATACCAAATGAAATACTAACTAGGCAACCCAAGAGGTAGGTGAATTGGGTTCCTAGAAAAAATTATGAAATGCTTGAACAAAACTTAATGCAAATCTTAAACAAATTCAAAACAATAATAAATAAACCAATCAAAATGTAAAGAGATAAGGGAAGAGAGATTCAAACACAAAGAGTTTTACGTGGTTCGGCAAACCCCGCCTACATCCACGCCTCCAAACTCATTGGGCTTGAGGATTCCACTATCCAAGCCTCCAAGGCTTCAAGAACTTTTACAATTGACTACACAGGTGTCAATTAACCTTTACGAATATAGATTATCCCAAATCTCTCAACCCAAGTGTATCAACACTGACAATCACTCAAAAATAAAGATTACAAATAAAGTTTCTCTCATACAATGTGTCCGATTACAAATAATAGCTCAATGTGTGAATGAATGAAACATGAACAAGTCTAAAGCTCAATAATGGTTGTATACTCAATAGCAGGCTTAATGATAACGGTTGGATCTCATTTTGTTTGAATTTGATTGAGCCATTTTATAGATGGAGCTGAAAACTAGCCATTGTTCACAATCAGATCGCCGTTTTACATTTATCGGATCATTATTATCAAAATGTCAGATTATCGTTATTGCTCCAGAATCCTGTCCAAAGATATCGGTTATGCGTTTGACATAAACGATTTACCATTTGAAAGATGATTGCTCTATGGACTGTTATCGGTTTACCGTTATCAATAAACGATTTGTCGTTATCTGAAACTTGCTCTCTAGAATGCAATTAGATTACCGCTATGTCGAAACACACTCTCTGGAATGCAATTGGATTACCGTTATTTATAAACGGTTCACTGTTATAAATTGTTACATTTTGGAATACTATCGGTTTGTTGTTTTCTAATAAACAGTTCACCTTTTTCTTAGATTTTATTTAACCTTAATAAATCCTTATGGTGTTTAGTTATCAACAGTTATCCTTTTATTTCCAGAAGATTATTCTATGCTTCGAATATTATATGGCTTAAAGATTATGATCCGATTAATAAAATTTTCAGACTTATCAATTTAAAACTTGTTTGTTATCATTAAAATCATTAAACATATAAGTTAACATGAGACTTATGAGGAGTAGAAATGGCCCTATAAATTATTTGGAGCTAAAAATGAATATTAAGCCCATGGTAAAGCGTTGAATGTGAATCTAGAGATTCAAGTGCTTCATTGCATTGTTTCATTTTTAGTTTGTTCCTTTTTTTTTTTTTTTTGCTCTTGGTACTGTTAAAACATCACATCCAACCAATTCACAAACAAACTTGGAAAATTAATCCTACATATGATGAAATCTATCTCTTCGTAGGATTGATACTCGTCACCATAAATCTATACTATTATAAATTCATGTGCTTAGAAGCACAATCAAATTTGCACAATATGTTTTTAGCGCTGTTGTTAGGGAGGTAAGTCATTTTAATTGGTAGAGTTAATTTTCTCTGTAAATATTGTGTAAATAACTTTGTACATAGGTTTTGAGTGTGTAATAGCGTGATATGGTCAGTACTTCTCCTCTCTTTATTTTCATTAGTCTTGATTTTTACTTTTTTTTGCATGCATGGTCAAAGGTCACAATTAAATGATCTAGACCTTATAGACCTTGAATTAGGATAGACACTTCGCACACAAAGATACATTGCATCACAGGATAAAATTGCGGATAAAATTGAAATGGAATTATAAAACATTAGTTGTAAGTATCATAAGAGAGGCCATTTAAGGATTACTTCAATCCATTAGCTGATTTGAGCACTTCATGCATAAGATACCCAAATGTAGTTGCCATGAGTTTCGAGTTAAAATCTAATGTGCTAAATTGTCTCACATCATTTTATGCTTAGAAATGAAGATCCATACAATTATTTGAACACTTTTTATGCTATTTGCCAAACTTTTAAATATGAATTTTTTTTAGATGAACATGTTAAGCTTAGATTGTTTCCATTTTCTCTAAAAAATATAGCTCGTTCTTGATTTAATACATTACCTATTAATAGTATCCCATCATTGGAACAAAAGGTGACTAAATTTTTAAATAAATACTTCCAAATGCATAAAACCAATGCTATTCGCAAGGAAATCTTAGAGTTTACTCAGAGAGAAGACGAGCAATTTTTCAAAGTATAGGAGCGATTCATCAAGCTCTTCTTGAAGTGTCCACATCATGGTTACAAAAAATGGCACAAATGTCAATTCTGTAAAAAGTTTGGCTTTGTTCTTCTTAGCCCAATGCTCTGGAAGTTAACATGTAACAAGATAGTTAACTATATCAGCATACCATGATAATACCATGGAAGTTAACATGTAACAAGTTGTTTATCTAGAAATGATTCATTCAATGATAAGGGTTCTGTAATTGTGTCAAAATTGAGGCAAGAAAGATGATATGCCACCACATTTTCTGCACATTTCTTATCTTTGAACTCAAGGTCAAATTCTTGCAAAAGTAGCACCATGCGAATTAGTCTGGATTTTGCATATTTCTTTATAAAAAGATATTTAAGAGTAGCATGATCTGTAAGCACAATTATTTTACATACTATGAGAGAAGATAAAAAACTTTGTAATGCAGTCACTACTAGTGGCACTTATTTTTCAGTGGTTGAGTAATTCAATAGTGCATCATTCAATATCATGCCAGCATAGTAAATAATATGGGGAATTCGATCAACTTTTCATCCTAATACTCTTCATAGTAAATGACATGGAGAACTAAAAAGGTAAGTTTCAGTTTAGGGCTAAATGATGGGTGATGGGGTTAATAACTGCTTTGCCTTTTCAAATACCTCAAGACATAAATCATCAAAGATGAAAGGTACATCCTTAGCAAGTAAATTGCATAAGGGTCTAAAAATCTTGCTAAAATCTTTAATGAAATGCATATAAACACCAGCATGCTCAAGGAAATATCTTACTTCTCTAAATATTTTGAGAAATAAAAGATTAGAAATGAGATCTACCTTGTATTTTTCAACCTCAATACTTTTGTTCGAAATGATGTGACCGAGGACAATACCTTATTTTACCATAAAATGACACTTTCTTAGTTCACGACTGAATTCTTCTCTATACATCTTTGTAGAACTAATGTTAGATGATGCAAATACTGATCAAATGAGTCACAAAAAAAAAGTCATCCATAAAGACTTCAAGAAATTTTTTGAGCATATCAAAAAAATGCTTAACATACATCATTCAAATGTGACAGTGCATTACATACTATAAATAATGTTCTTCTATATACAAAAGTGCCAAGAATACAAGTGAAAATGGTTTTCTCTTAATCCTTTTGTGCTATAAGGATCTAGTTATGTCCTGAGTAGCCATCTAGTAATTCATGTCATGCTAATCTATCACGCATTTTATCAATAAATGGTAAAGAAAAATGATCTTTATGTGTGATAGTATTCAATTTCCTATAATCAATGCATATGAAGCACCTTATAATTGCTCTAATGAGTATTAATTCATTATCGATGTCAGTGCACATGACTAAACCATGAACTATCAGAAATGAGTTAAATGACACTTGCATCTAATAGTTTAAGAACTTCAACTCTAACGACTTCTTTCATGTTAAGATTTAGCCGACATTGTAATTCTTTAGTAGGTTTAGCAATTTTTTCACGGTGAATATAATATATTCAATATACTGGGTTTATGTTTTTTATGTCGCTATAATCCATTCTAATGCCTCTTTATGCTATCTTAAAATACCCAACAACTTACTTTTTTACTTGTTATCAAGAGAAGATGAAATGATTTCTAGCAAAGTGTTTTCATTTACCAAGAATTGCATACTCCAAAGTATCGAGTAACAAGTTGAGCTCGAGCTTAAGTGGTGATTCTGATGATAGGCTAGGTTTCCTCCCCGTTGGTGCTAGTTGCTCTATCCTTAACTTCCATTTATTACTATCTATGGATGGTGATGAATAGAGTAAGGCATTAACCTCGTCAACTGATCTGTTAACATTAAAATCTAAACAAAAGTGGGTTAAACATATTTGTAAATGGTCATCACTCATAGTAGAAGGAAAAGTATGATCAAGTAATTTTTCAATTAAATCCATATCTAATTTATCTCTATCACGAGGTAGCTTAGCGATGTTAAAGATATTCAACTCTATAGTCATATTGCCAAAGGACAACTATATATTTCTAGTCCTGCATTAAATGTGTACATCAACAGTTGCCAAGAAAAGATGACCTAGAATAATAAGGATGTGCTTCTTCGAATCCTGCACTGGTTAAATGTCAATCACAATTAAAGTCAACAGGACACCAAAAAAAAAAAAAAACTTGTCTACCTAGATAAGCACGTCCTCTATAATACTGCAAGGTATTTTCATGGATCGATCTGGAAGTTGCAACACAACTAGAGCTGATTGTAATTGTCTCAATCCAATTTTCATAAATATTAAGTAAAGCAAAATATTTACACTAACTCCTAAGTTCACAAAGAATTTTCAAATATATGGTTCTTAATACTATATGAGATAGTATGGGAGCCTAGGTCTTTTAATTTTGGAAGAATTTTGTGTCGGCATACAGAACTATTGTTCTCTATTAAAAAGGCTTTATTTTGAACATAAATACTTCTCTTTTTAGTGCAAAAGTCTTTAAGAAACATGGCATAAGGGCATTTGTTTTATACTGTCAAGTAAAAGGATGTTAACACATACCTATTTTGGGATCTCCATAATCTCACTTGCGGAATTTCCTTTCTCGCTTTAGCTAACTTCTAAGGGAATGGGGCTTTAAGGATGTATTCTCATGGACTATTTTCTTTTCTCTCCTTTGATGATGATTCTTCTGTGTGTAAAGGCATAACTTGATTTGTCTTTTTCACTGGCATCTCCACTTTGTTCTCAACTTCTTTTCCTTTTCACTAGATCGTGATAGCTTTAACATGTTCACGCTGTTAGGACAAACTAGCATTAACTTCATGTATTCCTTTAGGATTAGGTATTGGCTGGCTTGGGAAATTGCCTTTCTCAACGGTTATTACCAAGGTTTAAACTAAAGAAGCCTATTGACCACTATCTTTTCGAGGTTCGAAATCAATTGGGCTTATGAATTTTTGCCGAGTCTCATCTCATTCTACAGCTCATCAATGTTGAGGTTTTTTTGTTCCATGACAAAGTGAATCAAATTTTTTTTTAATTTTAGAGCGCCGCTTTCTGTGGTTTGCTTATAAATAGCCCTGATTCTAATTATGTTGTCTAAATGGTAGTTGAGAGATTTAAGGAGCTTGGTGAACTGTTCATACTGGTGCTGGTGGAGATAGAGCTGTTATTTCGTTCTGTTAGAATTCATGAGACTATGAAAAATTGGGATGGCCTCTCTATCTAAGATTGTGAGTATTGGAGTAAGGTTGTAGTTCGACTACTTTCTCATCACATTAGTAGCATTGGCTTGATTTAGTATGAGTCATGGTCAAATTGATTATAGGCATGTGACTCTATTGATTTGGCAGTCGTTAATAATGCTATTTGGCAAGAAAGTCCTTTGACTTCCTTGATATCCAATCTCGATTCATCAACATGGACCTTATTGACTCCCTTGATTTTTTTTCATATTTCTAAATGATCAGCTTTGTTATTGGGAATTATCTGGTTGTCGCTAGAAGAAATCTCAAATTTTTAATGCGCTTTTAGACATTAGTTCTCTTCCACTTATTGCCATTAGTTATTCTTACACATGTGACAATAGTTCCTCAAAGAAGTATTGACATTGGTGTCATTTCTCGTATTTATGTTGTGGACACTTCAAGAGTAGTTGTTTGAATCATTCCATACTTTGAAAAATTGCTCGTCTTCTCCTTGAGTAAACTTTGAGATTTTCCTGCGAATAGTGTTGGTTTTATGCACTGGGAAGTATTTATTAAAAAATTTAGTTAACATTTGTTTCCATAATGTGATACTATTACTAGGCAATGTATTGAACCAAGAACGAGCTCTATCCTTTAGAGCGAATGGAAACAATCTAAGCTTAACATCTTCTTCTAAAAAATTTTCATATTTAAAAGTTTGGCAAACAAAATGACAATCATTCAAATGATTGTATAGGTCTTCGTTTTCTAGGCTATAAAATGATAGGAGATAATCTAGCACACTAGGTTTTAAATCTAGCACACTAGGTTTTAACTCAAAACTCTTAACAACTACATTTGAATGTCTTATGCATAATGTGCTCAAATTAGTCAATGGATTGAAATAAGCCTTAAATGGTTGTTGATCCAAATCCATTTTAAGTTTACCCTCAATTTTAACTTTTGATATAATACGTCTATGCATGCAAAATGTTTTTTTTTCTAGTTCAAGGTCTACAGGCTCTAGATCATGTGATTGTGACATTCGACCGTGCATGCAAAGAACATGTAAAAATTAAAGACAAAACTAATGAAAATAATAGAGAGGAGAAGTTACACTACTAACTATATCATGATGTTACACACTTATTATGAAAACACACTCAAAACCTGCACAACAAAATTGTTTACACAATATTTACTAAGAAAATTAACTCTGCAAATTAAAATGACTTACCTCTCCGGCAACGATGCCAAATATTTTTTCTACAAATTTTATTAAACTCGCAAACGCACAAATCTAATGTAGTATATATTTTTGGTGATGAACGTCGATCTCACATTGAGGTAGATTTAATCATGTGCAGGGTTAATTTTCCAATTTTTTTTTTCTAAATTTGTTAGATGTGACTTTCAAGCAATATTAAAAAAAATAAGGGGAATAAATTAATGATGAAGCAATATAAATGGAACATTTGAATATTTGAATTCACACTTAACACTTCACCATGGGCTTAATATTCGTTTTTAGTTCCAATTAATTTATGAAGGTGGTATTTGCACTCCTCATAATTCACATTCTGGTAGATATGGTATAAAGTGCTCATTGTGCCTCGGGGAATAATCTTTTGTTAAATATGGTGTTATGAACACACTATGCCAGGTGATAATAATTCTATTGTCGACAATATAGCAAGACTGTCCACTAAATAATTTAGATGCATCTTTGTCAATACTGAGTCAAGATGAACAACTAATAAGAAAAGGGACTTCCCGCTAATATATGTAGTGTAAAGTGCTCATCATGTCAAACTCTAATGATCTTGCACAAATCTAGACGAGATTATTATTGTCTGTCAATAATAAGTCAAAAATGTCCATATAAAACAGAGAGAGAAAGTAAACTTACCAAAGCCTATAGATCATATTGAGGCTTCACTTTCAATCTAAGCTTGAATTTAAATTAGCCACTCATAATTGAACTAGGGATAAAATAATAATTTTATTCAAATACGTAGAAAACACAAGAAATAGTGAGAATTACACAAAATAGAGCTCAAATTTGGATTCAGAGCTATCGAATTAGGGGGTAGCCCCTTATTTATTGATACAATTGTTAAATCATGGTCATCAAATAAAAACAATTTGGACACTTAGGATTGTTTTCACCAGGGCTAGCTTCTGATTGGCTGGAACACATCATCAAGGCTATGATTCGGTCTATTAATATGCTGCCACATCATCGGTCTAGTATGATGTTGTCACATCATGAATTAATACCATGTCATCAATCAATGTCACATCATCGGTTAATGCCTAGTGTCATGGCCTAAGCCTCCAACATGGCCTGGCTCATGGATAATTCTAGAGCCATGGAGACTTATCTAGTGTGCATATATTTTCTATGTACTTAATATGGGTAGGTGGTATGTGGTAGTTGTGCAATAACCCACTCCCTTGTACTCTATATATAGGAGAGGGCCTAATTTGGCCAAGACATCACAAGCAATATACAATTTCCAGTGCACATAGCCTTGTAAATATTTTATTGATCAATACAAATCCTTTCCTCCCATCTTTGGTGAGTTAAAGTGAATACTCATTCCAGTTTTTGAATCCAGCAACGAATTTGAGTGTGAGGTTGACTTAGGCCAAGAGAGTACGAATTTGGAACTTAATGTCGCACGAAAAATCGTGGGACAAAACCGAGCCATGACAGTTGGTATTAGAGCCATTTACACTCGTGGATAGTTGCATGGTTTAAAAGGAAGGATGTCGGAACTCACTCATGATAACTAAAGGGGGAGGGAGCCTAACTCCAATGCGAAGAAGGGGAAGAACAACAAAGAGAAGTCAGTGGACTTGCTCAATGCCATGGAGAATCGGGTTGTCTGTGTGGAGATTGCCTTCACTGAGATTAAGGAGCACTTTGAGATATTTGAGTAAAAGATGGAGGAAGCGGATGATGTTGGTGAGCAGATGGGCAATCTAAGCCAAGATGTGGTGGCGCAATGCCAAAGCCTTGAGGAGTTCCAAGTGGTGGTCATGAACTCTATTGAGGCGCTAAGGGCTCAAGTGAAGGAGCTTCACGTGGGCCTTGAAGAGACCAAGACAGATTGGGCGCTTTGCAAGAAGGCGGTAGCCGGTGGGGTGCTCAACACCAATGTCGCACCTCCAATGAGGGTTGAGGTTCCGAGGCCAATGAGGCACAGGGGCAGGCAGGATGATCAGGAGATCGAGAACCTCCTATGGTCCATAGAGAGGTACTTCGAGGCCACCAACATCCAAGGTGAGCAAGAGAAAGTGAACATTGTGACCGAGTACCTTAAGGATCATGCGACTGCTTGGTGGCACCGGAAGCATGCGGAGATTGTGTGCGAGACGTACATCATCAACACATGGGACTTGCTGAAGTGTGAGCTCAAGAAGCAATTCTATCCAAGGAATGTGGCGTATGAGGCTCACAAGAAAATGTGAGAGCTGAATCACACGGGCCTATCTCGAAGTATGTCGATGATTTTTCGAAGCTCATGCTTCAAATCGACAACATGAACACGGCTGACTTGTTGTTCAACTTCATGGAGGGACTCCAACCATGGGCACAACGGGAGTTGCAATGGTGCCAAGTGAATGACATCTCGACAGCCCTTACCGAGGCGAACATGCTTGCGAAATTCCAGAAGGGTGAGTCGTCCAACCCGAAGAAAAATGATAAGCCGCAGCATGGCAAAGGTGGGAGAGCGAAGGGAGATAAGCCGCACCATGATGGCAAGGATAAGCCACAAAAGAAGGATGGCCCGAAGGATGGTCCGAAGGATGGCAAGAAGGAGGCCAAACGTAAACACAATTGCTTCCTTTGTGATGAGGACCATTGGGTGCGTGGTTGTCTAAAGAAAAAGGCTTTTAACGCCATGTTTAGCGAGACTGGGGAGAAGCAACCAGAGGCACCACCAGCCGACGCTGCAAATATAAGTTGTCTTCAACTCTTCAATGCGCTAAATGCCCAGTCAATTCCATCCAAGGTGGAGGCCAAGTCGCTCATGGACGTCGAGGCTACAATCAACAGAAAGCGAGCCCAAGCCTTGATTGACACGGGAGCGTCCCACAACTTTATCAAGGTGGATGAAGCCAAGCGGCTTGGATTCAAAGACAGTGAATTCGGAGGCCAAACCACTTAGCGGAGTAGCATGAGATGTGGAGCTACACCTAGGCCTTTGGCTAGGTAAGGCTAATTTCTCTATTGTACCTTTGGATGATTTTACACTTGTTTTGGGCATGGAATTTTTGTGACAGTTCAATGCGGTGCCCTATGCATGGTCCTGACCATGAGTAAGGCCACACTACCAGGACACATTTATCACCACCATTCATGAGGTCGATGATAGAAAGGAAGCTATGGCCATAGAGCCCATACCGAAGGTGGTAGGCCAAGTCCTTCAGGCATATTAGGGACGTGATGCCACCTGAGTTGCCAAAACAGTTGCCGCCATGAAGGGAAGTAGCCCACAAGATTGAGCTAGAGCCGAGTGCTAAGCCACCTGCATGAGCACCTTACCACATGTCTCCACCAGAGCTAGAGGAGTTGCGAAAGTAAATTAAGGAGTTGCTGGAGCCAAGATATATCCAGCCCTCGAAAGCACCATACAAGGCATTGGTGCTGCTCCAACAGAAGCATGATGGCTCACTTCGACTATGTATCGACTACCGGGCCCTCAACAAGGTGACCATGAAGAACAAATATCCCATTCCATTGATTGCAGACTTGTTCGACCAACTTGGACGAGCCAAGTACTTCTCCAAACTTGACCTTAGGTCGGGATACCACCAAGTACGGATTACGGCGGGAGATGAGTCGGAGTCCGCTTGTGTGACGAGATATGGGGCGTACGAGTTCAAGGTCATGCCTTTCGGCCTCACCAACACTCCAGCCACAATTTTCATGCTCATAAACCGCATATTCCAGCCATACCTTGATCAGTTTCTGGTGGTGTATATCGATGACATCGTGGTCTATAGTAATACCTTGGCGGAATATGTTGAGCACTTGCGGGTCGTATTCGGGGTGTTACGGGACAATTAGCTGTATATGAAGCAGGAGAAGTGTTTGTTCACAAAACCGGAGGTTGATTTTCTTGGCCACAAAATCAGAGATGAGACGTTGCTCATGGACAAGGCCAAAGTCCGAGCCATTACCGAATAGAAGCCACCCACAAAGGTGATCGAGTTGCACTCTTTCTTTGGCCTCGCCAACTACTATTGGGGGTTCATTAGGGGCTATTCCGCCATTGCTGCACCATTCACTGATTTGCTCAAGAAGACTACCAAGTGGGAATGGAATGAAAGGAGCCAGCAAGCCTTCAATGGCCTCAAGAATGTCGTAACAAAAGAGCCAGTACTAGTGCTGCCAAACCATGACTTACCATTTGAGGTACACACTGATGCTTTCGATTTTGCTATTGGAGGTGTGTTGATGCAGGCCGAGCATCCAATAGCCTTTGAGTGCCAAAAAGGCAACGATACAGAGCAGCGGTACACGATACAAGAAAAGAAGATGATTGCGGTAGTGCACTGTTTGCGCACATGGAGGCACTACTTGCTTGGGTCCAAGTTCGTGGTGAAAACGGACAATGTGCCCACTAGTTACTTTCAAAGCCAAAAGAAGTTGAGTCTAAAACAGGCGAGATGGCAAGATTTCTTGGCTGAATTTGACTACGTACTGGAGTATCAGCCAGGAAAGGCTAATTTGGTAGCGGACACCTTGATTCGGAGGGCCAAGCTTGCTGCCATGAGTTGGATACAAGGAGAGCTTCTTGCACTCATCAAGGAGGGAACGAAGCATGATCCATTGGCCAAACAGCTAGTTTCTCTCATGCAACAAGGAAAATCAAAGAGGTTTTAGGTCGATAATGACCTTTTATACACCAAGGGACGGCGTGTCTATGTTCCAAAGTGGGGAAACTTGCGGCGGAACTTGATTAAGGAGTGTCATGAAACAAAGTGGGCTGGACACCCAGGATAAAGGCAGACACGGGCATTGCTTGAGTCGGCATACTATTGGCCTCAGATGCGGGATGAGGTGGAGCAGTTCATGCGGATGTGCTTAGTGTGCCAGTAAGACAAAGTAGAGCAACCATGTCTCGCGGGGTTGGTTGAGCCACTGCCCATTCTGGATTGACCATGGGAGAGTATATCGATGGATTTCATCACTTGTCTTCCGAAATCGGAGGGGTTTGCAACTATTATTGAAGTGGTGGATAGATTCTCGAAATATACCACTTTCATTCCCGCCCCGAAGGAGTGCACCGCGGAGGACAGGGCCAAGCTTTTCTTTAAGCACATGGTGAAGTATTGGGGACTTTCGAAATCCATCATTAGTGACCGTAACAGTTGGTTTACGAGGAGGTTTTGGACTGAGTTGTTCAAGCTCATGTGGTCGGCGTTGCACTTCTCTATGAGATTTCATCTACAAACCGACGGGCAAACAGAGAGAGTGAATGCCTTGTTGGAGTAGTGCTTGCGACATTTCATAAGCGCCAACCAGCATGATTGGGCGAAGTTGTTGGACGTGGCCCAATTTTTATACAACTTGCAGTGGATCGAGGCTACATCGAGGAGCCCTTTCGAGGTGATCATGGGATAGTAGCCGCTTATGCCACACACGATCATCACGAGCTATACCGGGAGGTGTCTGTTGAGTGTTAGAAAATGTATATTTATAAAGGAGAAAATTGTCATTTTACACTTCAAGTTCCACTAACATTCCTACTTTTATGTATTTAAATTTCTTGTCATTTAATTATGTGTGTTGTATTATAATTAAGTATTTTATGTATTTTAGGGGCATCATAGTCATTTCACAATGAACGAGAGATCAGACGGCAAAGCGGACATCACTTTTGAACTCAGGACGGTCGAAAACCTTAAGAGGAACATAAAAGGAAAAATGGCATTGTTCACATGTACGGTACTGTCTACGTTACTGTTCACATTGACAGATCGATGATGTGGCATTGACCGATGAAGTGGCATTGACCGATGATGTGGCATTGACTGATGAGGTGTCACGATCCTGTTGGACTAAAATTCTTATGTACTGTTGATGGTGACGTGGTAGCATATCATTAGACCAAAAATCTCGCGTACGGTACATGCATTACACATGATTATTTTCAACCAAACCGTGTCATTGTTCAAGCCGGGTCAAACCATGCTACTATTCAAACCGCGTACTGTTGACTGATGAAGTGGCGAAATCCTGAGCGTCCAGACTATTTTTAATCCGATGGCCATGATTTACTTAATGTATCTATAAAAATGGGGCCTCCCCCCCTAATTTGATATCTCTGAATCCATTTTTGGACTCCATTTTCTGTAATTCCCTCTCCATCTTGTATTTTCTATGTATTTTAATAAATTTCCTTTTTGCCCTTAGTTCAATTATGAGTAGCTAATTTTCTTTCAAGCTTGGGTTGAAGGTGAAGTCTCAACATGTGTCATGGGCTTTATTTGGTAAATTTATTTTCTCTTCCCCTCTAGTTTTTGTGGATGTTTTGACTTCTCGTCGACAAATAATAATAATCTTGTCTAGATACCGCCTTGGTTTCACCGGCTCTCTAGTACAAGGTTATTATTATTTGGCACGATAAGCCCTTAGCACCATATTGATTAGAGTGTGGTTCATGAGGTGTGGATTCCCCCCTCATGATTTAATTAGCATTAATAAGGAGTATTTAGCCCATGGTGCATGTTGATACGGATTCAGATATCCAAGTACGTCATTTCAATAGATTTCTCTTCAATTTATTCTCTCCATTTCAATTCCAATTTTAGGATAATCTAAGTCACTTTCACCATAAATCCAACCACCCTCATACAAAATTAATTCGACATATAATTAAAATCCACCTCCTTGTGGGATCAACACTCGTCACCATTAATCTATTCTACAATAGATTCGTGCACTTGCGAGTTCAATAAAATTTGCACAACAAGTTTTTGGCGCCATTGCCGGGGAGGTAAGTTATTTTAATTCGTAGAAATAATTTTTGTGAATAATTTCTTTTAATTGTTTTCTTGTAATTTTTTTTATAAAAAAAAAAGAAAAAAAAAGTTAATCTACATTTAGAGGTTATAATTTCTTTTCTTTTTCTCTTCTTTAAAATTCTGTAATTTAATTTTTAATTTATTTTTCTTTGTAATTTTTTGTTTATCTTATTAATTTATTTTTAATTAATTTATTTCACCTATTTGTTTTAGTGTTTTTTTTATAGAAATGTTGTAACAGCGTGATAAGGTTAGTATCGTAATTTCTCATTTTTCTTTATTTTTATTCATTTTGTTCCCATTTATTTTTTGTTCTTTGTATGCATGGTCGTAGGTCATTATTACCTAATCTTGAACCTATAGACCTTGAACTAGAAAAAATACCTCACACACACAAGCACGTTAAAAATAAATTTGGAATGGATTTACAAGCACCACAGGAGAGGCCATTTAAGGACTATTTTAGTCCCTTAGCTAATTTGAGCACATCATGTATAAGATATCCAAATGTAGCTAGGAGTTTTGAACTAAAACCTAGTGTGCTAAATTGTCTCCTCACATTCTATGGCCTAGAAAATGAGGACCCATATAATCATTTGAATGATTTTCATGCTGTTTGTCAAATATTTAGATATGAGAATTTTTCAGATGATGATGTTAAACTTAGGTTATTCCCATTTTCTTTAAAGGATAGAGCTCGTTCATGGCTCAATACATTGCCTGCTAATAGTATTACATTTGGGAATAAATGGTAACTATTTTTGAATAAATATTTCCCAGTGCATAAAACCAATGCTATTCGCAGGGAAATTTCAGAGTTTACCCAGAGAGAAGACGAGCAGTTTTTCGAAACATGGGAGCGATTCAATGGGCTACTCTTGAAGTGTCCACATCATGGGTACGAGAAATGGCACCAATGCCAATACTTTTTGGAGGGATTATTGCCGAATGTGCAAGAATGGCTAATGGTAATAAGTGGAGGAAAGCTAATGTCAAAAAGTACATCAGAGATTTGGAAATTCTTCCAGCGACAAGCGGATAATTCCCAACAACGGAGTCGATCACTCAGGAATACTAGAAGAATTAAGGGAGTAAATGAGGTTCAAATTAGCGAGTCAAGTTCAGAAATTAAAGAAGTCAAGGAGATAATTGAAGGTCTCTCTCGACAAATAGCATCGTTAACGACTGCTAAACTAACAGAGCCACATGACCATGACTCATACTCAGATCAAGCCAATGTCATAGGTGTAATGAGAAAGCCATCTAATTACAACCCATACTCCAACACATATAACCCTGGATGGAGAGACCACCCCAATTTTTCATGGTCTCAAGGATTCCAACAGAATGGACCAGCAGCTCCAGCTCCACCAATGCAACCAGTTCCTCAAATTCCTCAAGCCTTTCAGCCACCATTTAAACCATACAATCAGAACCAGAACTATTCTCAACCCAGACCATGGAAGGATGCATTTTAGAATTTTAAGAATGTTACTCACTCTACGATTGAGCAACAGAACTGCACCATTGATGGATTACGAAATGAGTTGAGAGCAGACTTCACCTCACAAGCCCAATCAGTTTCAAGCCTCGAGAAGATGGTGGGACAACTTGCTTCTTCAATTCAGACCTTGGCAATGACTGTTGAGAAAAGTAAATTTCCAAGTCAACCAATGCCTAATCCTAAAGGAGTACATGAAGCAAGTACCAGTTCACCACAACAGCATGGAGATGTCAAAGCAGTCATGACCTTGCGAAAAGGAAAAGAAGTTGACAACAAAGTGGAGATGCCGGTGACAAAAGAAAATCAAATTGTACCTGTGAATGTTGAGGACTCACCATCGGAAGAGAAAGAAGAAACCAACCCACGAGAATATGTTCCCAAAGCTCCATTTCCTCAGAAGTTAGCTAAAGGAAAGAAGGAAAAATCCACAGGTGAGATTCTTGAAATCTTCAAATAGGTAAGTGTTAACATCCCTTTGCTTGATGCTATAAAACAAGTTTCATCTTATGCCAAGTTTCTTAAAGACTTTTGTACTAAAAAGAGAAACATTCATGTTCAAAAGAAGGCATTTTTAACAGAAAACGTTAGTTCTATACTCCAACATAAAATTCCTCTAAAATACAAAGACCCAGGCTCCCCCACTATCTCATGTAGTATAGGGAACCACACAATTGAGAATGCTTTGTTGGATTTAGGAGCTAGTGTAAATCTGTTACCTTACTCAGTTTTCGTAAAACTTAGACTGGGAGAATTACACCCAACTCCAGTGGTGTTACAGCTTGCAGATCGGTCCACGAAAATACCTCGTGGTATTGTGGAGGACGTGCTTATCCAGGTAGACAAGTTTTATTTTCCTGTTGATTTTATTATAATTGACACTCAACCAATACAGGATTCAAGGAAGCACATCCCCATTATTTTAGGCCGACCTTTCTTGGCAACTGCGGATGCTCACATTCAATGCAGGACTGGAAATATGCAGTTGTCCTTCGGCAACATGACTATGGAGCTAAACATCTTCAACATTGCCAAACAACCTCACAATGCAGATGATGAAATTGTTGATGTGAATTTAATAGAAACAATAGTTGATAATACTTTTCTTTCAAACCTTAGTGATGATCCTTTACAAACATGTTTAACTCACTTTGGTTTGGATTTTGATATTGACAGATCGGTCGATGAGGTCAACGCCCTACTTGACTCAGCACCATCCATTGACACTAATAAATGGAAGTCAAGAGTTGAACAACTAGCACCATCAGAGAAGAAACTCATCCCATCATCAGAATCACCACCGAAACTCGAGCTCAAACTATTATCCAACACATTGGAATATGCATTTTTGGGAGAAGAAAGTACTCTGCCAGTAATCATCTCATCATCCCTAAATGACGAACAAAAAGGTAAGTTGTTGGATGTTTTAAAAGAGCACAAAAGAGCATTAGGATGGACCATAGCAGACATAAAAGGTATAAACCCAGTAGACTGCATGCATTACATTCACCTTGATGAAAATGCTAAATCTACTAGGGAAATACAACGTCGGTTAAATCCTAATATGAAATAAGTTGTTAGAACTGAAGTCCTTAAGCTATTAGATGCAGGTATCATTTACCCAATTTCTGATAGTGGGTCAGTTCTGTACAAGTTGTCCCTAAAAAGTCAGGAGTCACAGTAGTTACCAATGCTGATAATGAATTGATACCAACTAGAGTAACTACAGGATGACGTGTATGCATTGATTATAGAAAGTTAAATTCTGTCACACGTAAAGACCATTTTCCTTTACTATTTATTGATCAAATGCTTGATAGATTAGCAGGCCATGAATTTTATTGCTTTCTTGATGGCTACTCAGGATACAATCAGATCCCCATAGCACTGAAAGATCAGGAGAAAATTATTTTCACTTGCCCTTTTGGCACTTTTGCATATAGGAGGATGCCATTTGGATTATGTAATGCACCTGCTACATTTCAACGATGCATGTTAAGCATTTTTTCTGATATGGTTGAACAATTCCTTAAAGTCTTTATGGATGACTTTTCTGTCTTTGGTGACTCGTTTGATCAATGTTTACATCATTTAACACTAGTTCTGCAGAGAAGTACCGAGAAAAACTTAGTCTTGAATTGAGAGAAGTGTCATTTTATGGTAAAACAAGGTATTGTTCTCGGTCACATCATTTCAAGCAAAGGTATTGAGGTTAACAAAGCTAAGGTGGATCTCATTTCTAATCTTCCTCCACCCAAAACAGTCAGAGAAGTAAGATCTTTCCTTGGGCATGCTGGTTTCTATAGACGTTTCATTAAAGATTTTAGCAAAGTTTCTAGACCCTTATGCAATTTTTTTGCTAAGGATGTACCTTTTATCTTTAATGATTCATGTCTTGTGGCGTTTGAAAAATTAAAACAGTTGTTGACATCATCACCCATCATTCAGCCCCCAAATTGGAGCTTACCATTTAAACTCATGTGTGATGCATCTGATTATGCAGTAGGAGCAGTATTAGGACAAAGAGTTGATCGAATTCTCCATGTCATTTATTATGTTAGTATGACATTGAATGATGCACAGTTGAACTATTCAACTACTGAAAAAGAAATGCTAGCAGTAGTGTTTGCATTGGAAAAATTTTGATGTTATCTCATTGGTTGTAAAATAATTGTGTTCACAGATCATGCTGCTCTTAAATATCTTCTCATGAAGAAAGATGCAAAAGCTAGACTAATTCGTTGGGTGTTACTTTCGCAGGAATTTAACTTGGAATTTAAAGATCTGAAGGCACAGAAAATGTTGTGGCAGACCATCTCTCTCGTCTCCATTTTGACACAATTACAGAGCCATTAACATTGAATGAGTCATTCCCAGATGAATAATTGATGAGTGTGGAAGTATTACCATGGTATGCTGATATAGTTAATTATCTTGTTACAGGTCAACTTCCAGCGTATTGGACCAAGCAAGACAAGGCTAAATTCTTTGTAGAAATAAAGAATTTCTTTTGGGATGACCCGTATTTGTTCAAGTATTGTGCATATCAAATTGTTAGACGATGTGTCCCAGAAAATGAAATTCAGAATATCCTTTCATTCTGCCATGAACAAGCTTGTGGAGGCCATTTCAGTGCTAAGAAAACAGCTACTAAAGTTTTACAATGTGGTTACTATTGGCCAACTATATTTCGAGACGCTTACACTTTCTGTTCTTCATGTGATAGGTGTCAACGAATGGGGAGCATTACACAAAGGAACATGATGCCACTAAATCCAATTTTAGTGGTTGAGATTTTTTACGTATGGGGTATCGACTTCATGGGACCCTTTCCCCCTTCTTTTGGCCATTAATACATATTGGTTGCTGTTGACTACGTATTAAAATGGGTAGAAGCAATTCCATGCAGAACCAATGATCACAAGGTGGTGATAGGATTTTTGAAAAACAACATTGTTTCGCACTTTGGATTCCCTCGAGCAATAATCAGTGATGGTGGTGCCCACTTTTGTAACAAAGCATTCAAAGCTCTTTTGACAAAGTATTCAATCACTCACAAAGTGGCGACCCCATATCATCCGCAAACCAGTGGCCAAGTTGAAATCTCCAATCGAGAAATAAAACACATATTAGAAAAGACGGTGAAGCCGGATATAAAAGATTGGTCATTAAGACTTAATGATGCATTATGGGCATATATAACGGCTTTCAAGACCCCGATTGAGATGTCACCCTACAGGCTAGTGTATGGAAAAGCTTGCCACCTACCTGTGGAACTTGAGCATCATGCATACTGGGCCATCAAGAAATTCAACTTTGACATGCAGCAAGCTAGGTCAGAAAGAAGATTACAGCTGGCAGAACTTGAAGAAATTCGCAATGATGCATACGAAAATGCCAAGATTTACAAGCAACGAATGAAAGTTTTCCATGACAAGCAAATTATGAGAAAATCTTTCACTCCAGGTTAGAAAGTGCTTTTATTCAATTCTCGCTTGCACCTATTCCCAGGTAAGTTACACTCTCGATGGTCTGGCCCTTTATTGTTCATACTGTTTTTCCGCATGGGGCAATTGAAATTAAGGACCCAAAAAATGGTGTCATGTTTAAAGTTAATGGTTAAAGATTAAAGCCATATCTAGAGTATCAACCACATGGAGAGGACATCGAAATAAATTTAAGTGACCTGTTGAGTATTAGAAAATGCATATTTATAAAGGAGAAAACCGTCATTTTACATTTTAAGTCTTACTAACAACCCTTACTTTTATATATTTAACCTTCTTGTGATTTAATTACATGTGTTTTATTTTAATTAAGTATTTTATGTATTTTAGGGGCATTATAGTCATTTCACAATAAAGGAGAGATCAGACGGCAAAACGGACATCACTTTTGAACTCAGGACGGTCGAAAACCTTAGGAGGAGCATAAAAGGAAAAATGGCACTATTCACATGTACGGTACTATTCACGTGTACGGTACTGTATACGTTACTGTTCACGACACTGTTCACATAGACGGATGATGACGTGGCATTGACCGATGATGTGGCATTGACTGATGAGGTGTCACGATCCTGTTGGACTAAAATTCTTATGTACTGTTGATGGTGACGTGGCAGCATATCAGTGGACGAAAAATCTCGCGTACGGTGCATGCATCACACAGGATTATTTTCAACCAAACCGCGTTACTGTTCATCCGGGTCAAACCGCGTTACTGTTCAAAGTCGGGTCAAACCGTGTTACTGTTCATCCGCGTGGTCAAACGTGGACTGTTGACTGATGACGTGGCGCAATCCTGAGCGTCCAAACTGTTTTTAATCCGATAGCCGTGATTTACTCCATGTATCTATAAAAAGGGGGCCTCCCCCCCTAATTTGATATCTCTGAATCCATTTTTGGGATCCATTTTCTGTAATTCCCTCTCCATCTTGTATTTTCTTCGTATTTTAATAAATTCCCATTTTGCCCCTAGTTCAATTATGAGTGGCTAATTTTCTTTCAAGCTTGGGTTGAAGGTGAAGTCTCAACATGTGTCATGGGCTTAATTTGGTAAATTTATTTTCTCTTCCCCTATAGTTTTTGTGGATGTTTTGACTTCTCGTCGACAAATAATACTAATCTTGTCTAGTACCGCCTTGGTTTCACCGGCCCTCTAGTACAAGGTTATTATTATTTGGCACGATAAGCCCTTAGCACCATATTGATTAGAGCGTGGTTCATGAGGTGTGGATTCCCCCCTCATGATTTAATTGGCATTAATACGGATTATTTAGCCCATGATGCATGTTGATACGGATCCAGATACCCAAGTACGTCATTTCAATATAATTCTCGTCAATTTATTCTCCCCATTTCAATACCAATTTTAGAATTTATTCTCGCCATTTTAATTTAAGTTTTAGCATATACCAAATCATTTCCACCATAAATCCAACAACCCATTTACAAAATTAATTCTATACACAATTAAAATCCACCTCCTCGTGGGATCGACACTCGTCACCATAGATCTATACTACAATAGATTCGTGCGCTTGCGAGTACATTAAAATTTGCACAACAAGTTTTTGGCGCCGTTGCCGGGGAGGTAAGTAATTTTAATTCATAGAATTAATTTTTGTGAATAATTTCTTTTATTTATTTTCTTGTATTTTTTTATTATTAAAAAAAAAGAAAAAAAAGTGAATCTACATTTAAAGGTTAGTATTTCTTTTCTTTTTCTCTTCTTTAAAATTCTGTGATTTAATTTTCAATTTATTTTTCTTTGTAATTTTTTTTTTATTTTTTTTAATTTAATTTTTAGTTAATTTATTTCACATATTTGTTTTTGTGTATTTTTTTTTAGTAAGGTTATAATAGCGCAATAAGGTTAGTATTGTAATTTCTCCCTCTTCTTTATTTTTACTTGTTTTGTTCCTATCTTTATTTTTATTTTATTTGTTTTGCATGCATGGTCGCAGGTCATTATTACCTAATCTTGAACCTATAGACCTTGAACTTGAGAAAACAATTCGCACACAAAAGCACATTAAAAATAAATTTGGAATGGATTTACAAGCACCACAGGAGAGGCCATTTAAGGACTATTTTAGTCCCTTAGCTAATTTGAGCACATCATGCATAAGATACCCAAATGTAGCTGCTAGGAGCTTTGAACTAAAACCTAGTGTGCTAAATTGTCTCCCCACATTCTATGGCTTAGAAAATGAGGACCCATATAATCATTTGAATGATTTTCATGCTATTTGTCAAACATTTAAATATGAGAATTTTTCAGACGATGATGTTAAACTCAGATTATTCCCATTTTCTTTAAAGGATAGAGCTCGTTCATGGCTTAATACATTGCCTGCTAATAGCATTTCATCATGGGAACAAATGGTAACAAAATTTTTGAATAAATATTTTCCAGTGCATAAAACCAATGCTATTCGCAGGGAAATCTCGGAGTTTACCCAAAGAGAGGACGAGCAGTTTTTCGAAACATGGGAGCGATTCAATGGGCTACTCTTGAAGTGTCCACATCATGGGTACGAGAAATGGCACCAATGCCAATACTTTTTGGAGGGATTACTACCAAATGTGCAAGAATGGCTAATGGCAACAAGTGGAGGAGAGCTAATGTCAAAAAGTGCATCAGAGATTTGGGAATTTTTCCAGCGACAAGCGGATAATTCCCAACAACGGAGTCGATCACTCAGGAATACTAGACGAATCAAGGGAGTAAATGAGGTTCACATTGGCGAGTCAAGTTCAGAAATCAAAGAAGTCAAGGAGATGGTTGAAGGTCTTGCTCGACAAATAGCATCGTTATCGATTGCTAAATCAACAGAACCACATGACCATGACTCATACTCAGATCAAGCCAATGCCATAGGTGTAATGAGAAAGCCATCTAATTATAACCCATACTCCAACACATATAACCCTGGATGGAGAGACCACCCCAATTTTTCATGGTCTCAAGGATTCCAACAGAATGGACCAGCAGCTCCAGCTCCACCAATGCAACCAATTCCACAAAATCCTCAAGCCTCTCAGCCACCATTCAGACCATACAATCAGAACCAGAATTACTCTCAGCCCAGACCATGGGAGGATTCATTCCAGAATCTTAAGAATCTTACTCACTCCACGATTGAGCAACAGAACCGCACCATTGATGGACTACGAAATGAGTTGAGATCAGGCTTCAACTCACAAGCTCAATCAGTTTCAAGCCTGGAGAAGATGGTGGGACAACTCGCTTCTTCAGTTCAGACCTTGGCAATGACTGTTGAGAAAGGAAAATTTCCAAGTCAACCAGTGCCTAATCCTAAAGGAGTGCATGAAGCGAGTACCAGTTCACCACAGCAGCATGGAGAGGTCAAAGCAATAATGACCTTGCGAAAAGGAAAAGAAATCGACAACAAAGTGGAGATGCCGGTGACAAAGGAAAATCAAATTGTACCTGTGAACGTTGAGGACTCACCACCGGAGGAGAGAGAAGAAGCCAACCCACGAGAATACGTTCCCAAAGCTCCATTTCCTCAGAGGTTAGCGAAAGGAAAAAAGGGAAAATCTACAGGTGAGATTCTCGAAATCTTCAAACAGGTAAGTGTTAACATCCCTTTACTTGATGCTATAAAGCAAGTTCCATCTTATGCCAAGTTTCTTAAAGATTTGTGTACTAAAAAGAGAAACATGCATGTTCAAAAGAAGGCATTTTTAACAGAAAACGTTAGTTCTATACTCCAACATAAAATTCCTTTAAAATGCAAAGACCCAGGCTCCCCCACTATCTCATGTAGTATAGGGAACCACACAATTGAGAATGCTTTGTTAGATTTAGGAGCTAGTGTAAATCTTTTGCCTTACTCTGTATTCGTGAAACTTGGACTGGGAGAATTACACCCAACTCCAGTGGTGTTACAGCTTGCAGATCGGTCCACGAAAATACCTCGTGGTATTGTGGAGGACGTGCTTATCCAGGTAGACAAATTTTATTTTCCTGTTGACTTCATTGTAATTGACACTCAACCAATACAGGATTCAAGGAAGCACATCCCTATTATTCTAGGCCGACCTTTCTTGGCAACTGCGGATGCTCACATTCAATGCAGGACTGGAAATATGCAGTTGTCTTTCGGCAACATGACTATGGAGCTGAACATCTTCAACATTGCCAAACAACCTCACAGTGCAGATGATGGAATTGTTGATGTGGATTTAATTGAAGCATTAGTTGATGATACTTTTGTTTCAAACCTTAGTGATGATCCTTTACAAACATGTTTAACTCACTTTGGTTTTGATTTTGATATTAACAGATCGGTTGATGAGGTCAACGCCCTGCTTGACTCAGCACCATCTATGGACACTAATAAATGGAAGTCAAGAGTTGAGCAACTAGCACCATCAGAGAAGCAACTCATTCCATCATCAGAATCACCACCGAAACTCGAGCTCAAACCATTGCCCAACACTTTGGAATATGCATTTTTGGGAAAAGAAAGTACTCTGCCGGTAATCATCTCATCATCCCTCAATGATGAACAAAAAGGTAAGTTGTTGGATGTTTTAAAAGAGCACAAAGGAGCATTAGGATGGACCATAGCAGACATTAAAGGTATAAACCCAGTAGATTGCATGCATTACATTCACCTTGATGAAAATGCTAAAACTACTAGGGAGATGCAACGTCGGTTAAATCCTAACATGAAAGAAGTTGTTAGAACTGAAGTCCTTAAGCTATTAGATGCAGGTATCATTTACCCAATTTCTGATAGTTCATGGGTCAGTCCTGTACAAGTTGTCCCTAAAAAGTCAGGAGTCACAGTAGTTACCAATGCTGATAATGAATTGATACCCACTAGAGTGACTACAGGATGGCGTGTATGCATTGATTATAGAAAATTGAATTCTGTCACACGTAAAGACCATTTTCCTTTACCATTTATTGATCAAATGCTTGATAGATTAGCAGGCCATGAATTTTACTGCTTTCTAGATGGTTACTCAGGATATAATCAGATTCCCATAGCACCAAAAGATCAAGAGAAAACTACTTTCACTTGCCCTTTTGGCACATTTGCATATAGGAGAATGCCATTTGGATTATGTAATGCACCTGCTACATTTCAACGATGCATGTTGAGCATTTTTTCTGATATGGTTGAACGATTCCTTGAAGTCTTTATGGATGATTTTTCTGTCTTTGGTGACTCGTTTGATCAATGTTTACATCATCTAACACTAGTTCTGCAGAGATGTATCGAGAAGAACTTGATCTTAAATTGGGAGAAATGCCATTTTATGGTAAAACAAGGTATTGTTCTCGGTCACATCATTTCGAGCAAAGGTATTGAGGTTGACAAAGCCAAGGTGGATCTCATTTCTAATCTTCCTCCACCTAAAACAATCAGAGAAGTAAGATCTTTCCTTGGGCATGCTGGTTTTTATAGACGTTTCATTAAAGATTTTAGCAAAGTTTCTAGACCCTTATGCAATTTACTTGCTAAGGATGCACCTTTTGTCTTTAATGATTCATGTCTTGTGGCATTTGAAAAATTAAAGCATTTGTTGACATCATCACCCATCATTCAGGCCCCAAACTGGAACTTACCATTTGAGCTAATGTGTGATGCATCTGATTATGCAGTAGGAGCAGTATTAGGACAAAGAGTTGATCGAATTCCCCATGTTATTTACTATGCTAGTATGACATTAAATGATGCACAGTTGAACTATTCAACTACTGAAAAAGAAATGCTAGCAGTAGTGTTTGCATTAGAAAAATTTCGATCTTATCTCATTGGTTGTAAAATAATTATATTCACAGATCATGCTGCTCTTAAATATCTTCTCACAAAGAAAGATGCAAAAGCCAGACTAATTCGTTGGGTGTTACTTTTGCAGGAGTTTGACTTGGAATTCAAAGATAAGAAAGGGACAGAAAATGTTGTGGCGGACCACCTTTCTCGTCTCCATTTTGACACAATTACAGAATCATTACCATTGAATGAGTCATTTCCAGATGAACAATTAATGAATGTGGAAGTATTACCTTGGTATGCTGATATAGTTAATTATCTTGTTACAGGTAAACTTCCAGAGCATTGGACCAAGCAAGACAAAGCTAAATTCTTTGCAGAGATAAAGAATTTCTTTTAGGATGACCCGTATTTGTTCAAGTATTGTGCAGACCAAATTGTTAGACGATGTGTCCCAGAAAGTGAAATTCAGAATATCCTTTCATTCTGCCATGAACAAGCTTGTGGAGGCCATTTCAGTGCTAAGAAAACCGCGACTAAAGTTTTACAATGTGGTTTCTATTGGCCATCTATATTTCGAGACGCTTACACTTTCTGTTCTTCATGTGATAGGTGTCAACGAATGGGAAGCATTACACGAAGGAACATGATGCCACTAAATCCAATTTTAGTGGTTGAGATTTTTGACGTATGGGGTATCGACTTCATGGGACCCTTTCCCCCTTCTTTTGGCCATCAATACATATTGGTTGGTGTTGACTACGTCTCGAAATGGGTAGAAGCAATTCCATGTAGGACCAATGATCACAAAGTGGTGATAGGATTTTTGAAAAGCAACATTGTTTCACGCTTTGGATTCCCTCGAGCGATAATCAGTGATGGTGGTGCCCACTTTTGTAACAAAGCATTCAAGGCTCTTTTGACAAAGTATTCAATCACACACAAAGTGGCGACCCCGTATCATCCGCAAACCAGTGGCCAAGTTGAGATCTCCAATCGAGAAATAAAGCACATATTAGAAAAAACGGTGAGGCCAGACAGAAAAGATTGGTCATTAAGACTTGATGATGCATTATGGGCATATAGAACGGCTTTCAAGACCCCAATTGGGATGTCACCCTACAGGCTAGTGTATGGAAAAGCTTGCCACCTACCTGTGGAACTCGAGCATCGTGCATATTGGGCCATCAAGAAATTCAACTTTGACATGCAGCAAGCCAGCTCAGAAAGAAGATTACAGCTGGCAGAACTTGAAGAAATTCGCAATGATGCATACGAAAATGCCAAGATTTACAAGCAACGAATGAAAGTCTTCCATGATAAGCAAATTATGAGAAAATCATTCACTCCAGGTCAGAAAGTGCTTTTATTCAATTCTCGCTTGCACTTATTCCCAGGTAAGTTACGCTCTCGTTGGTCTGGTCCCTTTATTGTTCATACTATTTTTCCACATGGGGCAATTGAAATTAAGGACCCAAAGAACGGTGTCACGTTTAAAGTTAATGGTCAAAGATTAAAGCCATATCTAGAATACCAACCACATGGAGAAGACACCGAAATAAATTTGAGTGACCCACCAGATTTGAATTGATTTTTTCTTTTTGTTGATTTGATTTTTCTTTCTTTCTTTTTATTATTCTTTTGCTAATTGAAATTATTTTTGCATAAGTGTGTTTGTTTTACCATTAAGTTTTTTTTTTTTTTTATCATTGTTAATCATGAGTACCATACTTAGACCGTTCCTCCTGAACATTCTTAAACCACTTCAACGTGTCAAAACTCATCTCAAAAGGCAGATTCAATTTTGTAAAACACAACGCATTTGGGCTCTACAACCACCAGAGTTAGTAGCCTATGTTGAGGGTTTAGAACGCCAACTCAGAGACATTGAGAGAAGTGTTTACGACATCCAGTTGGAGCTTGAGGTAAATTCAATAAGAGGACGATTTTAATTTTCTTTGTGTGTTTTAATTTGTTTTTCTATTTGTGTGCTTTAGTTTATTACCCCGGTGAAGTGGCGGATAACGGTACTCCGTGACAATCAAGTCGGTTACTTCAGTTTCCCATAATAACTGATATTCTGAGGCGAAGGTATGGACAAAAACGAGATTCTAGCGAAACTTCACAAGCGATTCCCTTCACTTCCTCAGAATGCCCTCCTTACGATCTATAAAGCTCGGTCCGAACGCATGCGATTACTCATGAGGAATAACATACCTGCTGACATCCGTTGGTTAATCGAGGCTAAAGTACGATCGGCAGGTGAGTTACCTCCAAAATTTATTGCATACATGCCTGGTTGTGGTAAAGGAAATTATGCAAGAAAACGACGAGCTCGAAGAATTTCTGTTGCTTGTCATAAGTGTGCCAGAATGAGTTGCAATAAAAACCCATGTTCTTTAGGAATGGTGTCTGATAACAGGGAAGATAAGATTCAATTCATTAGGGATGGCTTGAATAAGGAGTCATTGGATGATATCCTTTTGTCTCTTGAAACGCATCCCAGTGGATATGTGCAAGGAGCGATTCTCCAGTTATGGCCATTATTCCAGAAAGAGCATGCACGATATAGTCTCGGGAATCTGACTATAAACGACCCTGTTTGCCAGTTTATAAGAAAACTGGATAGGAAGCCTATCCTCGACCCATAGAGGGCGTTCAAGCCGTTTCTGGACGTAAAACCAGAGGAAGATGTGAGCCACAGTCGCAACTACCTGTAAATATCCTTTTACTTTACTGTTATTTTATTTCACTATTGTTTTATTGTGTGCATTATTGTCTTTAAAAATTTTATTACTGTTTGCTTTTTCCTTATTACTGTTTTCTTTTTCCCTTTTACTGTTTCCTTTTTGACTAGCGAGCCACGTGCTTTACGCGTTATTTGACACTGACATGTTACCTCATACATAACTGTGATCCACTGTCACCAAGATTCTTAAATGTGATTTCCTTTTTGTCAAGCACTCACAAATTGTTTTCGAGAAGTATCACAATGGCAGCTACTCCCAATAGACAATTCAAGAACATTTGTGTGCTTTATGGATTTACCTATGGCAAACATAAAGAGTTCGTTGAGGCAGCTATAGATCTTGGTCGAAGCGTAGCAGCGAGAAAATTACACTTGGTGTATGGAGGAGGTAATCGAGGGTTATCAAAAATGGTCTCAGAAGCAGCTTTTATCAGAGGAAGTCAAGTGTTAGGCATCATCCCAAGAGTCTTAAAACCTTTGGGCAGTTCGTCTGACTCATCAACTGGAGAAGAGTTAGTCGTCTCAGGTATGCAAGAAAGAATAACTGAAATGCTTAATCATGCTGATGCATTTATTTTCCTTCCAGGAGATCTTGCAACACTAGAGGCACTTATCACGCTAGCATCTTGGGCCCATCTGCACATCCACCAAAAACCCATCGGTTTGTTAAATGTCAATAACTTTTATGATGGCTTTATCGCATTTCTTAACCATGCAATAAAAAACTATTTCATTCCCGCTAATGTGAAAAAACTTTTTATTTGTGCTCACACTGCTAATGAGCTACTTGATCTGTTACAAGCTTATAGACCGGAGCCAGACCCCTGGACCTTCGTGTTGGAGCGTCCAAATAATGATGGTAACAGTAGCAGCAGTAAGAAGTACAAATTAGATTTAACTCTCCGCCTATAAATATTTTCTTCTGTGTTGCACCACCCAGGTGATGTCTTCTAAACTCTACTTCTTTCCTTTCAAACATTGAGGACAATGTTTCGTTCTGGTTGGGGGGAGGGAATAGTCGACAATTGTAGAATTTTGGTTAAGTTTTTACTAATTTTTGTTGTAGAAACTAACTGTTGCTAACTTTTTGTGTTGAAGATGGCTGAATATGGAGTGTAGTGACTCTAGAAACGCATCTTCATCGTTTATAAAAAAAAAAAAAATTCAGACATTTTCTTTTTCTTTATTATGTGTTTATGTTTATTTTTCTTCTTTTTAATTTCTCCTCTATAAGTATACATTTTCCAACTTTTGAGTCGAAGATGGCTGAATATGGAGTGTAGTTCCTCTAGAAACGCATCTTCTTTAAAAAAAATAAAAAAATCATTTTCGTTTTCTATCATTTTACGTGTAACTTTTCTAATTAGTTTTTATGCATCATTTTCACATTTCTGCATGCATATTTTCATTTCATGTTTAGAATAGGTTGGGGGGTAGAATGTTGTTAAAAAAAAAAAAAAATTGTGTGATTTGTTTTAACATTGGGTGACATGATTAATTTAAATTTTAGTATTTGTATTATCTTTGGTCTTAAGTGATGTTACATTATGTTTGCTACTCTACATGTTGATGTCGGAGACAAATATGAGTTGCTTGAAGGAATGAACATGTCATAAATAAGTGCCAAGTGAGTTGTTGAGCCTATCATTTTCTTGGAGAGTAACCCTTTTGCCCATTCTCTATACAGCTTAGCAGTTTATTATTTTATACACGATCTCTAGATTTCTTTTGAGTTAACCCTTTAAAAAAAATGGTAAAATTAAAAAAAAAAGAAAAAAGAAAAAAATATGTGTTACTACATTGGGAGGCCCATCTAACTAGTAGATATGGATAATTATTTAGAGCCCTAAAAGACGATGGAAAGGCCATCTTTGATCCGTTTGAGCCTTTCTAGCCATCCCTGTTATTAAATATCTATAGTTACCCCTTTTGAGCCTTTAAAAAAAAAAAAAAACATTTTCTTTGTCAACTTATCATCTTGACCCACTCCAATTTGGAGTATTACCCAATGTCTTTTAAGTTCCATCCCTATTTATGTTTGAGAAAATGTAAATAATTATGTTGTTCAGTGAAGTTATGCCAAATAAAAGTAAAAAAAAAAAAAAAACAAAAAAAAAACAAAACAAAACAAAACAAAACAAAACAAAAGTTGTTGTTTCAAAAGAATAAAAATAACAATAATAGGTGAAATCCACCTTGCAACTTCCAAAAAAAAAAAAAAAAAAATCTGCATTTTTCTCAAACATACACTTTGTTTTCCTTATTTCATTTCTTTGTTAGCCATATCCCTAGCCTACGTTACGTCCTAATAAAAGTCCTTCTTGATTTTAGGGAATTATAGTTTGAAGTAAAAGCTAGTTATATGGGCTAAAAAGATGTAGTGATGCATAAAAAAAAAAAAAGATAAATAAAGTGGGTTGACTAACATTTTATTTGACTTGAGATCGTATTATTTCTAAGCTGAGGGCATATTTATTTCATCTTGGTGAGAGCATGTGATATCATTTCTTTATTATTTTCTCTCTCAATTACCATTCATTGGAGTGACTATGTTTATTGGGTTTTAATTTCTTTGTGAGAGTGTCACCACTTCCAGTGAGATTTTGGGGTTTGACATATC
>NW_006262022.1:13723716-13980728 GCF_000493195.1 Citrus x clementina
ACAAAGTCTACTGGGCTGATTCATGTGGATGGTTATATGGGTGTGATATTTCTTTAGACTGGAGATAATGCTTATACTTTTATTTGATTGCTATCATTAATCTGATTGAATAAATATGAGTGTTTCAAAAAAAAAAAAAATCATTTTGAATTTGAATTTTGTTTTCGCTTTATTTGCTAGGGACTAGCAATAAGCTGGTTGGGGGGTGTGTTGAGTGTTAGAAAATGCATATTTATAAAGGAGAAAACCGTCATTTTACATTTCAAGTCTTACTAACAACCCTTACTTTTATGTATTTAACCTTCTTGTGATGTAATTACGTGTGTGTTATTTTAATTAAGTATTTTATGTATTTTAGGGGCAGTATAGCCATTTCACAATAAAGGAGAGATCAGACGGCAAAACGGACATCACTTTTGAACTCAGGACGGTCGAAAACCTTAGGAGGAGCATAAAAGGAAAAATGGCACTATTCACATCATATCAGTGGACGAAAAATCTCGTGTACGGTGCATGCATCACACAGGATTATTTTCAACCAAACCGCGTTACTGTTCATCCGGGTCAAACCGCGTTACTGTTCAAAGTCGGGTCAAACCGTGTTACTGTTCATCCGCGTGGTCAAACGTGGACTGTTGACTGATGACGTGGCGCAATCCTGAGCGTCCAAACTGTTTTTAATCCGATGGCCGTGATTTACTCCATGTATCTATAAAAAGGGGGCCTCCCCCCCCTAATTTGATATCTCTGAATCCATTTTTGGGATCCATTTTCTGTAATTCCCTCTCCATCTTGTATTTTCTTTGTATTTTAATAAATTCCCATTTTGCCCCTAGTTCAATTATGAGTGGCTAATTTTCTTTCAAGCTTGGGTTGAAGGTGAAGTCTCAACATGTGTCATGGGCTTAATTTGGTAAATTTATTTTCTCTTCCCCTCTAGTTTTTGTGGATGTTTTGACTTCTCGTCGACAAATAATACTAATCTTGTCTAGTACCGCCTTGGTTTCACCGGCCCTCTGGTACAAGGTTATTATTATTTGGCACGATAAGCCCTTAGCACCATATTGATTAGAGCGTGGTTCATGAGGTGTGGATTCCCCCCTCATGATTTAATTGGTATTAATAAGGAATATTTAGCCCATGATGCATGTTGATACGGATCCAGATACCCAAGTACGTCATTTCAATATAATTCTCGTCAATTTATTCTCCCCATTTCAATACCAATTTTAGAATTTATTCTCGCCATTTTAATTTAAGTTTTAGCATATACCAAATCATTTCCACCATAAATCCAACTACCCATTTACAAAATTAATTCTACATATAATTAAAATCCACCTCCTCGTGGGATCGACACTCGTCACCATTAGTCTATACTACAATAGATTCGTGCGCTTGCGAGTACATTAAAATTTGCACAACAGCAGGAAGGGTAATGTATATCCTCGTAATTTTAATTCATAGAATTAATTTTTGTGAATAATTTCTTTTATTTATTTTCTTGTATTTTTTTATTATTAAAAAAAAAGTGTGTTTGTTTAACCATTAATTTTTTTTTCTTATCATTGTTAATCATGAGTACCATACTTAAACCGTTCCTCCTAAACATTCTTAAACCACTTCAACGTGTAAAATTTCATCTCAAAAGGTAGATTCAATTTTGTAAAACACATCGTATTTGGGCTCTGCAATCACCAGAGTTAGGATCCTATGTTGAGGATTTAGAAAGCCAACTTAGAGACATTGAGAGAATGTTTACGACATCCAGTTGGAGCTTGAGGTAAATTCAATAAGAGGACGATTTTAATTTTCTTTGTGTGTTTTAATTTGTTTTTCTGTTTGTGTGCTTTAGTTTGTTACCTCGTTGAAGTGGCGGATAACGGTACTCCGTGACAATCAAGTTGGTTACTTCATTTTTCCCATAATAACTGATATTCTGAGGCGAAGGTATGGACAGAAACGAGATTCTAGCGAAGCTTCACAAGCGATTCCCTTCAATTCCTCAGAATGCCCTCCTTACAATCTATAAAGCCCGGTCCGAACGCATGCGATTACTCATAAGGAATAACATACTTGCTAACATCCGTTGGTTAATCGAGGCTAAAGTATGATTGGCAGGTGAGTTACCTCCAAAATTTATTGCATGCATGCCTGGTTGTGGTAAATGAAATTATGCAAGAAAACGAAGAGCTCAAAGGATTTATGTTGCTTGTCATAAATGTGCCAGAATCAGTTGCGATAAAAAATCATGTTCTTTAGGAATGATATCTGATAACAAGGAAGATAAGATTCAATTCATTAGAGATGGCTTGAATAAGGAGTCATTGGATTATATCCTTTTGTCTCTTGAAACGCATCCTAGTGGATATGTGCAAGGAGCGATTCTCCAGTTATGGCCATTATTCCAGAAAGAGCATGCACGATATAGTCTCGGGAATCTGACTATAAACGACCATGTTTGCCAGTTTATAAGAAAACTGGATGGGAAGGCTATCCTCGACCCATAGAGAGCATTCAATCCGTTTCTGGACGTAAAACCAGAGGAAGATGTGAGCGACAGTCGCAACTACTTGTAAATATCCTTTTACTTCACTGTTATTTTATTTCACTGTTGTTTTATCATTTGTATTATTTTCTTTAATAATTTTATTTTATCATTTTTTTTACTGTTTGCTTTTTTACTCTCGAGCCATCTGCTTTACATGTTATTTGACACTGATATGTTACCTCATACACAATTGTGACCCGCTGTCACCAAGATTCTTAAATATAATTTTTTGTCAAGCACTTACAAATTATTTTTGAGAAGTATCCCAATGGCAACTACTCCTAATAGACAATTCAAGAACATTTGTGTGCTTTTTGGGTTTCACTATGGCAAACATAAAGAGTTCATTGAGGCAGCTATAGATCTTGGTCGAAGCATAGCAGAGAGAAAATTACACTTGGTGTATGGAGGAGGTAACCGAGGGTTATCAAAATTGGTCTCAAAAGCTACTTTTGTTAGAGGAAGCCAAGTGTTAGGCATCATCCCAAGAGCTCTAAAACCTTTGGGCAGTTTGTTTGACTCATCGACTGGAGAAGAGTTAGTCATCTCAGGTATGCAAGAAAGAATAACTGAAATGCTTAATCATGCTGATGCTTTTATTTTCCTTCCAGGAGATCTTGCAACACTAGAGGCACTTATCACACTAGCATCTTGGGCCCATCTGCAAATTAACCAGAAACCCATCGGTTTGTTAAATGTCAATAACTTTTATGATGGCTTCATCGCATTTCTTAACCATGCAATAAAAAACTACTTCATTCCTTCCAATGCGAAAAAACTTTTTATTTGTGCTCACACTGCGAATGAGCTACTTGATCTGTTACAAGCTTATAGATCGGAGCCAGACCCCTGGACCTTTGTGTTGGAGCTTCCAAATAATGATGGTAACAGTAGCCGCAGTAAGAAGTACAAATTAGATTTAACTCTCCGCTTGTAAATATTTTCTTCTGTGTTGCACCACCCAGGTGATGTATTCTAAACTCTACTTCTTTCCTTTAAAATATTGAGGACAATGTTTCGTTCTGGTTGGGGGGAGGGAATAGTCGACAATTGTGGAATCTTGGTTAAGTTTTTACTAATTTTTTGCTGTAGAGACTAACCGTGGCTAACTTTTTATGTTGAAAATGGCTGAATATGGAGTGTAGTGACTCTAGAAACTCATCTTCTTTGTTTTAAAAAAATAAAAAAAATAAAAACAAAAAAAAATAAAACAAAAAAAATTCCAAACATTTTTTTTCTTTATTAAGCTTTGACAATTATTTTTCTAACTTCTTCTTTCTAATTTCTCCTTTATAAATATACACTTTCAAATTTTTGAGTCGAAGATGGCTAAATATGGAGTGTAGTAGTGCCTCTAGAAACGCATTTTTTTAAGTTAAAAAAACCATTTTCTTTTTCTATCATTTTAAGTGTAACTTTTCTAATTAGTTTTTTTGCATCATTTCCACATTTCTGCATGCATATTTTCCTTTCATGTTTAGAATAGGTTGGGGGGTAGGGTGTTGTTTAAAAAAAATAAAAAAATTTGTGTGATTTGTTTTAACATTGGATGACATGATTAATTTCAAATTTTAGTATTTGTATTATCTTTGGTCTTAAGTGATGTTACACTATATTTGCTACTCTATATATTGATGTCGGAGACAAATATGAGTTGCTTCAAGGAATGAACATGTCACAATAAGTACTAAGTGAGTTTTTGAGCCTATCATTTTTCTTGGAGAGTAACCCTTTTGCCCATTCTTTATACAGCTTAGCATTTTATTATTGTATACACGATCTCTAGATTTCTTTTGAGTTAACCCTTTAAAAAAATTGTAAAATTAAAAAAAAAAGAAAAAAATGTGTGTTGCTACATATGGAGGCCCATCTAACCAGTAGAAATGGAAGATTATTTAGAGCCCTAAAAGACAATCGAAAGGCCATCTTTGATCCGTTTGAGCCTTTCTAGCCATTTCTTTTATCAAATATCCATAGTTAACCCTTTTGAGCCTTTAAAAAAAAAACTTTTTTTTGTCAAACTTATCATCTTGACCCACTCCGATTTGGAGTATTACCCAATATCTTACAAGTTCCATCACCTATTTATATTTGAGAAAAATGTAAATAAATATTTTGTATAGTGAAGTTATGCCCAACGAAAGCTAAAAAAAAAAAATTGTTGTTTCAAAAAAAAGAAGAAGAAAATAACAATAATAAGTGAAATCCACCTTGCAATTTCTTAAAAAAAAAATTCCTCTGCATTTTTCTCAAACATACACTTTGTTTTCCTTATTTCTCTTCTTTGTTAGCCATGTCCCTAACCTACGTTACGTCCTAATAAAAGTCCTTGATTTTAGGCATAATAAAAAAAAAGAGAAAAAAAAAAGATAAATAAAGTGGGTTGACTAGAATTTTTGTTTGACTTGAGATCGTATTATTTCTAAGCTGAGAGCATATTTCTTTCATCTTGGTGAGAGCATGTGATATCATTTCTTTATTATTTTCTCTCAATTACCATTCATTGCAGTGACTATTTTTATTGGATATAATTTCTTTGTGAGAGTGTCACTATATCCAGTGAGATTTTGGGGTTTAACATGTTATTCTTGAAAGTAGCTGTAACAAAGTCTACTGGTCTGATTCATGTGGATGGTTGATGTGGGTGTGATGTTTCTTTAGACTGGAGATAATGCTTATACTTTTATTTGATTACTATCATTAGTCTGATTGAATAAACATGATTGTTAAAAAAAAAAATCATTTTGGATTTTGAATTTTGTTTTCGCTTTATTTGCTAGGGACTAGCAATAAGATGGATGGGGGATGTGTTGAGTGTTAGAAAATGTATACTTATAAAGGAGAAAATTGTCATTTTACACTTCAAGTTCCACTAACATTCCTACTTTTATGTTTTTAAATTTCTTATCATTTAATTATGTGTGTTGTATTATAATTAAGTATTTTATGTATTTTAGGGGCATCATAGTCATTTCACAATGAACGAGAGATCAGACGGCAAAACGGACATCACTTTTGAACTCAGTACGGTCGAAGACCTTAGGAGGAACATTAAAGGAAAAATGGGCACTGTTCACATGTACGGTACTATTCACATGTACGGTACTGTCTACGTTACTGTTCACGATACTGTTCACATTGACGGATTGATGACGTGGCATTGACAGATGATGTGGCATTGACTGATGAGGTATCACGATCCTGTTGGACTAAAATTCTTATGTACTGTTGATGGTGACGTGGCAGCATATCTGTGGACCAAAAATCTCGCGTACGGTACATGCATTACACAGGATTATTTTCAACCAAACTACGTCACTGTTCAAGCCAGGTCAAACCGTGTTACTGTTCAAACCGTGTGGTCAAACCGCGTACTGTTGACTGATGACGTGGCGCAATCCTGAGCGTCCAAACTGTTCTTAATCCGATGGTCATGATTTACTCAATGTATCTATAAAAAGGGGGCCTCCCCCCCTAATTTGATATCTCTGAATCTATTTTTGAACTCCATTTTCTGTAATTCCCTCTCCATCTTGTATTTTCTATGTATTTTAATAAATTTCCTTTTTGCCCCTAGTTCAATTATGAGTAGCTAATTTTCTTTCAAGCTTGGGTTGAAGGTGAAGTCTCAACATGTGTCATGGGCTTTATTTGGTAAATTTATTTTCTCTTCCCCTCTAGTTTTTGTGGATGTTTTGACTTTTCGTCGACAAATAATAACAATCTTGTCTAGATACCGTCTTGGTTTCACCGGCTCTCTAGTACAAGGTTATTATTATTTGGCACGATAAGCCCTTATCACCATATTGATTAGAGTGTGGTTCATGAGGTGTGGATTCCCCCCTCATGATTTAATTGGCATTAATAAGGAGTATTTAGCCCATGGTGCATGTTGATACGGATCTAGATACCCAAGTACATCATTTCAATAGATTTCTCTTCAATTTATTCTCTCCATTTCAATTCCAATTTTAGGATAATCTAAGTCACTTTAACCATAAATCCAACCACCCTCATACAAAATTAATTCGACATATAATTAAAATCCACCTACTCGTGGGATCGACACTCGTCACCATTAATCTATTCTGCAATAGATTCGTGCACTTGCGAGTTCAATAAAATTTACACAACAGTGTCCCGCGGCCTATAAGGTGGCCAAGTCGTGGCATGAGTAAGCAGATATAGCACGGGCGCACCTCGACAAAGCAACCAAGCGGATGAAGAAATGGGCGGACAACAAACGTAGACACTTGGAGTTCAATGTTGAGGAAATGGTGCTAGTCAAAATCCTCCCGTCCCAGCACAAGAAGTTCGCTGCACAAGGGCCTCATCTCAAAATACGAAGGGCCATTTCCCATCATCAAGAGGGTCGGCAATGTGTCGTACAATCTAGAGTTACCCTTTCGTCTTCCACGTGAGTTGCTTGAAGCCATACCATAGGGATACGGAAGATCCGAAGCAGGGAGAATCCAAGCAACCTTCGCTCGGCAACGCGAGGGTGTATGACAAAGAAGTGGAGACCATCTTGGCTGACCGAGTGGTTCAATTGAAGAGTTTTCCACCCTGCCAAGAATACCTCGTCAAGTGGAAGGGACTACTCGAGAGCAAAGCAAGTTGGGAGCCCAAAAATGATTTGTGGCAATTCCAAGACAAGATCAAAGCCTTCCATAGCGAGTTGACGAGGACGTCTCTGGAATAGGTGGGGGGAGCCCAAGCCTTTAACAGGGCCTGGCCCATGGATAATTCTAGAGCCATGGAGACTTATCTAGTGTGTAGATATTTTCTATGTACTTAATGTGGGTAAGTGGTAGGTGGTAGTTGTGCAATAACTTACTCCTTTGTACTCTATATATAGGAAAGGGTCTCATTTGGCCAAGACATCACAAGCAATATACAATTCCAGCGCACATAGCCTTGTAAACATTTTATTGAGCAATACAAATGCTTTCCAGTTTCTGAATCCAGCAACAGATTTGAGTGTGAGGCTGACTTAGGGCTAAGAGAGTGCGAATTTGGCGTCTAAGGCTGCACGACACAACGTGGGTCAAAACCGGGCCGTGACACTAGTAAGCATTTCTTTGATCCAATAGGATCTGAAAATCCTAAAATTATAATTTTACTCTTTATGCCTTTCCTAATGTTGTCAGCTATTTTGAGTTGGAAAATACTATCTATTTTGCTATTTGATTTGTCATTAATCATGAAATTATCAAAATACACTAGAAATACATAAAATACTCAAATTATAACAAAACATACATAATTTAAAGGGCTTGAACACATAACAATAGAAATGCTAGTGAGACTTGGAGCACAAAATAATAATTTTACCCTTTATAAATATGTATTCTCCACTACTTAACAACATTAGAAAAAGAATACTTGAAGAGCATTGTTGATATGGTTTTGTCCAAAGACTTTCAGGTATGTTTAAAGTTCTAAAAGTTGGATAAAATTATTGAGTACTTGTAAACCATTTTGATCAATATCCGCTTTTTGCAAGAACCATGGAGACTTATCTAGTGTGTAGATATTTTCTATGTACTTAATGTGGGTAGGTGGTAGGTGGTAGTTGTGCAATAACTTACTCCTTTGTACTCTATATATAGGAAAGGGTCTCATTTGGCCAAGACATCACAAGCAATATACAAGTCCAGCGCACATAGCCTTGTAAACATTTTATTGAGCAATACAAATGCTTTCCAGTTTCTGAATCCAGCAACAGATTTGAGTGTGAGGCTGACTTAGGGCTAAGAGAGTGCGAATTTGGCGTCTAAGGCTGCACGACACAACGTGGGACAAAACCGGGCCGTGACACTAGTAAGCATTTCTTTGATCCAATAGGATCTGAAAATCCTAAAATTATAATTTTACTCTTTATGCCTTTCCTAATGTTGTCAGCTATTTTGAGTTGGAAAATACTATCTATTTTGCTATTTGTTTTGTCATTAATCATGAAATTATCAAAATACACTAGAAATACATAAAATACTCAAATTATAACAAAACATACATAATTTAAAGGACTTGAACACGTAACAATAGAAATGTTAGTGAGACTTGGAGCACAAAATAATAATTTTACCCTTTATAAATATGTATTCTCCACTACTTAACAACATTAGAAAAAGAATACTTGAAGAGCATTGTTGATATGGTTTTGTCCAAAGACTTTCAGGTATGTTTAAAGTTCTAAAAGTTGGATAAAATTATTGAGTACTTGTAAACCATTTTGATCAATATCCGCTTTTTGCAAGAACCATGGAGACTTATCTAGTGTGTAGATATTTTCTATGTACTTAATGTGGGTAGGTGGTAGGTGGTAGTTGTGCAATAACTTACTCCTTTGTACTCTATATATAGGAAAGGGTCTCATTTGGCCAAGACATCACAAGCAATATACAAGTCCAGCGCACATAGCCTTGTAAACATTTTATTGAGCAATACAAATGCTTTCCAGTTTCTGAATCCAACAACAGATTTGAGTGTGAGGCTGACTTAGGGCTAAGAGAGTGCGAATTTCGCGTCTAAGGCTGCACGATACAACGTGGGACAAAACCGGGTCGTGACACTAGTAAGCATTTCTTTGATCCAATAGGATCTGAAAATCCTAAAATTATAATTTTACTCTTTATGCCTTTCCTAATGTTGTCAGCTATTTTGAGTTGGAAAATACTATCTATTTTGCTATTTGATTTGTCATTAATCATGAAATTATCAAAATACACTAGAAATACATAAAATACTCAAATTATAACAAAACATACATAATTTAAAGGGCTTGAACACATAACAATAGAAATGTTAGTGAGACTTGGAGCACAAAATAATAATTTTACCCTTTATAAATATGTATTCTCCACTACTTAACAACATTAGAAAAAGAATACTTGAAGAGCATTGTTGATATGGTTTTGTCCAAAGACTTTCAGGTATGTTTAAAGTTCTAAAAGTTGGATAAAATTATTGAGTACTTGTAAACCATTTTGATCAATATCCGCTTTTTGCAAGAACCATGGAGACTTATCTAGTGTGTAGATATTTTCTATGTACTTAATGTGGGTAGGTGGTAGGTGGTAGTTGTGCAATAACTTACTCCTTTGTACTCTATATATAGGAAAGGGTCTCATTTGGCCAAGACATCACAAGCAATATACAAGTCCAGCGCACATAGCCTTGTAAACATTTTATTGAGCAATACAAATGCTTTCCAGTTTCTGAATCCAGCAACAGATTTGAGTGTGAGGCTGACTTAGGGCTAAGAGAGTGCGAATTTGGCGTCTAAGGCTGCACGACACAACGTGGGACAAAACCGGGCCGTGACACTAGTAAGCATTTCTTTGATCCAATAGGATCTGAAAATCCTAAAATTATAATTTTACTCTTTATGCCTTTCCTAATGTTGTCAGCTATTTTGAGTTGGAAAATACTATCTATTTTGCTATTTGATTTGTCATTAATAATGAAATTATCAAAATACACTAGAAATACATAAAATACTCAAATTATAACAAAACATACATAATTTAAAGGACTTGAACACATAACAATAGAAATGTTAGTGAGACTTGGAGCACAAAATAATAATTTTACCCTTTATAAATATGTATTCTCCACTACTTAACAACATTAGAAAAAGAATACTTGAAGAGCATTGTTGATATGGTTTTGTCCAAAGACTTTCAGGTATGTTTAAAGTTCTAAAAGTTGGATAAAATTATTGAGTACTTGTAAACCATTTTGATCAATATCCGCTTTTTGCAAGAACCATGGAGACTTATCTAGTGTGTAGATATTTTCTATGTACTTAATGTGGGTAGGTGGTAGGTGGTAGTTGTGCAATAACTTACTCCTTTGTACTCTATATATAGGAAAGGGTCTCATTTGGCCAAGACATCACAAGCAATATACAAGTCCAGCGCACATAGCCTTGTAAACATTTTATTGAGCAATACAAATGCTTTCCAGTTTCTGAATCCAGCAACAGATTTGAGTGTGAGGCTGACTTAGGGCTAAGAGAGTGCGAATTTGGCGTCTAAGGCTGCACGACACAACGTGGGACAAAACCGGGCCGTGACACTAGTAAGCATTTCTTTGATCCAATAGGATCTGAAAATCCTAAAATTATAATTTTACTCTTTATGCCTTTCCTAATGTTGTCAGCTATTTTGAGTTGGAAAATACTATCTATTTTGCTATTTGATTTGTCATTAATCATGAAATTATCAAAATACACTAGAAATACATAAAATACTCAAATTATAACAAAACATACATAATTTAAAGGGCTTGAACACATAACAATAGAAATGTTAGTGAGACTTGGAGCACAAAATAATAATTTTACCCTTTATAAATATGTATTCTCCACTACTTAACAACATTAGAAAAAGAATACTTGAAGAGCATTGTTGATATGGTTTTGTCCAAAGACTTTCAGGTATGTTTAAAGTTCTAAAAGTTGGATAAAATTATTGAGTACTTGTAAACCATTTTGATCAATATCCGCTTTTTGCAAGAACCATGGAGACTTATCTAGTGTGTAGATATTTTCTATGTACTTAATGTGGGTAGGTGGTAGGTGGTAGTTGTGCAATAACTTACTCCTTTGTACTCTATATATAGGAAAGGGTCTCATTTGGCCAAGACATCACAAGCAATATACAAGTCCAGCGCACATAGCCTTGTAAACATTTTATTGAGCAATACAAATGCGTTCCAGTTTCTGAATCCAGCAACAGATTTGAGTGTGAGGCTGACTTAGGGCTAAGAGAGTGCGAATTTCGCGTCTAAGGCTGCACGACACAACGTGGGACAAAACCGGGCCGTGACACTAGTAAGCATTTCTTTGATCCAATAGGATCTGAAAATCCTAAAATTATAATTTTACTCTTTATGCCTTTCCTAATGTTGTCAGCTATTTTGAGTTGGAAAATACTATCTATTTTGCTATTTGATTTGTCATTAATCATGAAATTATCAAAATACACTAGAAATACATAAAATACTCAAATTATAACAAAACATACATAATTTAAAGGACTTGAACACGTAACAATAGAAATGTTAGTGAGACTTGGAGCACAAAATAATAATTTTACCCTTTATAAATATGTATTCTCCACTACTTAACAACATTAGAAAAAGAATACTTGAAGAGCATTGTTGATATGGTTTTGTCCAAAGACTTTCAGGTATGTTTAAAGTTCTAAAAGTTGGATAAAATTATTGAGTACTTGTAAACCATTTTGATCAATATCCGCTTTTTGCAAGAACCATGGAGACTTATCTAGTGTGTAGATATTTTCTATGTACTTAATGTGGGTAGGTGGTAGGTGGTAGTTGTGCAATAACTTACTCCTTTGTACTCTATATATAGGAAAGGGTCTCATTTGGCCAAGACATCACAAGCAATATACAAGTCCAGCGCACATAGCCTTGTAAACATTTTATTGAGCAATACAAATGCTTTCCAGTTTCTGAATCCAGCAACAAATTTGAGTGTGAGGCTGACTTAGGGCTAAGAGAGTGCGAATTTGGCGTCTAAGGCTGCACGACACAACGTGGGACAAAACCGGGCCGTGACACTAGTAAGCATTTCTTTGATCCAATAGGATCTGAAAATCCTAAAATTATAATTTTACTCTTTATGCCTTTCCTAATGTTGTCAGCTATTTTGAGTTGGAAAATACTATCTATTTTGCTATTTGATTTGTCATTAATAATGAAATTATCAAAATACACTAGAAATACATAAAATACTCAAATTATAACAAAACATACATAATTTAAAGGACTTGAACACATAACAATAGAAATGTTAGTGAGACTTGGAGCACAAAATAATAATTTTACCCTTTATAAATATGTATTCTCCACTACTTAACAACATTAGAAAAAGAATACTTGAAGAGCATTGTTGATATGGTTTTGTCCAAAGACTTTCAGGTATGTTTAAAGTTCTAAAAGTTGGATAAAATTATTGAGTACTTGTAAACCATTTTGATCAATATCCGCTTTTTGCAAGAACCATGGAGACTTATCTAGTGTGTAGATATTTTCTATGTACTTAATGTGGGTAGGTGGTAGGTGGTAGTTGTGCAATAACTTACTCCTTTGTACTCTATATATAGGAAAGGGTCTCATTTGGCCAAGACATCACAAGCAATATACAAGTCCAGCGCACATAGCCTTGTAAACATTTTATTGAGCAATACAAATGCTTTCCAGTTTCTGAATCCAGCAACAGATTTGAGTGTGAGGCTGACTTAGGGCTAAGAGAGTGCGAATTTCGCGTCTAAGGCTGCACGACACAACGTGGGACAAAACCGGGTCGTGACACTAGTAAGCATTTCTTTGATCCAATAGGATCTGAAAATCCTAAAATTATAATTTTACTCTTTATGCCTTTCCTAATGTTGTCAGCTATTTTGAGTTGGAAAATACTATCTATTTTGCTATTTGATTTGTCATTAATCATGAAATTATCAAAATACACTAGAAATACATAAAATACTCAAATTATAACAAAACATACATAATTTAAAGGGCTTGAACACATAACAATAGAAATGTTAGTGAGACTTGGAGCACAAAATAATAATTTTACCCTTTATAAATATGTATTCTCCACTACTTAACAACATTAGAAAAAGAATACTTGAAGAGCATTGTTGATATGGTTTTGTCCAAAGACTTTCAGGTATGTTTAAAGTTCTAAAAGTTGGATAAAATTATTGAGTACTTGTAAACCATTTTGATCAATATCCGCTTTTTGCAAGAACCATGGAGACTTATCTAGTGTGTAGATATTTTCTATGTACTTAATGTGGGTAGGTGGTAGGTGGTAGTTGTGCAATAACTTACTCCTTTGTACTCTATATATAGGAAAGGGTCTCATTTGGCCAAGACATCACAAGCAATATACAAGTCCAGCGCACATAGCCTTGTAAACATTTTATTGAGCAATACAAATGCGTTCCAGTTTCTGAATCCAGCAACAGATTTGAGTGTGAGGCTGACTTAGGGCTAAGAGAGTGCGAATTTGGCGTCTAAGGCTGCACGACACAACGTGGGACAAAACCGGGCCGTGACACTAGTAAGCATTTCTTTGATCCAATAGGATCTGAAAATCCTAAAATTATAATTTTACTCTTTATGCCTTTCCTAATGTTGTCAGCTATTTTGAGTTGGAAAATACTATCTATTTTGCTATTTGATTTGTCATTAATCATGAAATTATCAAAATACACTAGAAATACATAAAATACTCAAATTATAACAAAACATACATAATTTAAAGGACTTGAACACGTAACAATAGAAATGTTAGTGAGACTTGGAGCACAAAATAATAATTTTACCCTTTATAAATATGTATTCTCCACTACTTAACAACATTAGAAAAAGAATACTTGAAGAGCATTGTTGATATGGTTTTGTCCAAAGACTTTCAGGTATGTTTAAAGTTCTAAAAGTTGGATAAAATTATTGAGTACTTGTAAACCATTTTGATCAATATCCGCTTTTTGCAAGAACCATGGAGACTTATCTAGTGTGTAGATATTTTCTATGTACTTAATGTGGGTAGGTGGTAGGTGGTAGTTGTGCAATAACTTACTCCTTTGTACTCTATATATAGGAAAGGGTCTCATTTGGCCAAGACATCACAAGCAATATACAAGTCCAGCGCACATAGCCTTGTAAACATTTTATTGAGCAATACAAATGCTTTCCAGTTTCTGAATCCAACAACAGATTTGAGTGTGAGGCTGACTTAGGGCTAAGAGAGTGCGAATTTCACGTCTAAGGCTGCACGATACAACGTGGGACAAAACCGGGTCGTGACACTAGTAAGCATTTCTTTGATCCAATAGGATCTGAAAATCCTAAAATTATAATTTTACTCTTTATGCCTTTCCTAATGTTGTCAGCTATTTTGAGTTGGAAAATACTATCTATTTTGCTATTTGATTTGTCATTAATCATGAAATTATCAAAATACACTAGAAATACATAAAATACTCAAATTATAACAAAACATACATAATTTAAAGGACTTGAACACATAACAATAGAAATGTTAGTGAGACTTGGAGCACAAAATTATAATTTTACCCTTTATAAATATGTATTCTCCACTACTTAACAACATTAGAAAAAGAATACTTGAAGAGCATTGTTGATATGGTTTTGTCCAAAGACTTTCAGGTATGTTTAAAGTTCTAAAAGTTGGATAAAATTATTGAGTACTTGTAAACCATTTTGATCAATATCCGCTTTTTGCAAGAACCATGGAGACTTATCTAGTGTGTAGATATTTTCTATGTACTTAATGTGGGTAGGTGGTAGGTGGTAGTTGTGCAATAACTTACTCCTTTGTACTCTATATATAGGAAAGGGTCTCATTTGGCCAAGACATCACAAGCAATATACAAGTCCAGCGCACATAGCCTTGTAAACATTTTATTGAGCAATACAAATGCTTTCCAGTTTCTGAATCCAGCAACAAATTTGAGTGTGAGGCTGACTTAGGGCTAAGAGAGTGCGAATTTGGCGTCTAAGGCTGCACGACACACCGTGGGTCAAAACCGGGCCGTGACACTAGTAAGCATTTCTTTGATCCAATAGGATCTGAAAATCCTAAAATTATAATTTTACTCTTTATGCCTTTCCTAATGTTGTCAGCTATTTTGAGTTGGAAAATACTATCTATTTTGCTATTTGATTTGTCATTAATAATGAAATTATCAAAATACACTAGAAATACATAAAATACTCAAATTATAACAAAACATACATAATTTAAAGGACTTGAACACATAACAATAGAAATGTTAGTGAGACTTGGAGCACAAAATAATAATTTTACCCTTTATAAATATGTATTCTCCACTACTTAACAACATTAGAAAAAGAATACTTGAAGAGCATTGTTGATATGGTTTTGTCCAAAGACTTTCAGGTATGTTTAAAGTTCTAAAAGTTGGATAAAATTATTGAGTACTTGTAAACCATTTTGATCAATATCCGTTTTTTGCAAGAACCATGGAGACTTATCTAGTGTGTAGATATTTTCTATGTACTTAATGTGGGTAGGTGGTAGGTGGTAGTTGTGCAATAACTTACTCCTTTGTACTCTATATATAGGAAAGGGTCTCATTTGGCCAAGACATCACAAGCAATATACAAGTCCAGCGCACATAGCCTTGTAAACATTTTATTGAGCAATACAAATGCTTTCCAGTTTCTGAATCCAGCAACAGATTTGAGTGTGAGGCTGACTTAGGGCTAAGAGAGTGCGAATTTGGCGTCTAAGGCTGCACGACACAACGTGGGTCAAAACCGGGCCGTGACACTAGTAAGCATTTCTTTGATCCAATAGGATCTGAAAATCCTAAAATTATAATTTTACTCTTTATGCCTTTCCTAATGTTGTCAGCTATTTTGAGTTGGAAAATACTATCTATTTTGCTATTTGATTTGTCATTAATCATGAAATTATCAAAATACACTAGAAATACATAAAATACTCAAATTATAACAAAACATACATAATTTAAAGGACTTGAACACATAACAATAGAAATGTTAGTGAGACTTGGAGCACAAAATAATAATTTTACCCTTTATAAATATGTATTCTCCACTACTTAACAACATTAGAAAAAGAATACTTGAAGAGCATTGTTGATATGGTTTTGTCCAAAGACTTTCAGGTATGTTTAAAGTTCTAAAAGTTGGATAAAATTATTGAGTACTTGTAAACCATTTTGATCAATATCCGCTTTTTGCAAGAACCATGGAGACTTATCTAGTGTGTAGATATTTTCTATGTACTTAATGTGGGTAGGTGGTAGGTGGCAGTTGTGCAATAACTTACTCCTTTGTACTCTATATATAGGAAAGGGTCTCATTTGGCCAAGACATCACAAGCAATATACAAGTCCAGCGCACATAGCCTTGTAAACATTTTATTGAGCAATACAAATGCTTTCCAGTTTCTGAATCCAGCAACAGATTTGAGTGTGAGGCTGACTTAGGGCTAAGAGAGTGCGAATTTGGCGTCTAAGGCTGCACGACACAACGTGGGACAAAACCGGGCCGTGACACTAGTAAGCATTTCTTTGATCCAATAGGATCTGAAAATCCTAAAATTATAATTTTACTCTTTATGCCTTTCCTAATGTTGTCAGCTATTTTGAGTTGGAAAATACTATCTATTTTGCTATTTGTTTTGTCATTAATCATGAAATTATCAAAATACACTAGAAATACATAAAATACTCAAATTATAACAAAACATACATAATTTAAAGGACTTGAACACGTAACAATAGAAATGTTAGTGAGACTTGGAGCACAAAATAATAATTTTACCCTTTATAAATATGTATTCTCCACTACTTAACAACATTAGAAAAAGAATACTTGAAGAGCATTGTTGATATGGTTTTGTCCAAAGACTTTCAGGTATGTTTAAAGTTCTAAAAGTTGGATAAAATTATTGAGTACTTGTAAACCATTTTGATCAATATCCGCTTTTTGCAGGAAAAAGGTATTGCAACAAAGGATGAAAAAGCGAACAATGTGTACAATCATCATTTGGGCAACACAAGATATGTTGGGCTATTGCATAAAAGATTAATCATAACCACTTCAATACAAACTTAGAATATTTTCAATACAAATAATAAAGTGATTTGAAGCCGTTATCATTTATTACTCGCATAGATCAAGTTTGTTTGATTAAAGGCTTGCAATTGATTCTATTTTTCTTTTTTACTTATTATTTATGAATGTTACTCAACAATAATCCCAGTGCATCTGAATTAACCAATTGGGTTGTTTTGTTTATTTTGATAAATACTAGTAATGAGATGTATGTTTCAACTGTGATCAATTTTTTTAATTCTTTTTTATCAAAGCGTTTTTTATTTATTTTGCAAGGTGAGCTAAAAATTCAAGTTGAGCAAGGAGCATTCCAATCCAAAGGACCAAATGGTATCTTAGGTGAAGCCTTTTAAAAAAAGCCTAATGGAAGTTGGATGCAATGATTAGGTCAATTCAACACCTTATCAATGTCTTTCAATATTCCCAATCCTACTGAGTTAACAAGCTTAGTTTGATCAAATGAATGCAATGATAAGTGGCCGCAACAACATTGAAGTTGGTAGTTCCAACTTTCCTAGCTCTAAAGACAGTTGCAGTGTTAAGATAAAGATGAAGATATAACATCGATCCCCCACGAAATTAGTCTAAAGTCCCCCAACTTTCACTCCCCAATTTTCCTAACTCTAAAAGTGGTTGTAGTGTTAAGATGGAGATGGAGATACATCATCGATCCCCCATGAAAGTTACTCTAAAGTCAGTGACAAATAACCCCAAAGCTACTCTAGAAGTCAGTGAGCAATGACCTGATAGTTTGCCTAAAATCTGATAAAAGAAGGCCCTTCATTCTTATTAACCAAAACATGGAAAACTACTTTTTCTGAAGCTCTTAGATAGAGAGATGATTAATGAATCATTCGGAAAAATACGAAAGGAAAATACTTCAAATTTCTTATATAACAGAGGGAACCAATAGCTAAATCAAAGGAAAAGGTAACCCTAAATGTGAAAATGCCAAACTAATGTTTTTATAAATATTTAGAGCGTGGAGGCTACAGCTCTTAAAAGAATTCTAGTTCTATCTATTCAATCAAAATAAATAGATATATTTTTCTTTTCATATGAACAAAAACTTACTACAGTCTCTTGGCTGCATCATATATGCCCATGCTTTATGTGCTTGTGTCATTTAATTATAGAAATAATAAATAGAAATATAATATTAAAATAAATGTAAAAATTTATACATTTTAAATTAATTGTAACATCAAAATCTATTTAACCTAAATATTTATTTAAATTTTTTATAATATTATATAAATATATAATAATTTACATTTTATACATTGAAAACAAATTCTAATATCATTAGTGTACTACTCAAATTGAGCTATTTTGAATTACATTTGTAATAATTAAAAATTTTAAAGTCAATTTTTTTAGTTACTATCTATAATGGATACTTGAAAAAAAAAAAACAGATTTTGATATCCTTTGTTGAAACCTTAAGATGGTGTTTGGATGGAAGAAGAAAAAGGGGGAGAGAAACATAATTTGAATTCCTTTACCATTTCCATTGTTTGTTTGACCATGATTTGTAAGAATTTAATTTCTATTCGAATTTAATTTCTATCATAATGTAGAATTAGGGGTGGGCCTTTGGATCGGGTTGACCCGAATCGAACCGAGCTTGAATTTCAGATTTAATTCGATTTAGTTTGAGGCTTACAACCCATTTGGGCTCAAAATTCAAACTTGATCGAGTTGTATTTCGGTTCAGGTTGAACCCGAACAACCCAATTGCGTCAACTAATAAATTAAAAAATAAATAATTCAAAAAACTTTTTCCTAACCTTAACACATCACAACTCACACACATACTTTTCTTATTCTTAGCCGCCACCTCGACTCCTCCTCCACTTCTTCTTCATCATCTTCTTCTTCTCCTTTTTTTTTTTTTACGCCACTACCAAGTGCCAAATATCATCTTCTTCTTTTATTTTCCTTTTTCTTCTTCTTCTTCGTCAGTTCTTCTTTTCTTGTTTCCTTCTTCTTCTCTTTTTCTTCTTCTTCTTTCCTTCGGCTGCTGCCAATCATCTTCTTATTCTTCTTTTCTTCCTCCACTACCAAAATATTTATTTTCTTTTTATGATTTCCCATTAATTAATTGTTAGTAACTTATCTTTTTAATTGTAAATTAATTTCTAAATTCTTTTTATTTAATTGTTGTTATTTTTTTAATTGTTAAATATAAAATTCTTTATGTTATTTAGTTAATTTGGAATGAGATTATGAGAAATGGTAGAATTAGGGTTTCTAATTAAGTGAACCCGAATTTATAACCTGAAACGAATTTAAATCGGTTCGGTTCGGTTCGAATTTATAGTTCAAACACGAATGATTGTATTCTCCAAACCGAACAGGTTGAAACCCAAATCGAAACCCAAACAACCCAAACCGAAATCTAATTTGCCCACCCCTTTGTAGAATTTAGATTCACACCAAAAAATGATTAATTCAAATCCCTATTTTATTGGAAGCCACGATATCCAAAATTAGCCCTTTAATCTTTTATTAACTTATTTAATGTTATCAAGTAATTATTATTTACAATTTTATTTTATCAATTAAATATTATAGATAATTAATTTCATATTAATAAAAGCTAAAATAACTATATAAACATTTTAATAAAATTAATTAATTAATTTACAAAAATATAAATATAAATTTAATAGTCATAAGAAAGTCAGTGTTGCCGTCGTCGGACGACTGCTGTTGCCATTAATGTTGGTGCTGGAACGTCATACTGGTACCGTTGGACTCACCACCCAACAAGCTATCATTACATTGTCATAGAGTTCAAAAATTGGATTTATTTTCTTCGAATCGGGTTAAAAAAGTTTGAAAACTTTCTAACTTTCATAGAGACGAAAAAACGCCAAGTATTCCGGCCAAATAAGTTGCTTTAGTCTATAGATCAGCAATTATTGATAATTTTTATATAATTCTTTAGTAGAAATTAGATGGATGGTACTACACTGATGGCGGCAGCAATAGGCAGTGACTTTGCTTCATTTTTAGTTTTTCAAATAAAATTTTAGAATTATAATAGATTAATTAAGAAAATTATTTATATTATATCATAGCTTATTTAGAAAGAAACTAAATTAAATTAATTATAAAATAAAATTATGTTAATAAACTTTTCAAATAGAATTTAATTATAAATTTAAGTATATTGTTTAAAATAATTTTTTATTAGTTATTTATATAGTATATTAAATAGATTTTTGTTTAAGTTTTAGAATTATGTTTATAAATGGGAGCCCCTATGTTACATTAATTGTAACATAGCATTTGCCTAAACATAAACATTGAAAGTTTAACACTAAAAGGTAAAATTGTCCAAATAAAAAATAAGGGAGTTCCTTTTTTCTTTTTTGTTTAATTCTGTAACAAATCATATATTAGAAAAGAGTTTTAAGTTTTGTTTAGGATTAAGATGCTGTAACTTTTAAACTACAGCTGTTGTGGGAAAAAAATTGTAATTATGAAACAAAAATTAACAATATGTAATAAATATAAATTTTAAATAATAATTTTGACAAAATTATTAAAGATATAATAAATTTTTCATCATACAAGTGAAAAATCATATTAACATAACATCCAAACTACAGCAGTTAGTGTTTACCAAACACTTTAGTGTTGTAACTGTTAAGTTATAAATTTCCAACCTCAATTTCAAACACACTTTTAATGTACTATTTTCTACTTTCTTCCAATTTTCTCTCTTCTTATTTCCTTACTGCTGATGATATGCATATGCATTTAATTAAAAATACAAATCTCCAACCACCAGAAAAGATAATAGCTGAATAGCGAACTATACAGAAATTTGAAATGGATAAGAACGAACAACATGACCCAAAGTTCTATTTGCTTTGAAACAATTATGTATATCACTAAGAATCAGAAACTTGCCATGTAGTAGATGAGATGTAAAATAGGATTATTTAGGACATCGAAATCAGCACTCTTTTCAAAAGCAGAGACAGCAACCTAAAACAAGAAGCAAAAAAATATGCCAACATTAAAGCTCCATATTCTGGCTTACATGATATTTTTCCAGAAAACAAGCGAGGCTTACCGCAATGCATCTTATCAAGAAACAGGTACAGAAAATTCCTGTGACAAAGCCAACCTGTCATTTGAAAATGTAAGTATCAAGGTCTTTTGGTCATTCCAAGCACATTAACCAGCTTCTAGACTTTGGTCTCATTTCCCTCAACATTAAAATCACTCCTGCTCATTATTATCTTTTTTACTTATAACCTGTTCTCACATGCTAACAATTGCAGAAACCCGCAACCCCTATGCAAGCAATGCATAAAAACATAATGTGAAATTTTTTTTAGGGATATAATAACAAAGTTCTAGAAGCAGCTATGCAATTTGTACAATTTCTCAGTTACAAACCTCATACAGCTTTTTCTGACGATCCCTAGATTCAATGGGGAAGCATTGAGCATGACAAATAACCTAAAATGGATTGGAAAATAAATAAATTGTGTGAAATATTGCAACAATATGAGAACCATCTTATGTTGTAACCAACCATTACCTGCCACCATATATCAAGAATCCCAATGCAGCAGAGAATGAAGTAACTGCATGAATATTTAACCCAAGGGCCAGTGTTTCCACGTGTATGTTGCTTCCTCTAAATTAATCAATTGATCGGCCTTATAAGCAGTCATTATAAATAACTATACACTCCTTCAACTCAACTCACAAGTTTTGTACTGAAATTGAACAATCAACATTTACCTGAAAGAAAAAGTTCAGCAACTCGCACTGAAGCATGGCTCTGGCTTAATCTTACATAAATCTAGATGCACACCTGTTTATCATAAGACAATCAACAAATAATAACATTCAAGATGTGTAATTAGCAGTGCAAGGTATGGAAAATTTCTTTCTGGACAAATTATGAATAATAAGAAATTGGATTGTTTCTCTCACTTGTATGAAGTACACAATTGCATTGACGATATAATATGCAGGCCTGAGTTTATTAGTGGAAAGGCTTCTTGCCTGAAATAATAACAATAGAAGTCCATCAATGTCAATGTGGCACCTAATAGCTTATTCAAGAATGCATAGCTACGTTATCTACCTGGTGATATATCTCGGCTGAGAATAATACAAGCAAAGTATAAGTTGAAAAGCACAGAAGGGAGGGAAGATCCAGAAGCACCATTTCAAGCTCCTGTACGAGGACAATAATTTAAGGCAGTGCAGGTCAACGAAATTAATATGACATGTGAAACAAACTCATAGGGGATTGCCAAAAAATAGAGATGAACCAAATTTAAGGAACAGAGATGCACCAAAGGACAGCTACTTATAAAACACAAGCTCATGTGGGGAAGTGTGCCCATGCTTGCAATTAATTGCTCTATTTGTCAATTTTATGAAGAATAAACAGGAAAGTAAAATATCTAAATACTATTTATTGCCTCAGTTGCTGATTTTGAATTTGTTGTTTATGCTAACTTTCGATTCAAGGAACATGAATACTATCACCCTCCAACCACGAGACACCCATACTACATAGGCAACTCCCAAATAGAAGGTGGCATACAAGGAACATCTCAAATATAAGCTCACTTTACCTTACACATTGTAAAGAAGAACCATTTTTCCCTCTAGCATCATATCTTCCAATTGAAAATGCTATTTGTAACCAATAAACTTTACCATGTACATGTACAAATAGCTTTTCAAGTTAAAACTGCAAATACTTGAACTTCTAGTCAACTTTGCAGATTGTAACCAGAAGCAATTTCTATATTTTACATTCTTTCACATCTCATTCTTTAACTTTAAAATATCAGTTGTATTAACCCAAAATCCTTTTAGCTTAGTACTATGAAAAGGAAAATAATCAATCAATTTCTCATGTATGCATTCTCACAGAAGTCATGCATCCTCATATTGCTGCATGATTCAGAAGCTCAAGACATATTTAGATGTTTAAAATAATGAGAAGCTCAAGGCACATGTTGTGTGTTGAGCACAGCATGTGCCTCGTGCCGTACATGCAATGGACCATGTTGTGCCCATGGTCCCATGGGCTGGCACAGCCCATTGGCCAACTCTAAGAGTATCTGACATATCTGCTGTACAAACCAAAAGTTCCTTTCTAAAAAGCTCTAGAATTCAATTATTAATCCACAAAATATCAGAACATAATAGCAGTCAATTAGGATATTAAATAATACATAATGCTGGAGTACTGGTCACCATAATTCTCCAGAGCAACATACCTTTGGCCTCAGAAGAAACACTCTCTTGTATAAACCAAAAAGGATAGCCCGTACTGTTAAAATTGGAACCAAATTAGAGCAACCTCACCTGACAGATTTAGGTAAAAACTATGAAAAATGTTTTAACATCCTTTACATCCATTCACAATGAAATTCATCAGGTGGAAAACCTTTTGTATCGTCCACCCATAATTTGGTAATCTCAGTTGAATGCGGACAAGTTGTACCTGAAAGTAGAAAAAGTAACCATTATGAACTGCTATTTACCACCCATAATTATGTCGGCTTTTGGTTTATATGCATATCCTTTTTTTAGTTTCATGATGTTAACCAAATTCCCTCACCACACATGTAAGTGACATAGTCTAATCAGAAAATATATACAAGCACATGAATATTTCTCCTATGTGCAATTTTCATGTAACGAATAATATGTTCCAATATATATACATTTTTTCTGCACACTTCATCTGAAATTATGAGAATATGAACTGACCAAGAAGCAAAATTCACTACACACTGTAGTTGAACAAATCCAGTAAACCCCTATTTTGAGTAATAAGATTAGTGTGCAGTAACTTAAGATCACAGCAAAGTTATTCAAGCTAATGCAAAAACCCGATAACAATTTTACCATTTGACTAGATGATAGATGAATCAAAATTGACCGACAACGTTGGAAATCTAAGACTAGTGACCTGCTGTCTCCTCTGAAATGCATTACCATTAAACTTACATGCTCGCACGAAAACAATCTATATTTTAAATGCTTTGCAAAGCTAAATGATCACTAAGATATAACTAGATGCATATAAAATGTTCAAGCCTCTCATTTGTTATACACTTTCATAAGAAAATTATTTTCTTTAAGATTCTAATTATTTCAGAAATAATTAATCTCAGAAAAACAAATCAAACATTAAAGAAACGGGATCTTATTATTCGCAAATACTAATGCCAATGGCAGAGAAGTACTTAATTAAATGCTTCAATGTCAAGCAACATTTTGTTGCATCTCATGGAGGATAAAAGAAAATTTGGTCAAAATTCAAACAAACTAAAAATCTAAAACACTAGAAAGAATGACAGGAGTTTTACTTTAACACGAAAAAAAACGAAAAAAACTTCAAAAGATCTTGTCTTCCATTACTTAGCAGGTGATTGTTTCAAATTCATCCAGATTTAAATTTTATTTTCCACCATTTTTTTAAACTCATAACAATAAAAATAACAATAATAGTTCGTAAAATTAGAATGACAAATTGAAAGTGGTCCAAAATGAGAAATAAAATAATTTAATTTTATCATATCACATTGAAAGTACTAATAAAAGAGTAACAATAGAGAGAAATCGAGAGCACCAAAGCAACAAGGGAGACTAACACATAAGCAGCACACAAGGCGTAGAAAATGCCGCTTTGCCATTCATCCGATTCATTGATCTTATTCCACCAATCGTTTGCATTTGCATTTGCATTTACGCTCTCAATTTCTATCTTTCTATTCAAAATGCTCTTAGTTTTCGTCATCGTATCGTTATTCAAGACGAAGAAAAAAATTCCAAAAGCGGTGCAAGAAAGGGAGACCCCTGTGATTATTCTGTTTTTGGGTAACTTTAGATTTCAGGGTGGACACTCGGAAGAAAGCAGGAGAGACAGAGAGATGAAAGAGAGCCACGTGTAAGAACATTTTAACGAACAAAATGGGCCTCGTCGCACATTCTTTAATTGCACAACTGAGCAAGACGACAATGCTTTGCATTCCTTTAAATTACTTCGATTCATACTGAGCCTAACTTCAAAATTGGGGGCAGCTACAGTACATGCATGTATCTCATACATGCATAAAACATTATCGTTAGATTAAATGGAGTGGATTCAATGGCTGAGATTCATTTTGATGTTAAATAATAAAAAATTTGTAAGAAATGGAAATCTTTAAAACAGTAACTTGAAACTTTGGACCAATAAATATAAAACATATTCCATTAATCTTAATATTAGGACCATTAAACTTAAAATTAAAGTAACTTAAAATTTTGGACAACGAACATGAAACTTGGGATCATAAACTTATAATTTAAAGAATCATACAAATCATAGACCAATAAATATGAAACGGCTACCATTAATCTTGATATTACGATCATTAAACTTGAAACCAAAGTAACTTGAAACTTAGGACAATGAATATGAAACTTGAGATCATTAACTGACAATCTTAAAAATCATGCAAATCATGGACCAATAAATATGAAACACCTATGAGTATTCTTGACACTAAGACCATTAAACTTTAATTCAAATTAACTTGAAACGTTGGGCAACGAACATAAAACTTGGGATCATTAACTTGCAATCTTAAAATTCATGCAAATCATGAACCAATAAGTATGAAACACTTACTATTAATCCTAACACATTGACCATTAAACTTAAAACCAAAGTAACTCGGAACTTTGGGTAACAAACATGAAATTTGGGAGCATTAACTTACAATTCTGAAAATCATGCAACTTATAGACCAATAAATATGAAACACTACCATTTACTTGATATTGGGACCATTAAACTTGAAACCAAAGTAACTCGAAACTTAGGGCAATGAACATAAAACTTAGGATTATTAACTTACAATCCTGAAAATCATGGAATTTATGGACCAATAAACATGAAACACCTACAATTGACTTGACATTGAGATCAATAAACTTGAAACCAAAGTAACTTGAAACTCAGGGCAATGAACATGAAACTTGGGATCATTAACTTGCAATCCTAAAAATCATAGAATTTATGGACCAATAAACATGAAACACCTACCATTAACTTGATATTGAGACCATTAAACGTGAAACCAAAGTAACTTGAAACGCAAGGCAATGAACATGAAACTTGGGATCATTAACTTGCAATCCTAAAAATCATAAAATTTATAGACCAATAAACATAAAACACATGCCATTAACTTGATATTGGCACCATTAAACTTGAAACCAAAGGAAATTGAAACGCAGGGTAATAAATATGAAACTTGGGATCATTAACTTGCAATCTTGAAAATCAAGGAATTTATGAACTGACAAAATATGAAACATGGACCATTAATCTTGATTCTTAAACCATTAAACTTGAAACTTAGGCAATGAACATGAAACTTAGGATCATTAACTTTCAATCCTGAAAATCATGGAATTTATGGACCAATAAACATGAAACACCGACCATTAATCTTGATACTTGGACCATTAGACTTGAAACCAAAGAAACTTGAAACTTAGACCAATGAACATGAAATCTAAGATCATTAACTTGCAATCCTGAAAATTATGGAATTTATCAACCAATAAACATGAAACAAAAACCATGAACCTTGATATTTGGACCATTAGACTTGAAACCAAAGGAACCTGAAACCTAGGACAATGAACATGAAACTTGCGACCATTAACTTGTAATTCTGAAAAATATACAAATTATGAACCAATAGACATAAAACTAATTTTTTACTATTATAAAACTATTTTTTTATTATTATGTGACCTTTATTACTAAAATAATTATTATTTTATTTATTTATTATATTACTTGGTATTTTTTAAATTATTTAAGGTGCAACCGGTTGCTCCTTACTAGTTGCTCCAAGTTTTTTATTTATTTATTTTAATGTTTGGTTGCCACAACTACAATGCTTTTCTTTAATTTTTTTATTCCTTGCATATATGAGATACATGCATGTATTTTAGCAAAGGCCTTCAAAAATTGTTGCACTTTCAATATCTTTTACTTGTTTATTCTGAAATTATTAACATATAATAAACACCTTAAAAAGCCTAACTTTTTTTAAATAATACATTAGCAATTATAATACAAATATTAATACAGTAAAATCTCTCTATTATAATATTCTTTATATAGGATTAATTTTCATTTAATCATAAAACATTTTGGTCCCAATTTAATTATAAATAAGAATAACTCTACATTATAATAAGTTATAATTTTTTAAATCTTGTTTTAAGGAATTTTCCGTCACATAGTAATAACCATCTATATATTATGAAAAATATGTTAGTTTTTTTTGAAATTATGTATGTCCCTATTGTCAATATATATTTTTTGTAACGACACCTCTATTAAATTATAACTTTGTTATAATAATAAAATTAATTAGTCCGAACATTATGACTAAAGAGAGATTATTCTATTAGCTCAATCCATGTATAATTTATCAATTTGGACCTAATTCAATGCCTACTGCATGCTTGGATCTTTTTCTATATATAAAAATTAAAATCGAGACAAAAAATCAAAATAAAATAAATATACTAACCCACATCCAATGACAAGTGCCTATGATTCTATTAAATTTCGAATAGAAATTCTTCCTATTATCTTAGCAATAAAATCAAAACTACAGAGAAGTGCAAGATATATTCTTAAATTAGAAACTCAGTGTTAAAAAGTCAATTGGCGGTGCATGCAATTGACAAACATGTATTCGAATTCGAAAGAAAAACACATGCGTGCATTCAAATTGGGAACCAAATTTGAAGACAAATTGCTAAGGCTAGTTAGGTGCCTAATTTAATTGACAAAATTGCTTGAAGTTGGTGCAATAGTGCATCCAATTTTCCCTATAAATACAAGCCTCATCATTCATTCAAAAATCATCTCATCATTTTGAGAACAATGGTAAGAGAAGCAATTTGAGAGACTTTCTACTTGGGTGTTCTAGTGAGGAACTAATTGGGTGTTTTGGAGTTTTGAGTTTTAAGAGTTTTTTTTCACTTTTATAAATTCCCATTTATTAGTGAAATTATCTTTCAACATTTGTCCGTGGACATGAGCATTATGCCGAATCACATAAATTATTGTGTCCTATTTTCTTTGCTTTTGTTTATCATCATATTTATATTTCTCCAGAAGTTGTCATCACCATAATATTAATAATTGCTTAACGCTTGCTTCCATAACAATTGGTATCAGAGCCAACGACTTGCACTTAGGGTATATACACTGTTTACGTAAATGGTACTATACACATATATGATATTGTTCATGTATGTGGTACTATCCATGAATTCAGTGAAGCCAAAAGTTTGTACTTGGGAGTATGAAGAGCTTGCAGTTTAGTTGTGTGATTAAGTGCATGTATAGGAAAGTTCTGTCAACAAGACGATAAGAGTCTAAGAAGTTTAGGTTTTAAATAAGACCATTGCGACTCTTCCAATCCTTCTTAAGAAATTTTTTGGTGCATTATTTATACAAATAGACACATAAAAATTGTTTAGGTTAAGTAATTAAAAAGGATGGTTGAGGCATCATCGTCATCTTCGTCAACAAGGACTACTGTGACGAATGCGAAATTTGAAGTGGAGAAATTTGACGGTATCGATAATTTTGGTATGTGGCAATATGATGTGTTGGATGTCTTATGTTAGCAAGAGTTAGACCTCACCCTTGAAGAAAAGCCTGACAAGATGGACGATAAGGAGTGGATAAAGATCAATAAACAGACATGTGGTACTAAGGGAGACATCAGCAAAGAAATTATGGAAGACGTTGGAAGAAAAGCACATGACTAAAAACCTTGAAAATAGGCTTCATACGAATAAAAACTCCATCAATTCACATATGCACTAAGCATATCGATGAATGACTATGTGAACTCATTAAAAAAGATTTTGGCGAATTTGCTAAATTTAGATGAGAAATTTAAAAATGAAGATAAGGTATTGTTGCGGTTGAATTCCCTTCTTGATGAATATGAACATCTCTCCACACTTTGCTTCATGAGAGGGACAATGTCACATTCGATGTTGTATGTAGTGCGTTGTATAACTCTGAGACCAGAAAGAAAGACAAAAAGGATCACAGAGATACAATTGCAGAGCACTAACAGCGAAAAGTCATTCACAGAGTCACAAACTTGGAAAAAAGAGCAAGTCTAAAGAGAGGACTGCCAAAGATGAATGTGCTTTTTATCGCGAGAAAGGGAATTGGAAAAATAATTGTCCGAAATTACAAAAAGGCTAGGCTATTTCTGATGCATGTGTAGTGGAGCATGATAAAGAGTTAGACTTTCGTTTGGTTGGCATGACGTTGATATGTCACTCAGATGAGTGAATTTTGTATTTGCGTTGTACTTATTATATGTGTCCTAGTAAGGGTTGGTTTTCTAGCTTCAAGGAGTTAGACAGTAGAGTTGTTTTTATGGGCAATGACAATGCTTATAAAGTCGTGAGAATAGGTTTAATCTAATTGAAGAATCATGACAGATCAATCTAAGTCTTGACAAATATTTGCTTCTTGCCAAGCTTAAAGAAAAATCTAATCTCGTTAGGAGTTCTAGAATCCAAAAGGCTTACAAGCACTCTAAGAGATGGATATGTGAGGTAGTAGCTGGTGCACTCATGGTGATGATGTTGGCCTAAATGGCTACATGATCTTTGATTTTAATAATAATAAACCACATGTAAAAAGGACAATTTTGGTCAATTTATGTTTCATTATCTCAAAAGTTTTTGAAAGGAAAATATTATTCAAGTGAAATCAAGCTCAAGACAATCATGGATAACGGCATAATCGAAGACGAACTACAGTATAACCTCTAAAAATTAATACTCGATAAATTAATAATCTCTATAATATAATAATTTTTTGTTGTCCCGACTTGGGCCCTGGAGCTAAATTAATAATTTCGATAAATTAATAAGATAATAATTTTTCTGAGAACTCCTATATAACTCTGTGGTCCCATTTATATAATAAATTAATAATACTTTGTGTTTGTTTATATAGACAATAATTTTAACTTAATTCATTGAATACATTTAATTTCTAATCTAGTTCATTGGATAAATAACTTAGCTAAATTATGTAAATACATGAATACACTTTAATTAAGTAGATAAGTAGTCAAATTCAATTGATACAATTTAATGAAATTTCATTTATTTTAGTTCATTGAATACACTTAGATAAATTTATGTAAATACATGAATTTAGTTAATCAAGTAGATAGGTACATTAGATGAATTAGTTCAAATTCAATTAATACAATTTAATAACTAACATTTAGTTTAGTTCATTGAATACATTTAGATAAATTAATGTAAATACATGAATTTAGTTAATCAAGTAGATAGGTACATTAGATTAGTTCTAATTCAATTAATACAATTTAATAACTAACATTTAGTTTAGTTCATTGAATACATTTAGATAAATTAATGTAAATACATGAATTTCGTTAATCAAGTAGATAGGTACATTAGATTAGTTCTAATTCAATTTATACAATTTAATAACTAACATTTAGTTTAGTTCATTGAATACACTTAGTAAAATTCATGAATTTATTTAATCAAGTATACATTATTTATTTGATGAATTTATTTAAATTCTATTGATTATATTTGTAAAATATAATGAATTTTTAGTCAATTAAATGTTAGTTCTTTGTACTGTGAACACACTCTATAAATTAATAAATTATTAATTTATTGATTAATTAATATCTCTCTAAATTAATAAATTTCTATGGTCCCGACATTATTAATTTATAGAGATTATACTGTATTATGGACAACAACATAATCGAAGGTAAACTATAAAGGGTACTAGCTCATGTCATTTATTTTAAAGCTAGTATAGTTTAATGTATGCATGATCTAGCATCTTAAAAGCTTAAGATTTTCTTCATAATCTCTAAACAAATCATTATTTTTTCATAAAATAAGGTATTATATTTATAAGGCAAATAATTCTCTCCATTTGGGTGTTTTTCATGGTTAAGGACCAAAATGAAAAGGTTTGAGTTTTGAAATCAATAAGTCTTGTTTTCAATTTTGAAAATGGACCTATTTGAAAGTATTTTAAATTGATATAGGCCATAGTATAATTTCATAAAGACTTTGGGGACAAATTTTAAATTCAAAAATAGTAACTCAAAACCAGAAAGATAGTGGCTAACCTCTTCCTAGAAAGTAGCTAGTCACTTTATGTACAGAGAGTTAGCGGCTAGTTCACTGCTTGTAGCGACTAACCGTCTGTGCCAAAATTTGAAACTATTTCTAATAGCAACCCAAACAGTTAATTGCCTTATTTTAGCGGTGATCTAGCAGTCCCAGAAAGTCAATAACTACTAGTTTGATTGTTTAAACTATAAAAACCCAAATCAAACTTAAAACTAACAACTTTTTCAATCCAAATTAAGCTAAAACTTGTTAATACAACTGATCTTGAGCTTTCATCTTGCTTATTTACATACATTGAATCATTATTGAGTTTTCATTTTGCTTATATATTCTTATAGAGAGTAATCTTTATAATTTTCATTCATATATCCAAATTTAGTGAGTATAAGTGTGGGAAACACTTGGGAGAAAGAGGTGTGTGTGTACATCACTACTTGTAAAGGTTCATTGACACTTTAGAAGTTAATTGAAAAATCTTGAAGTTTTGGGAGGCTTGAATAGTGAAATCTTCAAGCTTGGTTTGCTTGGAGGCGTGGACATAGGCGCGTTTTCCTGAACTACGTAAAAATTCATATGTTTGTTTTCTTATCCTTTATCTTTTTAAATTTACAAATTGTTGAATTTACTGTTATTGAATTTCTTGAAGTATTTATTTCTATTGTATTTTTGTTCGTATAATTTTTAAACCCAGTTCACCCTCCCTCTTGGGTTGCTTAACTAGAATTTCAAATGAAAAACACAAGAAGAAATAACATGTACTATTTCCAAGGGAGTACAATTATTGGATGACCATCAATAGTTTTTTAAAATGATGCAAATTCAGAAACTAAATTGTGGCATATGTGTTTGGGACATATTGGTGAAAAAGTTTTGCATTCTTTAGAAAAGTAAGGATTATTGAAAGGTGCAAATTCTTGCAATTAGAATTTTATGAACATTGTATTTTGGGCAAGCAGACAAGGGTAAAGTTTGGTTTAACAATTCACAATATAAAAGAGATTTTGAACTATGTTCATAGTAATGTGTGGGGACCTCTAAAAACAATTTCTTTAAGAGGAACATTCCTGAAATAGAAGAAGATGGTCGAGACTCAGACTGGTCAAAAGGTCAAAAGACTTAACTCAGACAATGATGGTGAGTAAAAAAATGATCTATTTATACAAGTATGCCGAGATAAGGGCATTGTGCGACATTTCAATATTCGAGATACACTGCGGTAGAATGGGGTGGTAGAACGATGAACCAAACTATACTAGAGAAAAAAAATTCGATGTAAGTTGTCTAATGCTGCACTGGGCAAGGAGTTTTAGACAGAGGTAATTATATTTGTGTGCCATCTGATCAACTATTTGGCATCAACTGCAATTGACGACAAAATACCTCTAGAGATGCGGACTGGTAAACCTGCTATTAATTATGATTTTTTGCATGTTTTTTGTTCCATTGCTTATTATCATGTAAACGAATCTAAATTAGACACAAAAGCAAAGAGATCATTGTTCATGGGTATAAATTGTAGATTAAAAGGATACCGTCTCTTGTGTCATGTTGCAAAGAAGTTTATTTTTACCAGAGATGTGACTTTTGATGGATCAACCATGTTGAAACAAAAGATTCTCAAGAGGATGACAAGACCAGTAGCACTTTGCAACAATTGGAGTTTGAAAATATTAAATCTGATCTAGTTAGTGTCGAGGATATAGATAGTGAATCTCCATCAATCGAGGATAAAGAAAAAATTTTGACCCAAGAACTTTCACAATAACAAGATTCAATTTCATATAGAAGGCAACGAAGAGAGATTCATAGACTTGCTCACTTTGTTGATATGGTGGCCTATGCATTTTCAACAATTGAACTGTCCATAGGTGGCCCAACCCACGACAGTTCCAACTCAAGATACTCATTGGGCTCGGTGGGCCTGAATTACAGGTCCCACCGATAGTCCATTTTTTGCCTCCTCAGATGTGTCAATCTTTGTTGAAAATTGCTCACCTAGGCCCATGGTAATGTGAAGCCCATTTAAAGATCTTCTCCTTTTTAAATCATTGACAATAAGGCCATTTTCAAATCCTTCATACCTTCCATATCGCCATCTACAACAACAGCTGTCTCACTCGTCGACTTCTCTTTAAATTGATTTCCAATTGGCAATTGTTTATCAACTACCATATTGAGAGCCATGTTTCCCACATTTTCTCCACCAATAAAAAGGCTTAGAAAAAGCAACTCCAAATATTTTACCGAATCAATTGACATGGCAACTGCTTGATCCATGTTTTTTCCTTTATTTGTCTCCACCATCTCCAGTGGTCCCTGGCACAGCTATCGTTTGGCGGAATTCATCACAGTTCTCCTAGTTGCCGCCTTCAACCAATGGCCATAGACAGGCACAATTTCACCTTTCGGGCACTCATACAGTTTGGGGCATTGCTGTGCAGTATGCCCAAGTAAACCACAAGTGAAACAAAAAATATTTAGCCTCTCATACTTAAGATCAACCCAAATCCAATCACTTCTTGCTTTTTTCAACTTCATCCTACGCTTAAGAGGTTTTCGAACATCCATGGAAACACGAATGCGCATATAATTACGGCAGACCCCCATCAAATTATTCTCATCCGAAGCCAAAAAAATACCAATATAATTCCTAATGTCTTTCAAAATTTTCTCTGACATAAATCCAATTGGTAAATTATAGATCTGTATCCAGAAGGAAGTAGTTAATAAAAGAATATTTTGTGGTTGCTCATCTTCCTCCAGCCGCTTTACAAGCAGAATATGTTGATCAAAGGTCCATGACCCCGATTCTAACACCTTATTAATATCAATCTCATGGAAAATTTGGAAGAGGAATAGTGTTGGTGATAGATCTTTGATGCACACTCCTTTGCCAGGACGCCACAGCGACGCCATTGTATTTTTCATGGCAGCAAAATTTATCACTTTGTCAGTAAGAAATCTGCCAACTAAGCAAAATCAGAGATGGAGTTTCCCCTGACCACCATCTTCCCCCTCATCCCCTGTGACTATCAATCCTCCTTCCTCCTCCTTGTCGATGGACATACTAGCATAGTCACTATTGATAGTGGTTTCCAATGCTTCAACGTTTGTGGCCATTGCAAGATCTCAAAAACCACAGCCAATAACTGTTATAAAATGAAATTCTGAGAACTAGATATTAACTTGTCCTAAAGACAAGACAAACATAACTTGTCCAAAAGACAAGACAGTCTTACAGCAGCTACAATCCACTATCTTAAGTTTTGCGAAAAAGTACTTCCTAACAAAATAATTTTTTATATCTTATCACTATATTAGCTTTTTAAAAATAACAGTTTACAACATTTTCATAATTGTTGTTAATCTAGTGATGATATCATGTCATATGGGCAAAATTGTATTTTCATCAAATGAAACTCAAATTTGTAATTAAGTCCAAGATTATTATTCTTTCACTATGACAAGTAATGTGAAATAAAAAAACTCAACATAAATTATTGAAAATATAACACTCCACTACATTAACTTTTTAAAGACAAATGTTTAATACATTTGTGTGAATTTACAATTGATCATGCAGCAAATCAATTATAAGGGCAATATTGTCATTTTATTATCATTGTGAACTTAAGCGACAATGATATGTTTTTTCACACCAAGAGCAAGGCAAAACTATAAGTTCACATGGCATTAATTTGTATCATTTTCTTTTTGTTTTCGGAGTTATTCATTGAGGGCAAAATTTATATTTCATGTGCCAACTAACTAGTTAGATAATGGGTGTGACCAAAAAAAAAATAGTAAACTATTATTTTTAAAAGAATTATGTAATGGAGTGCTACCTTTCAATAATTTGTGCAGTGGTCTGTTATTTCACAATACTTGACATAATGAAAGGATAATCATCCTTTTTCAAACGGGAGTTTGAATCTTTGGAGAAATAAAAGTCTAAAAAAGAATTCATATATTTTTCCCTCTCTCCTATCTTTAGGGAAGAAAAAAAAAAGAAACTATTTGGTTTGCATTATATAGCTTTAATTTATTAATCCAAAAATTTAATTATCAATTGGTGGTTGTTGATATGCTTATAAAACATGGCATAAATGTTTTTGTCATATTATAAAGTTAAAGAAATTTGAAAAAAAGAGGTTAAGAACGAGATTATAATTGATGTAACTAATAAAATAAACTACTTTTATTGCAAAATGTTGAATAAAAAAACATCTACCTATTTTATAAATTGTGTTATTGTAATTATTGTGAGTTTTTAAAATAAAGTTTAAAATAAAGTATAGACATTTGTTAAATTTGTTGGTAAAGCACTCTTTCATTCTATAAAGACCTAATTTTTTTAGCATAGTTTTATATTGCCTTTTATTTAAAAGGCATAAATTGACATGCAATAAAATTTTTGATTAATTAAAATGTATTGAACTTTATAATATGCTATATTAAAATGTATCTAACCTTAAATCTTTCATATTTACCCATCCTTGATTTCCAATCATTGGGTTACTTTGAACTTTTGCTTAATTACAATTTCACCTAATAATTTTATACAAATTTTAGTTTTGTCCACAACTCTTTTAAAACTTACCCTCTCTTACAATTTTTAGATTTATTCCTTAATGAGCTACATCTTAGGAATATACAACATTAAATTAATTTGGTACTAGGTTCTATATCACCAAATCAACTTTATTATCGTATGGATCTTACTGAACATGATTGATTGAGCCATCAAGTGAAAGAGTTATTAGGAGATTTATTCGTGAAAATCTCAATTTCTGGAGATTCCTTACCTCATTAACTCTAAAGGAATTGTAACACCCCAAATTCACCTAAGAATCTCAAGAGAAGTTTAGAATGAAACCTCATAACATTAATCTTATTGCGATTTCCAAAAGAAAATTAATATTAGCCAACATTTTACCATTTGAATGCAAGTGATTATGAGTAAAACCAAGTCTAGAGTTTATCAAACACATTACTAAACTATACTTTAAAGCTTTCAACATAATAAATTTACAAGAATAGATGTAAAATTGATTTAAAAATTTTAGAGTAGAAATTTAAATTAATAAACTACTCATTCACTATAAGAAAACTAGCAATAGATGACAGGAAAAAACTGTCATAAAAGGGAGTGGATGACAGTGAATTTATCCATCATCTATGTATCTGTCACTCTTTTATGATAGAGAAAAAGTCTGTCATTAACTTATGATAGTGTTTAAAAATCATATGTCTGTCATCTTAAAAATTGAATATTTTAATTAAATTTTTGGCATGAAACTTGAATTTTATTTTAAATTTAAAATTTTAGCGGGAAAATTAATTTTCACAAGTGAATTATTATCTGGTTAATTTTAGTGGGTAAACTATTTTGTTTGTGGCGAAATTTATGATTGAAAAATTCCTGCATGATAAATGCTTGGTTTATAATTGTAAAATGTTTAATTTATGAAAAATAATGATTTATTAAACGAAATCTTGAGTTTATCAAATGTTAAACCATATATACATTAAAATCATATTGGCTTTACAAGAATTGTCCCAATAATGAATCCGTTGAGCTCTAAACTTTATTCTTAATCGCGCTGTTGTCCGTTGAGTGTCTTGAACTTAATTTCACGTGGTTCATTTCATCATAAATATTATTTTTCAAGAACTAGTGAAAATGTAAAATACAATATTTATCAAATCATTTAAAACGCATGTTTGTTATCATCAAAATTACATTACCACTACAAGAAAACATGCAATAGATGACGGAAAATAACTGTCATAAAAGATGGTGCATGACAAACAGTTCATCCGTTATCTATCACTATCATTAATTTATGATAGAATATTTTCCGTCATGAATTCATGATGGCATGTTATAGTCATATATCTATCACATAATATTTTAATGTGAAAAAATAATTAATTCAAAATTTAAAATTTTTTTAAATTTTTGTCCCATTTTTTTAAATTTTTGGCAGGAAATTAAATTGTCATTTGTAAATTTATTATTCAATTTTGGCAAGAAATTTTTTATGAAAGACTTTATGATGGGTATTTCCCGTCATAAAGCTATATATATATTTTTTAAAAATTATATTATGATTATAATTTATTTATGAATTCTTGTTTACAAATTTAATTAATTAATAAAAATGAATATTGTCAAAAAAACTAAAAACAATTAATATTAATTAACATCCATTCAATCCAACAAATTAATTTCAAAATAAATACATCTATTATATATCCAATGTCATCACCACCAATACATAATAAAACATCTCAAATTAAAAAGAACCATAAAAAAATATAAAACAATTGTTAAATTCCAATTAAACTTCAAGAAAAGCAATTCAAATTCCAGCCACCAAGCCAAATTACCCAGCAAAACTCCCAAAGATTAATGGAAATACTCCAATAGCAAGACTTCCAGCAGCAATACTACCCTCTTCCAGTGGCAATACTCCAACTACCACATACCCATCAACACTCTAACTCATACCTAGCAACCCACCATCTTCCAACAGCATTGTAATTCCAACCATATACCCAGTACTGTTTTTATGCTGCAACTGCAGATTATTGCAGGCTGCTTCCCTATAGTTTCCAAAGTAAACATCTTTAGGAAGATGGTCATAGTTCTTCTTAAACATTGAGACATGTGACAACATGATAAATCAACAATTAGGAATGTTTTGTGCTCGTGTTAAGATGCAACCATCCAAGAGTGTCTAGAAAAGTTCCAGATGATAATCATATTAGAAAAAACTTGTGAAGCCTTTAATAAACAAGCCTACAATGACTGATATTACATTGATTTATCTGTTTGCCTAGCCAGAAGCATGGGAAGCAACCAAAAGAGAGATCCTACCTCAATAAGGCTCCCTGATATCATCTCACTCAATGCTACTCTCCTGAAACAAATTATATTGCATGATTATCGTTCATGTCAACGTGACAATGCAAAGGGGCCATCAAAATAAAGAGTGTGAAATTCTTTTTGCACCAAAATATACTAATGAGATTTTATTCGTGTAATAAGTACTGATCCACTCACATAATTAAGGAAGACTACCATATCAATATTGCTAGGTACGTCTTACAGCAGCTATCTCAGGTAATAAACAAACAAAACTGAATAACCTTGCAACAAAATTTAAACCCCTCACCCCCAACCCAATGCCATAAACTCTTCACATTTACGTCATAGTTTTAAAAGTCTGTGTATGCACACAAGAAACTCAAAACAAAGTGTGTTGCATCTTAGTTGAAACAATTAGAAATTGGATAAAACTATGCATAATTAAAAATAAAAATAAATAATCTCTATCAACATTGACCATTTAAATCGAATATCAGTATACACTGACCTTTTGACTTGTTGTTCCTCTAGTTCTCTTGTTCTGTATATAACCTTTACCCCTTGCAAACATATAAGTTATAGTTCATGGCTATGGATATTTGAAAAACAAAAGTGAAAAGTCCTAATTATTACATGCAATTGAGGAAGCAGATCTCACTGAAATTGACTCAAAGACTTTGATACAGCAGGAGAGGTAGCATTCCCCTCCACAAAAAGGCAAAAATTAGAAATACCAATAACTTTGTGATCCTGCATATGGCCTATTCAAGGCCAGCAAAAGTGCTTGCTGTGATACATATCTAGATAAGATCAAACCAATAGGAAGAGTACATGAATTGGTGCCAATACCTGAAATTTAGCAAATTTAAAATGATCCAAAAGAAACAGATTTTAAATTTCTCTATTGAGTGGGAAAAAAAAAACATAGTAACGTCATTGATCACAGCCTGATTTAAAAACTCCTTAGCCTGCAGTATAATTTCTATTGAATTCCATTACATTCAGGGACATCAATTACTATGTACTCCAGATTTATGAATCATAACTCATTCTACAAGTAAATTTAAGAATTTCCTTAGAAAATTATGTTTCATGTATGAGGCATATCATTAAAATATGTTATACATCGGCACACTTCCAGTCCACATCTGCACTCAATGCTTAAGCACATACCAACGTTTAAAACTCCATAGATGAGAATAATTGACTAAACGTTAAAAAGAGCAAAAATAAAATAAAATAGTGAAAGTAAAATGGAATATTCATTTGCAAATACTTAGTAAAAAAGAAATTATGGAGTAAATAAAGCTAATAGAAGAAACTTAACTTAATCACAGAAGTGAAACATAATCAAATTTCTTCAACCAAAACAAAAAAGAAAGAAAACGCAACTTTGAATATTCAAGAAGCAAGATCCAAAAACTGAAATAGACCCACTAATTACAACCGTCCAAAAATTTAGGAAAATAACTTATGCCAGACAAAGAAAAACAAAAAGGAAAAAAAACAAAAACAAAATAATGTGTCTACTATATAATAAATACAAAAACAAAAAAGAAACCCATCAAAGATTTAATCTTCAAAAACCCATAAAGGGTATGAATCAAACCAAACGAAATTGACAAGAAAAAGGCTCGCCTTGGCTTTTAGATCGGCTCCGTAATTAAACTTCCAGTCTTTGAAATAAGAGAAGGTAGGGGTGTTACTCCGGCCAAGAATATCAGTGCAACCACCGGAGGAGGAGGAGGAACGGACAGTGGTGGTGGCAGGGAGGAGGGAGGAGGGAGGAGTCAACGTCCATTCCGATCTAAAAGCCAAGGAGATAGAGTGAAACAAAGTGAAGGAGACAGATCGTATTAGAGGCCAAAGTGAAACTAAGCAAGAAGAAATCAAGTATGGTGGCAACGACAGTTGTGAACGGTAGAAGGACGGCAAGAATAAGGGTTTCAGACAGAGGGTTTGTGAATGGCGAGGAGGAAGAAAAGTAGCATTTAGGGATTTCGATTTCTAAGTAGCGTTATAACGTTTAACACTTGGAAAAAAGAAAAAAAGCTTTAAGTTGCTAAAACGGTAGCGTTTTGGTGGCATTTTTTTTAATTATTAAAACACATCTTTTATTTTTTAAATAAAATAATACATCAAATTTGAGTCAAATATAGTCAAAATCATTTTTCTATCTTACGATTTTAATAGAATAAATTTCTATCATAATTCTATCATAATTTCATGATAAAAAATAATCCTATTATAAAACCATCATAAATTCATGATAGTAAATATTTCTAGCAGAAGCCCATCATAAATCTATGATAGGTTGAAAATTTTATCATAATTCTGTCATAATTTTATGATATACTTATAATCTGTCATAAATTATCCGTTATTTATTGCCTGTTTTCTTGTAGTGTATGTGTAGCCCTTTAAGCTAACAAAATCATTTATCATGCAGGCAAATCTTGACATTTGATGACCCAAAATGGGAAGAATATTAATTGTAAAATGACCCAAGATATTGCAAATAATCCAAAGATCACAGTTGCTCCAAGTTCATTCTTAGAATGAGAATTCTTAAAAGCTTTGGCAGCCTCCATAAAAACATCACTCACATCATGTAGAGCAAGAATAATAGAGCCAATTTGGAAAAACCTGCCAAAAAGAAAAAAAAATTACTCTCACTATATATCTTTTGAGTAACATATAATCAATTTTACTCATCAGGTTATTATACTCTAAAACACAAATTGTTAAGGGTTGAGAACTCTGAAACTCTCAAGGGCCCAATATTGCATAACAAAAGTTCTAAGTTCTATGCAATGTTAATGACTTAATGTTCACATGCTAATATAAGGAGTAGAAAAAGAAAAACATAAAAGAAAAACAAATCAACCCAACATAAACATAAAAGAAAAAAAAATGAATGAAAGAGGAAAAAAAAAGGTAACAAAAGGACTCATTGAAGAATCAGATCTCATAAGTCAATTTTTATAGTGAAATGAAGTACATGATTGTCATTAACAGCTAATCCATATCTCCAATAATAACGTGCATAATGAAAAACAATAACAACAATAACCGGGGGAGGTGGAGAAGTGATAATGGAGGCTTATAACAAAAATCAAATCACTGACCAAAATTAATAAGTTTCTATCATTGTAAAAACTGTACAGTTTAAGCTAGAGACATGGAACTGAAATAGGAATCGGCATATGCAGTGATATTGTCTGAAGGAGAGAACGACCAATATAATGGGTACATTATATCCTTTTACGTAAACATTAAGAAATATATATTTTGTAAGAAGGAAACGATTATAAGTTGTCAACATGCACTAAAAACAATGACAGTTAGGAAATAGTCAGAAGGCAATGAAATGACACCCAAATTAGATGAAATAAATAAAAAATTAATGTCTTTTAGATCTCATAGCTATATGGGGCATTGATGGTTTAGCTAGTTGGATTTGTTAAGAGCCTGTACAAGCATTATGACAAGAAGATACTAAAAAGAAAGAAAGAAAGGAAAGAGAGAGACTGGTAATTATGATGATGATGAAATGATTACAAAGGTAATGATAAATGTGGAGGCTGAAAATGAATATCTATGCTACCATTCCATATAATGTGTTTTCCATCATTGACCAAAAGCCTATATAAAAATATATTACCGCAAAAGACAAAGGAAAAAAACTACTATTAACTGAATTAATTACAAAATTTAAACATATAGAAGTTTATAATACACGATTAATTTAATAAAATTATTTCTATACTATATAAACATCTTTCAAGAACAATTATCCAAGCAACTGACATCAAATATAAGCACCAGTCAATGTTAGGTGTGGGAAAAAAACCATGTAAATGAAAAAAAAAATTAAAGTGAACTTTTTTATTTTTAGAAATGACTAAGTGGTTATATTAGAGAAAAAGACGAACTTCTAATTCGGCTCTCAATTTAGTTGCTGACCAAAAACCAAATAAAAACTTTAGGGTAATTTAATAGTTTTGAACAATTTTACATGCTTCGTGTTAATTGGTCAGCTTAGTACACCATCATACATTTCTATGTCAGATTCTCACCCAATTTCAGAACCTAAATCTTTAAGTCGCCACAGCTACCAAACCCAGCCGAATAAATCGTCGTCGTTGAGAACCCTAATGGATTCAACTATATCTTTTACCAAACCAATTGATACAATCACTGTGCACAACTCGGTTAGATGTTGTGACGGCGCACAACGTTTGCTACACAATCTTGGTGAAGCTGGCAGCAAACGTGCTCCTTATCGTGTGAAATTAGGGACAGTAAAATTCTCCATGAATTTAAGTCTTCATGTGACCTACCCCAAATGGGGTGAATTTTAAATAATTTTTGGAGAATGATGTGTAAAATGAAGGAAAAAAATCCCTAAAATATTAATGGAGTAGGGTTTAGTTTGTACTCCCCATCCCAAACCCCATTATATTTAAATATTTTTTAATTTTTATTTACTAATTATTGTTTTATTAATTAAAATATTGATTAGTAAATTTTTTATTTTTACCTCTATAAATTAATAAATATATTATATTTAAAACAAAATCTTACAAAACAATTCTTACGTAAGCCGAAAGCATTATTATTATTTTTTTCTCTCCTAGATGCCGCTCCCTTAATCCCTTCAAACAAATCCAACCTAATTCTTCAATACTTTTCAACAAAGTTCAATATGTTGAAAATATTTTATTGTAGACTAATACTTCAACTGTAGCTTGATCTGGAATTGACATACAAAGGTATATGCAATATGTTCTTGTTTTTTTTCTACCCCATCCATTGGCTTGTATTGTCGCTTTCAACTTGCTTGATATAGTCAAAATTTCAAAAAGTATTTTTTCTTTTATTCTTTATGTGCTAACGTGACAAATGAAAAATGGGAGAAAAAAGTCTGTCGAACCACGCTCCATAGTTGTACCTTCGGCTTTTGTGGATGACCTGAGGCTAGAATAGAATAGCCATGAGATACATGTTGAGGAGTAACCAAAAAGAGTAATAAGCACGTGGCGTAGCATCACAAATCGCATAATGTCCCCAATTTGAATCTTCATTAATGACATGGTGGAAGAATAAAGTTGGTTGAAAGACAAACTCATGTATCTGGTCTATGTTTGGATGGGGGTCAAATAATTTAAATTGTAGAAACTTCTCTCCAACTTTCCTTACTGGATGCATGTGAATACTATCTATCAGTGCCCAAACTCTCCATTATGTATCATTAGAGTTGGCAAGATAAGTCAGATGATTTGTGACTTTTTCAAAGATCAGCTCTTTGATGTCTGCTGGGAGTTTCTCAATGATTTCAGAAGGGCTGTAGGAAAATTGTTCTTCAAACCATGTTGGTGGTAACCTTATGCTGGATTCTGGAGGAGGTGACTTTACTGAAGTTGGTAATTGATACCACTCCAAAGGTTTCTTTGAAGACTTGTTGCACAATGTTGGAAAACTTACCATGACTGGCCTTGAGAGGAAGTCTGCAACTGTGTTGGATTCTCCTTTGATGTGGTTTGCCTTGAACCAGAATCTCGATAGAGACTCGAACCACCATACTAGTTGAGGATCTAGAATTTCTCCTTCTTTTCTACTGAGTAACCCTTGGAGGTACTTGTAATATGTTTCGATCACAAAGTGAGTAAGAGAAAGAAAGAATTAGAACTTCTTGATTTCTTTGATTACTGCTAGTACTTCTTTCTTTGAGGATGGGTAGTGGTGCTGAGCTTCACTGAATTGTCTCGATTTATAGCCATAGATTCTCCTGTTTCCATTGGATTCTTCAATCAATATTGCACCCCAATAATGATCACTAGCATCTATTTGTGAGATGAGGTGTCTATTGTCAAGTATCTTTAATGGTGGAAGTGACTGGCGCTTTTGCTTTAGTTCCTTTACTGCATTTGTCGCTTCTACCGACCACAGTGAAGATTTCTTCTTTAGATGTCTCGAGACCTGGCTTGTTAGCTTTGAGAGATTCTAGATATGATCAGCTGTATAATTGATTATCCTAAAAAATTGTTGAATCTGCTTTTTGCCTAACAGCTCATCTGGAAACTGAGATATTTTTTCTATGATATGTGGCTGTGGGATGATGTGTCCATCCTTGATGTGAAGTCTTAAAAAATTAATCTCATCAAGTCCAATCTTCATTTTTTATTTAGATAATGCTAAGCCATGCCTGTATGTTAGTTCTTTAATCTGAAGAGATGCTGAGCATGCTCTTCTTCACTATTGCTGAAAATCAAATCATCATCAATGTATACCAGAAAAAATTTTGAGATAGGGTTGTACACTTTATTCATTCTATGCTAGAATTCTAATAGAGCATTTTTCAGACCAAATGGTATCACATTCCATTCATAGTGTCCATGTGGCAATACGAATGTTGTTTTATGCCTGTCCTAATCTTTAATCCCAATCTGCCAAAATCCTGACTTCATATCGAACTTTCAATAAACTTTAACAAATGTTATCTTTTTTAAAAGATGAGTTCTTCTAGGTATAGGATACCTAATGTCTTGTAGGCAATCATTCAGCTTCCTGTTGTCGATCTCCAATCTTTTCTTTCCACGTACTTGCTCTGAATGCTTATTCACATAGAATGCTGGGTTGGCCTAATGAGCCTTAGAGGGCCTGATGCGCTTGAGGTCCAAGAGTTATTAAATTTCCTGTTTGTACAATTCTTCGTCATGAGGCATTCCTGGATGAGAGGCTGTCTGATGTGGCATAGTCTATCCTTCTTTGTACATGACTGAAACAAAATACTTTTCTCTAGACCAGAACTTGTTTGGAATGTTTGCACAGCACTGTAAAAGCTCTTTGTGCTAGATCTCAAATTTCTGGACTGGAGTTTTCTAGATTTTCCTTTTATCACCCGTCCCAAAAATGGATTATTGCTCAACCCATGGAATTATGAGGAAATGAGATTTTTTATGAACAGGATTGGTGATTGTATAACTTAATCCTTCAGGATAGAATGTGAATGGTGTAATGAGGCTAAGCAAGTTTGTTCCAAGCAGTAAATCTTCTCCTGAGGAGTTATAAGTAAAGAAACTATGTCTTTTACCAAAAGGTAAAAGCTCAATTGGTTTGGTATACTTATGATTGTAAAATTTATCACCATTTGCTGTTGCAAAGCTGACTTGTGTTGGTACATGATAGCCTCTAGGTAAGCAGCTTCCATGAATAATTGAAGAAACCACTCTAGTATCAATCAAGGCAGTGAGAGCGATATGCTTGTTATCTGATAACTGGAGGATGGCTTTGACATATGGCCTGAATGCTGGTGTTGTCTGCATTGTTAGATCAACAGGTTGTTCCTCAGAAATATTTAGAACTTGTTCATCATCTGAAGATTCTTCTGGCTCATCTGACTCGCTGGATATATCAGACTCTTGAGATTGTGAGTTAATTGCGAGTAATGCCTGCTCTGGATTGTCAAACCATTCATAGTATTCATCATCAAAATCAAGATCTTCAATGAGTTGAAGAAACTTGGCTGGAATTTTTTTCTTTGACTTGCATCGTTTTGCGTAATGCCATTTCTTTCAACAAATGAAACACCTGCCTGATCTTTTCTGGAATTTTCTTCTTTTGACAAAGCGGTGCCTTTTGCTTTTGTATGGTATCCAAGCTTTCCTTTTCTTGCCCTGGAATTTCTTTGAGCAAGAGCATAGTTGCTTATTTCATGGCAACCAAATTTATTGGGTTTGTCATTGCAGTACTTAGACAAAGAGGTTTTCTCTATTTGTTTCATGTGCTTTTTGAGGTCTTGGTTCCTGCAATGATTCTAGATCAGTTTTGTAGCTATCTGGTATAACTGAGCCAAACTGTAGTTTGTTAGATTTGTTACTACATCAGCTTTGAACTTGGCTTCCATCATTTCTGCTACTGGTCCATGATGTGCTCATAATTTATCTCTTATTTTAATGCTTCCATAACTTAATTTTATGTTAAATTATATTTTATTATATTAATTTTTATCTTAATTTTTATATTTTGTCATTGTAGGAATATTGTGAATATTCATGAGAAAAGAAGCTTAAATAGGAAACAAATTGGAGTATAATGGAAATAATATGGAAGTAAAAGGGAAAGAAATAAAGAGCCAAATGAGGAAGCTTTGAATTTTTGGTTGACAAATATGGCAAGCACGTGCGGAGCATTAAAGAATTATTTGGCAAATGACAATTTGAATGATTCACGTGATGGGCTTTGGCTTTGCAAATTGGCCAATTAAATTTTACAAGGTAAGTGTGCATGGGCTTAAAAAGTGGGCTAGGTTTGTTTCATTTTAAATCCTTGTGATTTAAGGATTCGGAAGCCGAACAATTTAAGAAGTTGAGGATCGAATAAAAGGAGGCAGTCGCACAAATTGTAGAAATTGGAGAGAAAACTGAGAGCAAGAAAAAAATAAAAGAAGGAGAAGAGAAGCCACCACTGCAAATCTAGGAGCAACAATTTGGAGAAGTCAATTGCAGAGATTGGAGAGAGACAACTTCTTGAGTTTTTCTTTTCCTCTTCTCTATTATCTTGCTTGAATGTTCCCACTTAAATTAATGGATTCGCTTTATATTCCCATGAACTAATTTATTTTACTAGGGCTACGATGTAGCCTAATTATGAAGATTTAATTCCATAAATCTATGTTATTTTTAATTTATTATTCCATGGTTGAGTGTTCATTATTGTGCTTAATACTTTTAAATATCTGGCCAATATTTAAATGATTTGAGGATACATAATTAGACTGAGAGGAGATTTATGTATTTTTGCTCTGTGTAATGGATGCCATGAATTGAACGAAAGACAAAGATGTGTCAATGTGATTCGTGCAGTTCTTCTAAGAATTTCCATGGAGCCTAATGAATCTTTGCATATTTAAATTTGTATAGAGATATAGTGGGTTAATATGTGGAGATATTTTTGATATTACTCAAGAGAGGATATTGAATAGATTAGGAAAATTTACTGTCAACACGGGTAGTAAATTTTAATAGTATAGATGGAGGATTAAATTGGATTGGTTATGGTGAAATCGGATGTCCTAGTGTTTTAATCTCTCGGTGATTTCTATTACTGCCTGCATCTTTATTTAATTTTTAGTTATTTTATTTTATTTTAATTTTTAATCTAAATTTGCCTATTCGATTGTTCAAATAAATTAGGGTTATAATAATTTTGGTAACTAATAGGATATACAATCTCTGTGGGACGATACTCTAATCTTCATTATATTACTTGTGCTGACTAGTACACTTACTAATTTATGCATCACATCTAAGAGTGAATAAATGACTGTCTGCCTCGATTCTACATTACTTAAGTTTACCCAGGCACCATAGTCAGAAATAGCTACCTATAACCCTTAAGAGTGAAGCTATCCTTGAGTAATTTGGGCCTATGTACCACAAGTATGTAGAGGATAATCTACTATGAGAAGAAGGCTACCTTAAGGGGTGGAGTGAAAGCTCCTGACTATGAAAAAAAATGAAAAGAAAAGAAAAAGCATGTACTTCAAGAAAAATAAAAAGAAAATGCAAATTTATGCCTGTGAAAAAAAAAAAAATCAAGACGATGAGGTTAATTTGACCTACTTTGTTTATTATTCAAGACAAGGATTGTTGATATTGAAAATTTTGAGAATGAGTTTTGGTTGAATTAATTCACACACAACACAGGAATCCAATATGAGATGAGGTTGACCATTGAATTAAAGTTAGAACTTTGCCAATATTTTTAATTTTCTTTGAGCTATATACTTTATGCAATCTTTGAGGCATTTTTGATGATGTTTGTGGATCTCATCGCTGGAAACCCTCACGAGACTATAACTCATCCACTAGGGCCTGAGAACAAACGTTCTGTGCACTACATCTGTGGGTTTCAAAAAGATATAGTAAAGATGCTCCTGTTCCATGTAATATTCTTTACGCTTTCTAACATCACAACATTTATTTTGGAGGAATTACTTTTCTGCCAACTATGTCTCTCTAGGTCTAAATCCGAAGAAATCTATAATAAGGGTCTCCATAACGCAGTACTGGGATATGGTCGTGACAACATGTATTCACGTTGGACTGGTGTTAACATGTTACTCCACTGTCGCTTGAGTGATCCAGTAAAGCCTGAGACTAGCCTTTGCATGGCTGCTCTTCTGGTTAGTTGTGGTGCTCTTTGGCATTCTATTTCATACCAAGCTATCATTTGCTCAACATAAGCAATTCTCTCTTTTGGTTTGATATTATTAATGTTCCAAAAGAATTTTCCTTGAAGAGAATGTGAGATTTAGACTCTCTTTTCCCATTCTTGGCCTTGTTCGTCCTCTTCACCCATCCGTTCTAGTTGTTGTTCTTATTGAGACTGTTGTGGTTGCCTTTCTGAAGGATCTAACAATGCTACTCCTGAATGTTGGCCTGTCTCAAATGTAGATGGTCTAGTGAATCTTCTTGTGTTGACATAAATTGGATTGGCAGGGTAATGGGGTCTTCCCTCCATCATGATTGGTCTTCTAGAAGAATGGAATGATTCTACAATTTGGTTAGATCTAATGGAACTTTCTGAATCTTCCCAACCTATAGCCATTAGCGGCCATGGTTGTATTGGTGGCATTTCATAGCTTCTCTAGAATGCTTTGGTGTTGTTGCTAGAGAAACTTTCTTCCCAAACATGAGTTGGTTTGGAAGACTTGTTGATAACTCTATGAAATAAGAGTTATTATGGCAATTCTAAAATTAAATCAAGACCACTTAAAGAGTAAATGATGTGTTTTTATTACATTTTTGTTACATTTTGCATAAACATCAATTTTAGTTTAGTCTTAATAAGTTTTGCTTGATTTAAAGGAATTTGTGCTCAAAACATGTGCTTAATTATAGGTTTTTAGAAGTTTATAATCCATGAAGGGATGCTGAGGCAGTAGGCTAGCAAAAAGGAGGAAGAATATGGCAACAAAAGAAGTGAAACAAAACCTGGAATAGTGCAGTGTTACAGTCGTTGCTGGAGCAACCATTATTGTAGTAATCCTAGAATAATGATGGAGAAAACTTAGCGCGGGATATCTGCAGAATTGTGATATGTAGTTTTCTAATATTATGCAAATTTTATTGAACTTGCAAGTGCATGAATCTATTGTAGAATAGATCAATGGTGATGAGTGTCGATCCCACAAGGAGGTGGATTTTAATTATGTGTAGAATTAATTTTCTAATTGGGTGGTTGGATTTCTAGTGAAAGTGATTTAGACTATCCTAGAATTTAAATGAGAATGACATAATTAAATTAAAGTGGATACTATAATAATTGAAGCGCTTGGGTATCTAGTGTTGTGCAAATTTTAATGTACTCGCAAGCGCACGAATCTATTGTAGTATAGACTAATGGTGACGAGTGTCGATCCCACGAGGAGGTGGATTTTAATTATGTGTATAGAATTAATTTTGTAAATGGGTTGTTGGATTTATGGTGGAAATGATTTGGAATATGTTAAGACTTAAATTAAAATGGCGAGAATAAATTCTAAAATTGGAATTGCAATGGAGAGAATAAATTGAAGAGAAAATCTATTAAATTGACGTACTTGAGTATCTGGATCCGTATCAACATGCATCATGGGCTAAATAATCCGTATTAATGCCAATTAAATCATGAGGGGGGAATCCACACCTCATGAACCACGCTCTAATCAATATGGTGCTAAGGGCTTATCGTGCCAAATAATAATAACCTTATACTAGAGAGCCGGTGTAACCAAAGCGGTATCTAGACAAGACTATTATTATTTGTCGACGAGAAGTCAAAACATCCACAAAAATTAGAGGGGAAGAGAAAATAAATTTACTAAATTAAGCCCATGACACATGTCGAGACTTCACCTTCAACCCAAGCTTGAAAGAAAATTAGCCACTCATAATTGAACTAGGGGCAAAATGGGAATTTATTAAAATACGAAGAAAATACAAGATGGAGAAGGAATTACAGAAAATAGATCCCAAAAATGGATTCAGAGATATCAAATTAGGGGGGGGAGGCCCCCTTTTTATAGATACATGGAGTAAATCATGGCCATCGGATTAAAAACAGTTTGGATGCTCAGGATTGCGCCACGTCATCAGTCAACAGTCCACGGTTTGACCACGCGGATGAACAGTAACGCAGTTTGACTCGGATGAACAGTAACGCGGTTTGGTTGAAAATAATCCTGTGTGATGCATGTACCGTACGCGAAATTTTTCATCCACTGATATGCTGCCACGTCACCATCAACAGTACATAAGAATTTTAGCCCAACAGGATCGTGACACCACATCAGTCAATGCCACATCATCGGTCAATGCCACGTCATCGATCCGTCTATGTGAACAGTGTTGTGAACAGTAACGTAGTTAGTACCGTACACGTGAATAGTACCGTACATATGAATAGTGTCATTTTTCCTTTTATGCTCCTCCTAAGGTTTTCGACCGTCCTGAGTTCAAAAGTGATGTCTGTTTTGCCGTCTGATCTCTCCTTTATTGTGAAATGACTATAATGCCCCTAAAATACATAAAATACTTAATTAAAATAAAACACATGTAATTAAATCATAAGAAGGTTAAATACATAAAAGTAAGGATTGTTAGTAAGACTTGAAATGTAAAATGACGGTTTTCTCCTTTATAAATATGCATTTTCTAACACTCAACATCTAGATCCGTATCAACAAGCACCATGGACTAAATATTGCTTATTAGTGCCAATTAAATCATGAGAGGGGAATCTACAGCTCATGAATTACACTCTAATCAATATGGTGCTAAGGGCTTATCGTGCCAAATAATAATAACCTTGTACTAGGGAGCCAATGAAACCAGGCCGGTATCTAGACAAGATTATTATTATTTATCGACGAAAAGTCAAAACATCCACAAAAATTAGAGGGGACGAGAAAATAAATTTACCAAATAAAGTCCATGGCACATGTTGAGACTTCACCTTCAACCCAAGCTTGAAAAAAAATTAGCTACTCATAATTGAACTAGGGGTAAAATAAGAATTTATTAAAATACGTAGAAAATACAAGATGAAGAAGGAATTACAGAAAATGGAGCTTAAAAATGAATTCAGAGATGCCAAATTAGAGGGGAAGAGCTCCCTTTTTATGGATATATTGAGTAAATCATGACCATCGGATTAAAAATATTTCGGACGCTCAGGATTGCGTCACGTCATCAGTCAATAGTACGCGGTTTCAACAGTACGCGGTTTGACCATGCGGTTTTAACAGTACACGGTTGGACCGCGCGGTTTTAACAGTACGCGGTTTGACCAGTGATGCGGTTTGGTTGAAAATAATCATGTGTATATGTATGTACCATACGCACGATTTTTGGTCCACTAACATGCTGCCATGTCACCGATCAACAGTGCATAAGAATTTTGTCTAATAGAATCGTGACACCTCATCATTCAATGTCACATCATCGATCAATGCCACGTTATTGATCCGTCTATGTGAACAGTGTCGTGAACAGTAATGTAGACACTACCTTACATGTGAATAGTACCGTACATGTGAAAATTGATATTCCTTTTATGCTCCTCCTAAGGTTTTCAACTGTCCTGATTTCAAAAGTGATGTCTGTTTTGCTGTCTGAACTCTCATTCATTGTAAAATGACCATGATGCCTCTGAAATACATAAAATACTTAATTAAAATAAAACGCACATAATTAAATTACAAAAGACTAAAATACATAGAAGTAAAAATGTTAGTAAAACTTGAAATGTAAAATGACGATTTTCTCCTTTATAAATATACACTTTCTAACACTCAACACCTAATTTGACTCCTGTACGCCCTAGGCTTTTGTTTACCCTAGTTTTCAGTTATAAAAAAGGGCGCGCATCACATAAAAAACGGCGGCAAGGAATTAACATTGAAAAAGATCAAGAGAAAAAGAAGAAAAACGATCAAAATTGAAGGGAACCGATGTTGCATCCTTGAAGAATCCAGCAGAGTTGTTTGGATTCAATCTTTGTCGTTCTCACTTATTCTTCTCTTCTCTTTGATTAAACCAGTGTATTTCATGACTAATATTTTACTATTTGTTTTTCTCTGTCAAAGTATGAACTAAACTTGTTGTTTAGTGACAAACAGTCTAAATAGGTTTTTGGCTGTTCTTATGAGCTGCTACATAATTGTTATAGCATTTTACTCTAGTAGTTATTATTATAACTGTTATTTCAGTTGACCACCCATTTAATAGTTCAAGTTAAGATAGAGCCACAAAAGGGCATATCTTAGTAGATATTATTAGAGTAATACTTGATCTTAATTTGAGTTTCCTGGATTAAGTTTATCTTGAATCCCATAAGGGCTATACTTGAAGTTAAGATTTGTACAAAAACTAGACATAGGTACTCACCTTGTAGGGTGGAGAGAATAAATGTTCAGAATGTCATACCGTAGGTAGAATAACAGCTGGTCATTGCTAGATTGATGAAAAGCAGTCAACCCATGAAGAGAGTTTGATCATTTAACTACTTTATTCTCATTTGATTCCTCTACGCAATTTATTTAATTTATGCATTTATTTATTTTCTTTCCTTACAATTATCAATTTCGGTAGTAATCAACTTTCAATTTGTTCATCTTGAAATAAAGGTAGGTTGCACTATTGTGATGTCTGTAACATTTCTAGTAACATCAATCCATGTGGAGACGATCTTGAATACTCATCACTTTATTACTTGTTGTGTACACTTGCACATTGGCATCAACAACAATTGATTGAAAATTAACCAACAATTTTTTGGCACCGTTGCCAGGGATTGATTGTTTATTTTCGAAGTGTGAAGTCAATCTTTATAATGCTAACTTGATTTCAATTGTTCTATTTTTTGACATATCAACATTTGCATGCGCAAAGATAGATCTCTTGTATTCCAATTTGATCCTGAGATTGAAAGGACTGTAAGGAGATTGCGAAGAGAACAAAGGAATTCAAAAATTATTTCAGACATGGATAATCTGCAGGATGTGAGAAATTTGGACCCTCATGGGCCATTACAACCTATCAATATTCAAGAGGAGCAAAATGAGCATGTTAATCAGAGACAGCCAGGCAACAACAATATCATTTACATGGCAGATGACAGGGACAGGGCTATTAGAGATTATATTGTGTTAACTCCTCAAGTTGTACATCCTAGGATAATTAGACCTGAAGTGGAAGTTGCAAACTTTGAACTGAAGCTAGTGATGTTTCAAATGTTGCAAATAGTGGGTCAATTCAATGGACTACCAAATGAAGATCCTCACTTCCATCTCAAGATGTTTTTGGAAGTGAGTGATGTTTTTAAAATTACTGGAGCAACACAAAATGCTTTAAGCCTAAGGCTCTTTCCTTACTTCTTAAGAGATCGAGCAAGAGCATGGTTGAATTCATTACTATCTGATTCCATCACTACATGGAATAAGTTAGCTGATAAATTCTTAATGAAATATTTTCCATCAACCAAGAATGTAAAATTGAGGAATGAGATCACTTCCTTTCATCAACTTGAAGATGAAAGTTTGCATGAAGCTTGGGAGAGATTCAAAGAACTGCTCAGAAGGTGTCCTCATCATGGCATTCCTTGTTGCATACAGTTGGAAACCTTCTACAATGGGTTAAATCCAAGCACGAGACTAATGGTTGATACTTCAGCAAATAGAGCTTTGTTATCTAAATCTTACACTAAAACTTATGAAATTTTAGAGAGAATTGCCAACAATAATTATCAGTGGCCATCAACTAGACAGCCAGTAGTAAGAGAAGCAGCATGAGTACATAATATAGATGCAATTACAGCTTTATCAGCACAAGTAACCTCATTGACTAACCATGACATCTGCTCCAGTAGTAGTAAAGCAAGTTGCTGAATTGTCTTGCGTGTACTATGGTGAAGAACATGAATTTGATAACTGTCCTGGAAATCCAACATCAATAAACTATGTGGGTAATTATAACCAACAGCCTCAAAACAACCCGTACTCAAATACTTACAACCCTAGATGGAAGCAACGCCTAAATTTCTCGTAGAGTAATCAGAATCATAATGCTCCAATACTGAGTGGACATAATAGAAATACTCAAGCACCTGGTTTTCATCAGCAGAATCAAGGGCAAAAACAAACCAGCAATAATCTTCTCATTTCACTAGAAACACTGATTAAGGAAAAATACATTGCGAAGAATGAAACAATTGTGCAAAGTGAAACCGTATCTCTAAGAAACCTGGAAAACCAAATTGGTCAGCTAGCCACAACAATGAGTAGTAGATCTTAGGGAAGCTTGGCTAACAACACAGAAGATCCAAGAAGAGAGGGAAATGAGCACTGCAAAGCCATCAACTTAAGATCTGGAAAGAATGTTGATATCCATGTTAATGTGACTAAAAAAGGGGTGGAACTTAATTTCTCACAATAACCACCTCAAGAGGAGAGCATGTTACAGCAACCTAGCCATCAAGATACTGGTGTTAGTGGTCAAGCTGCAGCAACTATGGAAGGGAATCAACCAATAAATGATGACAAAGAAGTTGCAACACCAATGGCAACAACTTACAATAAACCAAATGAGCAGAGATTGGTACCTTCAGAAGCTACTTAACAATTTAGACATCCACCTCTTTTTCCACAAAGATTCCAGAAGCAAAAACAAGACAAGCAGTTTAGTAAATTCTTGGAAGTGCTGAAGCAATTACACATCAACATCTCTTTTGTGGAAGTATTGGAGCAAATACCTAATTATGTGAAATTTCTAAAAGACATCTTGGCAAGAAAGAGAAGGTTGGGAGAATTTGAAACTATTGCTTTAACACAGGAAAGTAGTCACATGTTCCAAAGTAAGATTCTGTAAAAATTGAAGGATCTAGGAAGCTTCACAATACCATGTTCCATTGGAACTAGGTACAATGGCAGAGCACTCTGTGATTTGGGAGTCAGTATTAATCTGATGCCATTATCTGTATTTAAGCAGTTGGGAGTAAGAGAATGCAGGCCAACAATAGTCACTCTACAATTAGTTGACAGATCTCATGCATATCCTAAAGGAAAAATTGAGGATGTGCTGGTGAAGGTTGACAAATTCATCTTTCCAGTGGACTTCATTGTTTTAGACTTTGAGGCTGATAAAGAAGTACCTATTATACTTGGAAGACCTTTCCTAGCAACCGAGAAGACTCTAATAGATGTGCAGAAAAAAGAGTTAACAATAAGGGTGAATGATCAACAAGTCACATTCAATGTATTAGAGGCTATGAAGAACCCTGATGAGGCAGAAGATTGCAACTTCTTGAGTGTTATGGATTTTGTTGTAGCATACAAAATCGACAGATGCTGCAGTAATGAGATCATCAAAATTGCCACCTTTAAGAGCTTTGAAGAAGAAGATGTTGCAGCAAACCAGAAAGATTAGATGGAAGGAAAGCAATCTAATAGACATAATAGATTTGTTGAACATCTGAATCTTTTAGATAAGGAAGTAAAAATAACTTTACCATTTATTGAATCACCTCATAGTCTTGAATTAAAATTGTTACCCTCACATTTGAGATATGTTTATCTTGGTCAAAATAACACACTCCCTGTAATAATTTCATCTACATTAGATGTAGGTCAAGAACAGAGCTTGGTAGATGTGCTTGGGAAATACAGAAAAGTAATTGGATGGACTATGACAGACATTAAAGGGATCAGCCCTTCTATATGCATGCACAAAATTCTGTTAGAAGACTACTACAACAATTCAGTGGAGCAACAGAGAAGGTTAAACCCCATTATTATGAAGGAAGTTGTGAAAAAAGAAATCATTAAATGGTTAGATGCTGGAATCATATACCCAATATCAGACAGTTCATGGGTAAGCCCAGTTCAATGTGTTCCAAAGAATGGAGGAATAACAGTGATAGCAAATGAGAAGAATGAACTTATTCCCATAAGAACAATAACTGGATAGAAGGTATATATGGATTACAAGAAGCTCAACAAAGCCACTTGAAAGGATCACTTCCTACTTCCATTCATAGATTAAATGTTAGACAGACCTTCTGGAAAACAATACTATTGTTTCTTATATGGGTATTTAGGCTACAACCAAATTGCTATAGCTCTAGAGGATCAGGAAAAAACTACATTTACCTGTCCTTATGGAACTTTTGCCTTCAGAAGGATACCCTTTGGTTTGTGCAACGCTCCAGTAATTTTTCAGAGATGTATGATGTCTATTTTCTCTGATATGATGGAGAAAACATTGGAAGTCTTCATGAATGATTTCTCAGTTTTTGGAGAGACATATACTGATTGTTTACACAACTTGGAAGAAGTTCTTAAAAGATGTGAGATGACCAACTTAGTACTCAATTGGGAAAAATGTCATTTCATGGTGCAAGAAGACATAATGTTGGGTCATAAGGTGTCCAAGAATGGTATTGAGGTAGATAAAGCAAAGTTAGAAGTGATAGATAAACTGCTACCTCCCACTTCAATCAAGGGGATTAGAAATTTTTTGGGTCATGCTGGGTTTTACAGAAGATTCATAAAAGACTTTTCTAAGGTAGCTAAAACATTATGCTCATTGCTAGAACACGACAAGCCTTTTCATTTTGATGAAGACTGTCATTAAGCTTTTGGAGAGTTAAAGAAAGCTTTGATCACTGCACCAGTAGTTATATCACCAGATTGGACTCTACCATTTGAACTGATGTGTGATGCAAGTGACCACTCTATTGGAGCAGTGTTGGGACAAAGGAAGGATAAGATTTTCCACTCTATATACTATGCCAGTAAAACTCTTACTCAAACTCAGATTAATTACACCACTACAGAAAAAGAGTTGTTAGCAGTAGTATTTACTTTTGATAAATTCAGAGCTTACTTGGTGGGTACTAAAGTGACAGTGTACACAGACCATGCAGCCATCAAGTACCTAATCTCAAAGAAGGATGCTAAACTGAGATTAATAAGATGAATCTTATTACTTCAAGAGTTTGATCTAGAAATTAAAGATAGAAAGGGGACTGAGAATCAAGTAGCAAACCATCTGTCGACGCTAGCAGCAAACACAAGCACATTGACAAAAGAGGACATCACTGAAACGTTTCCTTATGAACAACTATTAGTAGTACAATAGGCACAGATGCTGCAGCAATCAGGACCTCTATGGTATGCAGATTTTGCTAACTATTTAATAATTGGATTGCTACCTCCTGAGTTGAAGTTTCAGCAGAAAAAGAAATTTCTTCATGATGTTAGAAGCTACCAGTGGGATGACCCGTATTTGTATAAGTTATGCTCAAATCAAGTAATATGAAGATGTGCTTCAGAGGAAGAGATTCCTCACATACTGGAATCATGCCATGCTGTAGCATATAGAGGATATTTTGGTGGTCACAGAACAGCTGCTAAGGTTCTGTAATCAGGTTATTACTAGCCTTCTATTTTTAAATATGCTTATAGATTTGCTAAATGTTGTGATAGGTGTCAAAGGATATGAAACATAACTCAAAGACATGAAATGCCATTGACCAACATCCTAGAAGTGGAAGTTTTTGATGTATGGGGAATAGATTTCATGGGTCCTTTTCCACCATCCTTTGGGAATTTATATATCCTGGTTGTTGTGGATTATGTCTCTAAATGGGTAGAAGCTGCAGGATTACCTACAATGATGCTAGAGCAGTAGTAGACTTTCTTTAGAAAAATATTTTTTCCAGGTTTGGCACTCCACGAGCAATCATTAGTGATGAGAGTACTCATTTTTACAACAAAGTATTTGTTGCAGTTATGGTAAAATATGGAGTCAGGTATAAAGTAGCAATGGCATATCACCCACAATCCAATGGTCAAGCAGAAGTATCCAACAAAGAGATTAAGAAAATCTTAGAAAAAGTGGTGAATCCATTAAGGAAGGATTGGTCCTTGCACTTACATGACTCCCTCTGGGCTTACAGAACATCATACAAAACACCACTTGGCATATCTCCCTACCGAATTGTGTATGGGAAAGCTTGTCACTTACCACTCGAGCTACAGTACAAAGCATACTGGGCATTGAAGCAATTAAATTGGGATATACATGTTGCAGCAGAGTGAAGAAAACTTCAACTATGTGAGCTTGATGAATTACGTATGTTCTCATATAAAAACGCAAGAATTTATAAAGAGAGAATAAAGCATTGGCATGACAAACATATCCAATACAAAAAATTAATCCCTGGTCAACTAGTACTGCTCTATAATACGAGGCTAAGATTGTTTTCAGAAAAACTGAAATCTCGATGGTCTGGGCCATTCAAGCTGCTCAGAATTTATCTTCATGGGGCTGTTGATCTCTTAGATGAAAAGATAGGCCAAGAATTCAAAGTCAATGGGCACAGAGTTAAGCATTACATACATTCAGCTACAGATTGTTCAAAGGAGGTCTTACTTCTTAAAGAACCAAGTTTATGAGCACTCAAGTGAGGTCAGACTGAAGGACTTTAAATCAAGCGCTCAATGGGAGGCAACCCATTTCGGAGGCAGTCACTTCAAATGAGAATGATCCTCCTTAGTTTTGTTAAATGTTTTTCCTTTTATTTTATTCTAATTTATTTTTACTTCCCTTATTTAGGATTGTTTAACTTTTATTAGTTGTCTTTTAGGATTGGTTTTATCTTTAATTTAGAATTGGTTTTATTTATTTTTGAATTCCTCAATAGAAATGTGTGTGGCAATTGGATTCGATACTAACAATTGGGGCTGTATTGTTAACAGAGTACAGTGGCAAGCCATGTGTCAGCAGTGTTGAGTGTTAGAAAATGTATATTTATAAAGGAGAAAATCGTCATTTTACACTTCAGGTTTTACTAACATCCTTACTTTTATGTATTTAATCTTCTTGTCATTTAATTATGTGTGTTGAATTATAATTAAGTATTTTATGTATTTTAGGGGCATCATAGTCATTTCACAATGAACGAGAGATCAGACGGCAAAACGGACATCACTTTTGAACTCAGGACGGTCGAAAACCTTAGGAGGAGCATAAAAGGAAAAATGGCACTCTTCACATGTATGGTACTATTCAAATGTACGGTACTGTCTACGTTACTGTTCATGACACTATTTACATAGACAGATCAATGATGTGGCATTGACTAATGAGGTGTCATGATCCTGTTGGACTAAAATTCTTATGCACTGTTGATCGATGACGTGGTAGCATATCAGTGGACCTAAAATCTCGCGTACGGTACATGTATTACACAGGATTATTTTCAACCAAACCGCGTCACTGTTCAAGCCGGGTCAAACTGTGTTACTGTTCACCCGTGTGGTCAAACCGCGTACTGTTGACTGATGACGTGGCGCAATCCTGAGCGTCTGAAATGTTTTCGATTCGATGGCCATGATTTACTCAATGTATTTATAAAAAAGGGGCTCTCCCCCCCTAATTTGATATCTCTAAATCCATTTTTGAACTCCATTTTCTGTAATTCCCTCTCCATCTTGTAAGACGGTGAGGCCAGACATAAAAGATTGGTCATTAAGACTTGATGATGCATTATGGGCATATAGAATGGCTTTCAAGACCCCGATTGGGATGTCACCCCACAGGCTAGTGTATGGAAAAGCTTGCCACCTACCTGTGGAACTCGAGCATCGTGCATACTGGGCCATCAAGAAATTCAACTTTAACATGCAACAAGCTAGCTCAGAAAGAAGATTACAGCTGACAGAACTTGAAGAAATTCGTAATGATGCATACGAAAATGCCAAGATTTACAAGCAACGAATGAAAGTCTTCCATGACAAGCAAATTATGAGAAAATCGTTCACTCCAGGTCAGAAAGTGCTTTTATTCAATTCTCGTTTGCACCTATTCCCAGGTAAGTTATGCTCTCGATGGTCTGGTCCCTTTATTATTCATACTGTTTTTCCACATGGGGCAATTGAAATTAAGGACCCAAAGAACGGTCTCACATTTAAAGTTAATGGTCAAAGATTAAAGCCATATCTAGAGTACTAACCACATGGAGAAGACAACGAAATAAATTTGAGTGACCCACCAGATTTGAATTAAGTTTTTCTTTCTTTCTTTTCGGTGATTTGATTGTTTTCTTTCTTTTTATTATTATTTTTTTGCTAATTGAAATTATTTTTTGCATAAGTGTGTTTGCTTTTTTTCTTATCATTAAGTTTTTTTTTCTTATCATTGTTAATCATGAGTACCATACTTAAACCGTTCCTCCTGAACATTCTTAAACCATTTCAACGTGTAAAATCTCATCTCAAAAGGCAGATTCAATTTTGTAAAATACATCGTATTTGGGCTCTGCAACTACCAGAATTAGTATCCTATATTGAGGATTTAGAAAGCCAACTCAGAGAGATTGAGAGAAGTGTTTACGAAATCCAGTTGGAGCTTGAGGTAAATTCAATAAGAGGACGATTTTAATTTTCTTTGTGTGTTTTAATTTATTTTTCCGTTTGTGTGCTTTAGTTTGTTACCCCGTTGAAGTGGCGGATAATGGTACTCTGTGACAATCAAGTTGGTTACTTTAGTTTTCCCATAATAACTGATATTCTGAGGCGAAGGTATGGACAGAAACGAGATTCTAGCAAAGCTTCGCAATTGATTCCCTTCACTTCCTCAGAATGCCCTCCTTACAACTTATAAAGCTCGGTCCGAACGCATGTGATTTCTCATGAGAAATAATATACCTGCTGATATCCGCTAGTTAATCGAAACTAAAGTACGATTGGCAGGTGAGTTACCTCCAAAATTTATTGCGTACATGCCTAGTTGTGGTAAAGGACATTATGTAAGAAAATGAAGAGCTCGAAGAATTTCTGTTGCTTGTCATAAGTGTGCCAGAATGAGTTGCGATAAAAAAATCATTTTCTTTAGGAATGATGTCTGATAATAGGAAAGATAAAATTCAATTCATTAGGGATGACTTGAATAAGGAGTCATTGGATGATATCCTTCTGTCTCTTGAAACGCATCCCAGTGGATATGTGCAAGGAGCGATTCTCCAGTTATGGCCATTATTCCAGAAAGAGCATGCACGATATAGTCTCGGGAATCTGACTATAAACGACCCTGTTTGCCAATTTATAAGAAAACTGGATGGGAAGCCTATCCTCGACCCATAGAGGGCGTTCAAGCCGTTTCTGGACATAAAACCAGAGGATGATGGAGCCACAATCGCAACTACCTATAAATATCCTTTTACTTCACTGTTATTTTTATTTCACTGTTATTTTATCTTTTCCATTATTGTCTTTTTTATCATTATTTCTATTTCTATTTCTTTTTACTGTTTCCTTTTTGACTCGTGATCCATGTGCTTTACGCGTTATTTGACACTGACATGCCACCTCATACACAGTTGTGACCCACTGTCACAAAGATTCTTAAATATGACTTTTTGTTAAGCACTCACAAATTGTTTTTGAAAAGTATCCCAATGGCAGCTACTCCCAATAGACAATTCAAGAACATTTGTGTGCTTTCTGGATTTAACTATGACAAACATAAAGAGTTCGTTGAGGCAGCCATAGATCTTGGTCGAAGTATAGCAGAGAGAAAATTACACTTGGTGTATGGAGGAGGTAACTGAGGGTTATCAAAATTGGTCTCAGAAGCTGCTTTTGTCAGAGGAAGCCAAGTGTTAGGCATCATCCCAAGAGCTCTAAAACCTTTGGGCAGTTTGTCTGACTCATCGACTGGAGAAGAGTTAGTCATCTCAGGTATGCAAGAAAGAATAACTGAAATGCTTAATCATACTGATGCTTTTATTTTCCTTCTAGAAGATCTTGCAACACTAGAGGCACTTATCACACTAGCATCTTGGGCCCATCTGCACATTCACCAGAAACCCATCGGTTTGTTAAATGTCAATAACTTTTATGATGGCTTCATCGCATTTCTTAACCATGCAATAAAAAACTACTTCATTCCTTCCAATGCGAAAAAACTTTTTATTTGTGCTCACACTGCTAATGAGTTACTTGATATGTGACAAGCTTATAGACCGGAGCCAAACCCCTAGACCTTTGCGTTGGAGCGTCTAAATAATGATGGTAATAGTAGCCACAGTAAGAAGTACAAATTAGATTTAACTCTTCGTCTGTAAATATTTTCTCCTGTGTTGCACCATCCAGGTGATGTCTTCTAAACTCTACTTCTTTCCTTTAAAACATTGAGGACAATGTTTTGTTCTGGTTGGGGGGATAGTCGACAATTATGGAATCTTGGTTAAGTTTTTACTAATTTTTTGTTGTAGAAACTAAATGTTGCTAACTTTTTGTGTTGAAGATGGCTGAATATGGAGTGTAGTTACTCTAGAAACACATCTTCTTCATTAAAAAAAAAAAAACATTTCTTCTTCTATCATTTTAAGTGTAACTTTTCTAATTAGTTTTTCTGCATTATTTTCACATTTCTGCATGCATATTTTCCTTTCATGTTTAGAATAGGTTGGGGGGTAGAATGTTGTTTAAAAAAAAATTGTGTGATTTGTTTTAACATTGAATGACATGATTAATTTCAAATTTTAGTGTTTGTATTATCTTTGGTCTTAAGTGATGTTATGCTATGTTTGCTACTTTATATGTTGATGTCGGAGACAAATATGAGTTGCTTGAAGGAATGAACATGTCACAATAAGTACCAAGTGAGTTTTTGAGCCTATCATTTTTCTTGGAGAGTAACCCTTTTGCCCATTCTTTATACAGCTTAGCAGTTTATTATTTTATACACGATCTCTAGATTTCTTTTGAATTAACCCTAAAAAAAATTGTAAAATTAAAAAAAAAGAAAAAAATGTGTGTTGCTACATCTGGAGGCTCATCTAATTAATAGATATGGAATATTCTTTAGAACCCTAAAAAATGATGGAAAGGCCATCTTTGATTCGTTTGAGCCTTTCTAGTCATCCCTTTTGTGAAATATCCATAGTTAACCTTTAAGCCTTAAAACAAAAAAAAAATATTTTCTTTGTCAACTTATCATCTTGACCCACTCCAATTTGGAGTATTACCCGATATCTTATAAGTTTCATCACCTATTTATGTTTAAGAAAAATGTAAATAATTATTTTATTCAGTGACGTTGTGCCAAACAAAAGCAAAAAAAAAATTATTTTTTTTTAAAATAACAATAATAGGTGAAATCCACCTTGCAACTTCCAAAAAAAAAACAAAAACAAAAATCTTTGCATTTTTCTCAAACATACACTTTGTTTTCCTTATTTCTCTCCTTTGTTAGTCATGTCCCTAACCTACGTTACGTCCTAATAAAAGTCCTTTTTAATTTTAGGGAACTATAGTCTGAAGTAGAAGCTAGTTATATGGGCTAAAAAGATGTAGTGGTGCATAAAAAAATAAATAAATTGGGTTGACTAGTATTTTTATTTGACTTGAGATTGTATTATTTCTAAGCTGAGTGCATATTTCTTTCATCTTGATGAGAGCATGTGATATCACTTCTTTATTATTTTCTCTCAATTACCATTCATTGGAGTGACTATTTTTATTGGGTTTAATTTCTTTGTGAGAGTGTCACTACTTCCAGTGAGATTTTGGGGTTTGACATGTCATTCTTGAAAGTAGCTATGACAAAGTCTATTAGGCTGATTCATGTGGATGGTTGATGTGGGTGTGATGTTTCTTTAGACTGAGATAATGCTTATACTTTTATTTGATTACTATCATTAGTCTGATTGAATAAACATGATTGTTAAAAAAAAAAATTATTTTGGATTTGAATTTTGTTTTCGCTTTATTTGCCAGGGACTAGCAATAAGCTGGTTGGGGGGTGTGTTGAGTGTTAGAAAAAATATATTTATAAAGAAGAAAATCGTCATTTTACACTTCAAGTTTTACTAACATCCTTACTTTTATGTATTTAAGCTTCTTGTCATTTAATTATGTGTGTTGAATGATAATTAAGTACTTTATGTATTTTAGGGGCATCATAGTCATTTCACAATGAACGAGAGATCAGATGGCAAAACGGACATCACTTTTGAACTCAGGACTGTCGAAAACCTTAGGAGGAGCATAAAAGGAAAAATGGCATTGTTCACATGTACGGTACTGTCTACGTTACTGTTCACGACACTGTTCACATAGACGGATCGATGATGTGGCATTGACTGATGATGTGTCACGATCTTGTTGGACTAAAATTCTTATGCACTGTTGATCGATGACGTGGCAGCATATCAGTGGACCCAAAATCTCGCGTACGATATATGCATTACACATGATTATTTTCAACCAAACCGCGTCACTGTTCAAGCCGGGTCAAACCGTGTTATTATTCATCCACGTGGTCAAACCGCGTACTGTTAACTGATGACGTGGCACAATCCTGAGCATCCAAATTGTTTTTAATCCGATGGCCATGATTTACTCCATGTATCTATAAAAAAAGGGTCCTCCCCCCTCTAATTTGATATCTCTGAATCCATTTTTGGGATCCATTTTCTGTAATTCCTTCTCCATCTTGTATTTTCTACGTATTTTAATAAATTCCCATTTTGCCCCTAGTTCAATTATGAGTAGCTAATTTTCTTTCAAGCTTGGGTTGAAGGTGAAGTCTCAACATGTGTCATGGGCTTTATTTGGTAAATTTATTTTCTCTTCCCCTTTAGTTTTTGTGGATGTTTTGACTTCTCGTCGACAAATAATAATAATCTTATCTAGATACCGCCTTGGTTTCACCGGCTTTCTAGTACAAGGTTGTTATTATTTGGCACGATAAGCCCTTAGCACCATATTGATTAGAGTGTAGTTCATGAGGTGTGGATTCCCCCCTCATGATTTAATTGGTATTAATAAGGAATATTTAGCCCATGATGCATGTTGATACGGATCCAGATACCCAAGTATGTCAATTTAATAGATTTTCACTTCAATTTACTCTTGCCATCTTAATTCAAATTTTAGGATAATCCAAATCATTTTCACCACAAATCCAACCACCCATTTAGAAAATTAATTCTACACACAATTAAAATCCACTTCCTCGTGGGATCGACACTCGTCACCATTGATCTACACTACAATAGATTTGTACACTTGCGAGTTAAATAAAATTTGCACAACAAGCAGCTATTGGAGAAGAGTATGTAACCGTTGCTAGAGCAAGCAATTGGGTGCTGCAGCAACCAATATTACCCTTACAGTAACTTAAAAGATGGAACCTCTCACTTACCGCTGGAGATAATATGTGACAAATGGATGGAAGGATTTGGATAGAAATTGGGGAAAAATATCTCCGAAATTAATGCACTAATTTCTCTTGTCTATTTTTATGCGATATGCTTAATAAATTTAAAATATATTCTTCCCTAATTTATCTCTTTCTACCAAATTTATTTTCATTTAATTTCTCCTATATAAAGGAGTTACTGTGCTTAGTGACCTCTAACACTATTTTCCCTATCCTTCGCAGTCACAACTCCAATACTTCTTAACTCCTTCTTCACATTTTACTCATAAGCAAATTACCATCGAATTCTTACTGCTCTAGCAATGCCAAGGTGCAAAAGGATAACCAGCCGACTAAAAGATCCTTCATGATTCCAAAGTTACCATGCGGAAGAAAAATACGAAGAATTCATTGAACCGCGCAAGATTCTGGAAGAAAAAAGGTTTCAATTCCCACCCTAACCCACAGGAATTGTGCAATCCCTATACAATGCTGTAGCAAAGCATGGGTGGCTAGAGTTTTGTGACCACCCTCGAGACCCTGTGCTGCAAGTAGTGAAAGAATTTTACACCAATTTGGTAAGCCCTGGTCAGCACTACATTTGGGTAAGAAACTCATTTGTTCCATTAGATTCTCGAGTTATAAATGCCTTTAAAATTTACCTGCGAAAATTAATTGTGAGTATGCCAAGTTGATTGACAAATTAAACCCGCAAAAATGGAACAAAATTTTCAAGACACTCACAATAGAGGGTGTATCGTGGGTTAATGAGGAAGGGCGGGTAATTAACAGGATATATTTAAAACCCATTGCAAAGGTGTGGGTGAAATTTTTGAAATCCCGACTTATGCCAACCACCCACACCACTACTGTTTCACAAGAAAGGTTGGTGCTGTTATATGTTATTGTTCGAGGGCTTCTCATAGATGTGGGAAGCATTATCGAAAAAGAAATCTGGGACTGTGCCATAAAGAACCATAAAGCAGCCGCTTTGCTATTTCCCTCACTCATCACCAGCATCTATGTAGTATCAGGAGTTCGTTTTAATGCAAAAGATGAACATGTCAAGAATGATGGTGCCCTTATTGCATGCACCATCGAGAGAATTGTTGGTGAAGTTGCTGGAGCCACATCTGAACTAGCTGTTGTAACAAGAGCAAGATGAGTTATTAGGTTAGAATAGAGAATACAAGCACTGAGCACCAGCATCACTCAATGTGCTGAAGCTCAGCAAAGGGAAAACGATCGAATTTAGAGCTATTTACAGTACCTGGAAAGCCACATGCACCAATTTGATGTATATATGAAAAGTACCCATCGGAATTTCCCAGATGCATTGCTCCAGTAGTACAATTTTGACACCAACACTACAGAGGCTCCAACTAAAGTCAATGCAAAAGCTACTGATACAGACGAACCAGAAGAGGAGGCTACAACAGAACCACAAGCAGAGGCTGAGCCAGATTTTGCTGACCAATCTGACCAACCTGAGGAAGAGGGTGACAAGTCTGCAACTGACAGTTCACCAACAGAGGCAGAGGAAGAGTCTGAGAAAGAACGCAAAGAACCTCCAGTCAGGTCCTATTTCAAGTCCAAAAAAAAGCACATCATATAAGAAGAGGAAGAAAATGAACCTGAAAGGGAGCCTCCTATTCCAGTCCTTTCTAGGAAGGGCAAGGAAAAAGTAATTACCCCCTGCCTCTGACAATGAAGTCGAGCAAGTTGATGTAGAGCTTGAAGCTGCAGTAGCCAGAAAACTCGTACACTCACAGAGACTAAGCAGCTACTTGATATCATTGCCGCCATCATAGCTGAGGGACATGCAGCTGATGCCCCCACTCCGGCCCCTTCACAGCAAACTCCCAACAAACCTATTCTTGCCAGTCCTAGAGGACCCAGCAAAAGAAATGGAGGAACCTCTAGCAGCGTTGCTGCAGTAACCTCACCAGAAGAAAAAAGGACCATATATGTGTCAACCAAGCAAGCTGCCCCAACTATAACTCCTCCCACCAGCTCATTGCAGGAAAAGCAACAGACGTTGCCAGCTAATCCCTGCAAGAATCCCCTAAGGATAAGCTGCGAAGTGCATCCAAAAAGCGTTGAAGTCACTACACAATGTTGCAGCAGTATCCAAACAAGGGAGTATGCCCTTCCTGCTAGTCATTTTAATTAGTTTTGAAAAACTTTTCTTTCATTATATTTTCATTTTCTGATTTATTCTACATGTTTTTGTCTGGTTATGTGGTTTTATTTTGTGTGCTTGTGAGGACACCGTACATTTAAGTTTGGGGGGGTTGTGTTTCTGTGTGATCTGAATGTGTGTTTATGTATGTGCTGTGTGAAGCTCTGTTATCTAATATTTGTGTATGGATTTGAAAACCTAATGAAGATAAAATGAGTGTTATTCAATATGTAAGAAAATGCTGAGTGGAGATAGTTATAGATGGAAGTTGAAATTTTATCCTCACACTTAAACTTTGATTGGGTTTTATGAGGATGCTATAGCAAGGCTAAGAAATAAAAAAAGAGTAGAATATCTCAAGTTGGGGGAAAGTTTGGTTAAATTTTGCTTATTATGAATTGAATTTGGCTTCAATGGCTCAAGTTGCTGAGTAACTAAGGCTGAGTATGTACCCTATATGCAGATTTGAGTTTAAAAGCAAATAGAGTTATGAACAGTGTTGTAGCATCTATGTTGACTGTTCTAAAAAAAAAAGTGAGACAATAATAAGAAGGAGTCCTCTGTCTAGGATATTGAGTAGGCAGGTCTGTTCATAAGCCCCATGTTCAGCCTTGGGTTAAAAGATATCTTTAGATAAGATTATGTTGCGGATATTGCTACAACAACTCTGATCTGTGCATTGATTGAGTAATTGGGTGTCATCATTACAAATGATTGACATTCACATGAAAGATGAATGTTGCAGTGAAGAGGGTTGAGTACTCTTAAGTTTTCATTTTTATTAGAGCAGTTTGAGTATGTGTGATTTCTGCTACCCTATATGTGAATAAAATTTTGCTACCTCTAAATTACAAGCAATCTCTTGGTAATGTTGTAGCATCTCTGCAATTTAATCAAAGTAGCACACACACACTTTGGACAGAAGGAAACTTAAGTCTAGAACTGAACTACTATAGCTATTTTACATGATTAAGGTTGTGATATGAAGGTGGAAGAATTCTTGCGAATTTGATGACAGAGCTAAGTTATTTATTGCATGTTTGTGTGCATGAAGTGTTAGAATGTTGTCATTATTTGAGGACAAGTAACGGTTTAAGTTTGGGGGTGTGATAACTCTGTGAAATGAGAGTTATTATGGCAATTCCAGACTTAAATCAAGACCACTTAGAGAGTAAATGATGTGTTTTTATTACATTTTTGTTACGTTTTGCATAAACATCCATTTTAGTTTAGTCTTAATAAGTTTTACTTGATTTAAAGTAATTTGTGCTCAAAACATGTGCTTAATTGTAGGTTTTCAGAAGTTTATAATCCATGAAGGGATGTTGAGGCAGTAGGCTAGCAAAAAGAGGGAAGAATATGGCAAGAAAAGAAGTGAAACAAAACCTGGAATAGTGTAGTGTTACAGTCGTTGCTGGAGCAACCATTGCTGTAGCAATCCTGAAACAACGATGGAGAAAACTTAGCATGGGATATTTGTAGAATTGCGATTTGCAGTTTTTTAATTTGACTCATGTACGCCCTATACTCTTGTTTACCTAGTTTTCAGTTATAAAAAGGGGCGCGCATCACATAAAAAACAGCGGCAAGGAATTAACATTGAAAACGATCAAGAGGAAAAGAAGAAAAACGGTCAGAATTGAAGGGAATCGATACTGTATCCTCAAAGAATCCATCAGAGTTATTTAGATTTAATCTTTGTCGTTCTCACTTATTTTTCTCTTCTCTTTGATTAAACCAATGTATTTCATGACTAATATTTTGTTGTTTGTTTTTCTCTGTCAAAGTATGAACTAAACTTGTTGTAGTTGAGTGACAAACAATCTAAATGGGATTTTGACTGTTCGTATGAGTTGCCACATAATTGCTATAGCATTTTACTCTAGTAATTATTATTATAACTTTTATTTCGGTTGACCACCCATTTAATGGTTCAAGTTAAGATAAAGCCACAAAAGGGCATGTCTTAGTGGATATTATTAGAGTAATACTTGATCTTAATTTGAGTTTCCTGGATTAAGTTTATCTTGAATCCGATAAGGGCTATACTTGAAGTTAAGATTTGTGAAGAACTAGAAATAGGTACTTATCGTGTAGGGTGGAGAGAATAGATGTTCATAATGCCATACCGTAGGTAGAATAGCAGCTAGTCATTGCTAAGATACTTAAAGGTATGAGAATTCCAACACACGACAGCTGAGGACACAAAATAATTCTGCCCAATGCTGTAGAAATTGCTGTAGCAACCGATCCTAATTTAATAAAAAGCAGTCAACCCATGAAGAGAGTTTGATCATTCAACTACCTTATTCTCATTTGATTTCTCTATGCAATTTATTTAATTTATTTCATTTCTGCATTTATTTATTTTCTTTCCTTATAGTTATCAATTTCGATAGTAATCAACTTTCAATTTGTTCATCTTGAAATAAAGGTAGGTTGCACTATTGTGATTGCTGTAGCATTTCTAGTAACATCAATCCCTGTGGAGACTATCTTGAATACTCATCACTTTATTACTTGTTGTGTACACTTGCACATTGGCATCAATAGCAATTGATTGAAAATTAACCAACACTTGTCATTCTTCCTGGAAGGTTTCTTTTGTTTTCTTTTGTTGTATTCCTGATAGCACTATAGTGTTCTTCTCATTTCTTCATCATTAGATGCTCTTGTCCAAGCAAGCATTGTTATTTTTCAGGGAGATTGGTCATGCCATTTTGACAATTGTTTGCTTGTGAACCTCTGAGCTCTTCTGGTTCTTTTGACTTGCTTTTTTAACTCCTGTACTTGGACTATAAGTTGCTGCTGTAGAGAAATAATTTCGTCCAATGCTTTATTTTGTTCTAAAGTATTGATATTATTCCAGTTGATAGCTTTCTTTATAGTCCAAATTCTGTTGGATCTGTCTTTTGGATTACCCATTTGACTGCAATATAGTGATCAGAAACTCGTTTAAGAGATTCTTCTCCAATTTCTGGAGCATTGATTACGCCAATGAATCTGGCTAAGCAAGATCTCCTTGGCATATGCAAACAGGACATCAGATGCTTTCCCTAAATCTGGCATCTTTCACATGGATACATTATTCTGATTTCCTTAGGAAAGGAAACTGAAATCCTGCCATCTTTTAGCCTGTCTGCTTTTGGAGCTTCATGGACCTATAAGGGCTTGTTATTCTGCTCATACTCATTTATCTATTGTGGTGGAAAGCTCAGTTGGTTTTGTTTAAAAGTTATGGGTTGGATGATTCTTCCTTCTCCAGCAGTAAATCTAGTGATAGAAAGATTGTTATGGCTCATAGAGAACATATGGGTTTGAATCTTGTAGGTCATGGTATGGTGAACCGCAAGGGCTGATTCATCTGGTTTCATGGTTAATCCATTTATTTGAACTAACACTTTAATGGTTTTTAGAAGGGTTGGTGTTGAGTGTTAGAAAATACATATTTATAAAGGAGAAAATCGTCATTTTACATTTCAAGTCTTATTAACAACCCTTACTTTTATGTATTTAAGCTTCTTGTAATTTAATTATGTGTGTTTGATTTTAATTAAGTATTTTATGTATTTTAGGGGCATTATAGTCATTTCACAATAAACGAGAGATCAAACGGCAAAACGGACATCACTTTTGAACTCAAGACGGTCAAAAACCTTAAGAGGAGCATAAAAGGAAAAATAGTACTGTTCACATGTATGATACTATTCACGTGTACGGTACTGTATACGTTACTATTCACGACACTGCTCACATAGATGGATCGATGATGTGGCATTGACTGATGAGGTGTCACGATCCTGTTGGACTAAAATTCTTATGTACTGTTGATGGTGACGTGGCAGCATATCAGTGGACCAAAAATCTCGCGTACGGTACATGCATCACACAGGATTATTTTCAACCAAACTGCGTCACTGTTCAACCCGGGTCAAACCGTGTTATTATTCATCCACGTGGTCAAACCGCGTACTGTTGACTGATGACGTGGCGCAATCCTGAGCGTCCAAACTGTTTTTAATCCGATGGCCAAGATTTACTCCATGTATCTATAAAAAAGGGTCCTCCCCCCTCTAATTTGATATCTCTGAATCCATTTTTGGGATCTATTTTCTGTAATTCCTTCTCCATCTTGTATTTTCTACGTATTTTAATAAATTCTCATTTTGCCCCTAGTTCAATTATGAGTAGCTAATTTTCTTTCAAGCTTGGGTTGAAGGTGAAGTCTCAACATGTGTCATGGGCTTTATTTGGTAAATTTACTTTCTCTTCTCCTCTAATATTTGTGGATGTTTTGACTTCTCGTCGACAAATAATACTAATCTTGTTTAGTACCGCCTTGGTTTCACCGGCCCCCTAGTACAAAGTTATTATTATTTAGCACGATAAGCCCTTAGCACCATATTGATTAGAGCGTGGTTCATGAGGTGTGGATCCCCCCCTCATGATTTAATTGGTATTAATAAGGAATATTTAGCCCATGATGTATGTTGATACGAATCCGAATACCCAAGTGCTTCATTTCAATAGATCAATCGTCAATTTATTCTCGCCATTTTAATTTAAATTTTAGAATATTCGAAATCAATTTCACCAGAAATCCAACCACCCATTTACAAAATTAATTCTACACACAATTAAAATCCACCTCCTTGTGGGATCGACACTTGTCACCATTAATCTATTCTACAATAGATTCGTGCACTTGCGAGTTCAATAAAATTTGCATAACAGTTGGCTTGTGTAGGTCAAGGGTAAAATTTGGTTCCACCTGAACAACTACATGTCCTTGGTTGAGTCCCACTTCAACTGCTGAGATTAGGGATGGCAAAATCCGGGTCTGGGTCCGGGTTTAGCCTTCCCGGTTCCGGACCCGGACGTCATTTTCTTTTTTCCGGACCCAGATTAAAACCCGGTTTTTTCCATCCAGGTCCGGGTTCAACCCGGAAAAATCCGGGTTCCCGGATTCCGGGTTTTGAACCCGGATCAATAATGAAATTTCAAATTTCACTTTCATTATTAGTGATAGAACCAAAACACAACTAATGTAACTAAAGGAAATATTAACATAAACAAAAAGATGAGATTTACACACACTGGACAGCCCCTGCAACATAGCATAAAAGATTGGAGAATGTCCCCAAGCTTTTCTCTACCACATACCAACATCATCACAATTAATGGCATAATAATCCAGTGCTCATAAATCACAATTAATCAACTCTCTGCAAACTCTACAATTCAAACAGCTAGTGTGCAAACTCTACAATTCAAACGGCTGTTTCAAGTAATAAAACAGCCACAAATATAAATCCATAACACAATTACACAAGTCTCAATTCAAAGTTCAAATTAAAAACCACAAATCCAAAGTTTAAACTTTTCTCCATCATTTTCTATTCTTCTTCACTTGATTCATTGTTGTTCACAACTCACTCATCAAACTTTCATCAACAAGTTGTTCTGCAGAAAGTATTGCTTCCTCTGGAATTCCATCTAAAAAATATGAATAAATCATAAAAATAAGAAACAAAACAGCTAGTTAGTAATAAATTGATACTATAACAAATTAATTTATTTTATGTAATAAATAAATGTTCCATACCTTTTAGGTTGTGGTCAAGCCAAAACCAATTTTGAGTACACACCAACGCTTCCACTGTAGATGGCTGAAGTCTACTGCGATGAGGACTCAAATGTCTACCTCCAGTGCTAAAGGCGGACTCGGAAGCAACTGTTGATACAGGAATGGACAAAAAGTCTCTCGCAATCTTTGCAAGTATAGGATATTTGCCTTGATTATTCTTCCACCATGACAAAATATCAAATTGACTAGTTGAAGGCAAAGTACTTTCCTCAAGATAAAGCTCAAATTCTGTTTTGAAATGATTATTTTGTGAGTTCTGATTTCTAAATGATTCCCACTCATCAGCCATCTCATCTAAGTCTAAGTCTACCATGATAGAATCATCTGCTTCAGCACCTTTAGAACTAGTTGAACCATTAACCCCCGAATTTGCATTTGATGAATATTTGACTTCATACTCATGCACTAAATCAACAAATAATTTGTGCACCCTTTCAATTTCAAATTCAGCTCTTTCTCCATAGATTTTGGGAAATAAAAAGTTAATTAACAACATTTTACGCCTAGGATCTAACAAAGTACCCACAGCAAGAACTCCATGAATAACATCCCAATATTTGTCATACTTCGCAATCATCTTAGTGGCCATATTTTTTACCCCCTCAATTGGTGATTGTAACCATGCATTCATTGACAATCTAATTTCACAAATCTTGCTAAAAAATAAATTAGATGTTGGATATCGTGTCCCCGAAAAAAGTTCTGTTAACTTATAAAAACTCTTCAAATAATCACACATAAGTTTCGAAAAATTCCACTCCAACTCACTAGGCAAAGATGTATAATTTCTATCACGCTCCTTTAAACGAATAAATACATCTTTATACAACAAAGTTGTACTAAGCATCAAATAAGTGGAATTCCACCTAGTTTTACAATCAAGTGCTAAGTTTTTAGTTTCTTTAACACCTAATTGTTTTTTGGCAGCCTCAAATTTTTCAAATCTAGAAGGTGTTGTTGTTCAGTAATGGACACTCTCTCTAATCTTTTCAACTTCTTTTTGTATCACAGATAAACCATCTCTAACTATCAAGTTTAATATATGTGCACAGCAGCGCATGTGAAGGAATTTCCCACCCATAATCATTGAACTAGCTGAAAATTTTCCCAACAACAAATCAATCATGGACTCGTTTGCAGAACAATTATCAACAGTTACAGTAGACAACTTCCTATCTATATTCCACTCCATCAAACACTCATACAACTCATTGCACATAACTTCACCACTATGTGGAGCCGGCACATATATAAACCTAAAAATGTAAAAAAATAATCAAAATATTAAATAAAGCAAACATTCATTTATGTTGAAACGAAAAAAAAAGTCTCGAGAATATTACCTCATAATACGACTTCGCAACACCCACGAGTTATCAATATAATGTGCCGTAACAACCATATACCCTTTCTTTTGGTTACCAGCAGTCCACATATCCGTAGTCACTGCAATTCTACTGTCACAAGCTTCCAAAACACTCATTGCCTTCGTCTTCTCAATATCGTAAAGTTTCAAAATTTCAGCCTTGATAGTGTTTCTACTAATAGTCTCAATTGAAGGTTGGAGAAGCTTTAACAGTTCGTAAAACCCAATATACTCAACAAATGATAGCGGAAGCTCATGCATTACAATCATTCTAGCTATAAAAACCCTCACTGTTGCCATATTCCACTTTGGTTCAGTACTACAATTACTAAGAACAGTAGTTCCATCTGCTTTAGAAGAAAAAGAAAGGTGCATTTGCTGCACATTCTTGATTGACCTTCTAGGACAACGTTTCGCATGATTAATCAAGTGATTAGTGCCCTGAGAATAATGCCCTTGCATAACTAACCCACAATAATTACAAATCGCTTGAACTTCCTTGCCTAACTTAACTTTTTAAAAATGATTCCAAGCATCAGAAACTAATCTACCTGAACTACTCCCTTCGTTGCCAGCGCCTCGTTTTTTTGAAGCGCCAGCAGTAGTATTACCCCTACCCCTACGGCCACGGCCACTCCCACTCCCACCCCCCTGCTCTACTGTTGTTGAATCAGGTTCTAATTCAGCAGTTGTATCATTATTTTATGCTGCCATATCCATGCCAACCCTCACACCCACACTTTCATCAGTCTCGGAAACATCTAAATCAACTCTTTGTTCATTTTCCATTACGAATTTAACACCCTACAAGAATTATGTCAAAACAAATTAAACTAACCCATCATTCCTCCAATTTCTTCCATTTTATATTTATTTTTTTTACTGTAACAATGTTCTAAGTTCTAACATTTCAAAAATACATTTTCGAATCTATTAACAGTAACAAATCCATTAATAACAACAATTTATTTTTAACTATAACAGCTTTCTAACATTTGAAATATACAATTTCGAATCTAGTAACACCAACAATCAACAACATTTCAAGCATAAATCAGTGGTATAACAGAACAACATTTCAAGCACAATCAACAATTTATTTTTAACTGTAACTGCAACAGCAACATTTCAAACATAAAACAAAGTATAACAGCAACTCACGCCGGTGAATCAAACGAATTGAGGAACTGCACTGCTACAAGCATGCGACGGTGGTGATCAAAGTGCTATCCTTGTAGGACTCCTCACCCAGGGCATCCAACTTAGCAATTGCCTCGTCAAAAGCCTGGTAAATGGAACAACAGAACACAACAAAGAAAGCAAACTTATTAATTTGAAAACAGTAAATCATACACTATTTAATTGCTTTGTAGAGAATGCTAGAACTTATTAAACAAAGGCCATATGTGGTAAGAATTTTAATATCCGTAAACAGTACGAAGATCAGAATTCAATAACTAAAAGAGTATTAACTGAATACAATAAAATCAACTTGCCATTCTTCTTACACTTATAACTATTTTTGAGTGGTGTTCACAGGAATCACAGTAGTAGATTTTACACCAAGTACACAACACAAATCAATGGTGTTCACAGCAGTATAACACAAGTACACAACACAAATCACATAGCACAAATCACACAACACAAATCACATAACACAAATCACTTATCAATTCTGTTAATTAATTCATTTTCAACATGCGAATTCGAGCTTGGAGAGTCTGATCTGATGGCAATAATCTCTCTCGTCAGTAAAAATGCAAAGGAAACATGCTCAGTTACAAAACCAAAACGGTCAGCTAGAGGAATGATCCCCAACATTCTCAGAAGAAAACCGAACCCAGAAAATTCACACAAGGAAATCAAAATCAACAGTAAAAGGAAATGTAATTTTCACAAGCTTCTTGAACCCAACCTTGCGACGACGGCGAACCCAGCCGAGAGTTGTTTGACTTGCTTGCGGGACAGCGGAAGCCGGAAGGTAGCAGCAGTGGCGGCGGCACAGCTAGAGTTTGTCTTGTTTGGGTAAATCGCGATTTGTGTGTGAGTTTTGAAATAGAATTAGGTTTTTTTTTTAATGTTTGTATTTATATTTACTAATAAATATAATTAAAAATAATATAAAAATGAATCCGGGTCCGGGTTCCGGATACATGGGTTATCCCAAACCCGGATCCGGACCCGGATTCATCCGGGTTATTAAAACCCATTCCGGATCCGAATTTTTTCCCTCTCCGGTACGGGTTCAACCCGGCCCGGATTATCCGGGTTCGTCCGGGTCCGGGCCGGGTCCGGGTTATTTTGACATCCCTAGCTGAGATCAAGGCTTTTTCAAAAGTTTGCCATCTTGTATCAAAAATGGTAAGGAAACAAGTAACATTTTTGCCTGCAAGAAATAAAAGTTGAATTCTAATTCTGATTGCACCGAGATGCAACCCACTATATCCTTCAGTCCTATATCTCTTGATATCTTGAGGAGAGAGAATAGGAAGATAGGTTTCCTTGGAACTAGAAGAAATATACTGGACTGTAAGGTTTCCTTGGAACTAGAAGAAATATACTGGACTGCAACTTCAAAAGATTTATACACAGACTTAAGTTTCGGCTAACGAAAAGGAACAACAAATTTTATGGAAGAAATTAAGGTGTTTACATTAGAGAACTTATAGGGATTTAATGGATCTAATCTAAGAGGTTGGATAGCCTTTTGATTGGTTTCGTCTTAGGTTTCGAAATGAAAATTTACAATGGGAGAATTATTATTTAGAGAGGAAGATGAGGAAGAAGAGGAGGCTTCCATATTAGGAATATGAGCTTCTGACTTGGCTATTTTCTAGTTGTCCATAGTCCTCGACTGCCTTAACACCGGGTCTTAATATCCAGGAGGATACATAGTAGACTTTCTTCTACTAGTGATAAGCCCAACACAAATAGCTCTCTTTGGCCTAACAATAGGGCGCCACACCTTTCAAAGAAATTTTTTCTATATATCTCTTAACCAAATAACCTAGTTTTGAGAACACAAACTTTCTAGTCTTCTATAATATTTATGTTGTGGAAGATTCGTTTCAACGGCGACCATAGAGCATACTTTATTATAGAAGGGTTTAGGAAACTCCTTTTGGGAGTACTAGCTCTGATACCAAAATAAAGAAAGAAAAACACAAAGGATTATTTTATTACTAGAAGAGAGAATACAAGATTTCACCAAAGTATTCTTACTACAACTCTATATTACAAGTCTGCAGGACTCGATGATCTTACACACTCCTAGGGAGTCCCTTTTATGGTCATCAAGGGAATCTCTTTTTACTATTAGGAAGCAATATGACAGAACTTATTTTTATGTTGGTTTATTTATAAAAACTTTAGTTCTAGGAGTGATTAATTCAATCGTATGGCTTATGGGATGTGGTTATTGTTTTAATAAGCACATATGCATATTGGTATAATTATAATTAATTAATTAAATTTAGCATTATTAAACTAGGTCTTTTTAAGTTCAGTTCTTATAATCTAGACAACAGTGCTCAATCAGGGAATCAATTATCTTTTTTTGATTTGTTGTTTTGACCTGTAAATTAAAATTAAGATTAAATTTGTGATTTTTGAAAACAAGGACTGAACGTTTAATTTCTCTTATGGTTCAAGTAACTTGTTGGGTTACTTTTATATCATTAAAATCTTTTTAATTAATTGATTGTCAATTGCAAAAAAAATAATCTCTTGTTGTTCAAGTAAAATATGTCAGGACAATCACATGATAATCAACAAGATGGCCAAGTTACCAACTAATTTTGTTGATGTTCTGATGCGTGAAGAAATTCCTGACAATAATCCAGTAATAGTTTCTATAGCAGAAGTTGAGCATAATGGCACTCTAAGGAGAAATTTAAGAACTGTGATGTGGAATCAATTTAAAAGGCAGAAAATTAATGGAGAATACACGTATGTTTGTAACTACTCTGGTAAGAGACTAGGAGGAAAAATTAAGAGTGGGACCAAACACTTCATGATCATTTTAAAATATGCCTTAGTTCTATTCAACCATTCTTTAAGGTGGTTTCCCAAAATACAATGAAGAATGACATTCTAATGATCTATGATTATGAGAAGTCTAAAACAATAAGTTTGTTGGAAAGTAATGAAAGCAGAATTGCTATTACTACTAATATGTGGACTTCCAATAATAAAAAAAGGGGGTTTATGGCCATCACAACGCATTTTATCGACGAATCGTGGAAATTATAGAGCCAAATTATGAGGTATTTTCTATACCATGAAATATTTTAAATTATTTTATATTAGCATGACTAAGTTTTTTTTTAATATCTTTGATAATATTTACTTTCTAATTAATTGGTATTCTTCATTTTTAGGTTTATTAACTCCATGTCCACATACTTCTGATGTTCTTGTTAATGTGTTGATGGAATGTTTATTGGATTGGAAAATTGATCGCAAATTTTCTACTTTAACATTAGATAATTGTACCACTAATGATGCTATGATTGAAATCCTTACTGAGAAGTTATCTGATAGTTCACTTCTATTGGGTGGAGACTTTTTCTATATGTGTTGTTGTGACCATATCCTAAATTTAATAGTGAAAGAAGGATTGGATGTGATTAGTAATAATGTTGAAAGAATTCATAATAGTGTTGCTTATCTCTTGATTGCAAAACTAGGTGGAATTTTACCTATTTAATGTTTCATACTGCTTTGATATATAAAGTTGTTTTCCCTCGTTTAAAACAACGAGAGTCACAATATAAATATTTGCCTTTTGAAGAAGATTGGATGTTGGCGGAGGAGATTTGCGATAGATTAGAAATATATTTTTAAAGTGGCTGAGTTATTTTCTGTACCTAGTATCCTACAGCCAACCTTTACTTTCCAAAGATTTATCACATTAGGCTATGGATTTCAGAGTGGCTTATTTCTCCATGTGAAGTAATAAAGGATATGGCATCATATAATATATGGTAACAAAATTTGACAAATATTGGAAAGTGATTCATGGGATAATGGTTGTAGCCACTGTTTTAGATCCAAGATTCAAAATGAAATTATTGGAGTTTAACTTTCCAAAAATATACCAAAATGATTCTTCGTATGAAATTAATAAAATTTATGAGTTGGTAACAAAATATTATCTGAAGAGTAATACAAAAGAAGGAGTTTGTCAATCTATAATTGCTTCATCTTCTCAATCAGAATTAGTTTAGGGATAGGTGGATCATTTGGCATGATTTGACTTATTTGTTAGCAATTCCACTAGTGATGAGCATGTTAAATCAGAGCTGGACCATTATTTGAGGGAACTTGTCTTACCTAGGTCTTCTAATTTTGACATATTTGCTTGGTAGAAAGCAAATGGAAGTAAATACCTTACTTTGCATACTATTGCTAAAGATATTTTAATCATTCCTATTTCTACAAGTGCTTCTGAGTTTATTTATATTATCAAACAATTGTGTTTGTGTGTGTGTGTGTGTGTTTATAATTCTATTTTATTTTCACTTGGTTTTAGCAAACTGTTGTTCATACGTGAGTTTGTTTATATTATCAGGTTCTAGTTCTGGTTCTTTTACACAAAAAAAAAGACACGACTCATTTTATGAAGATATAGATGAGGTAAATTGCTATTTGAATGAGATTAACCATCTTATTTATTACAAGTGTTTACAAATGGCATATGACAAAACTTTTTCTTAAATAAATTTGTAGTAGACTAATAGTCATTAATTTTATTATTTGATATTGCAGGATTAAAGTGACAATCATAGACTGTATGAATATGATAAAGAAAAGATAAAGTTGAAAAAAGAAGGATTTGAAACATTACTATACATTATTATTTTTTTAGTTATTATTTATCCAAACATTTTGTAGTTTTGATATCATTTAAAGATATTGTTTCAAACTTTTGAAGTTTTTTTCAATAATTTAAATACTTTATAATATGGTGATGATTTTATTTTATTTAAGTCTCAAATTTTTTATTTATTGAAATTATGTATCCAAACCTATTATAAAATAATTAAATAAGTAAATGGGGAATGAGGTGGAGATGGGAAATCATTCCCCACATGTGGATTGCCCATCCTTACCCCACTAAATTTATTGGGGAATAGGGCATGAAATGAGGGTCAAAATTTTTGTTGGGGTAGGGAATGGGGTAGGCCTTCCCACCTAAATGATTGGCTTCCCTTGTTAGGAATTATCTACTTATCGTTAAAAGAAATCCTAAATCTCTTATACGCTTTTAAACATTACCTCACTTTCACTTGTCGCCATTAGTCATTCTTACATATTTAGCAATAGTCCCTCTAAGAAGTATTGACATTGGTTTCATTTCTCATACTCATGATACAGACACTTCAAGAGTAGCCCGTTGAATCACTCCCATTCTTTGAAGAATAGCTCGTCTTCTCTCTAAGTAGACTTAGAGATTTCCCTACGAGGTAGCATTGGTTTTATGCACTAGAAAGTATTTATTTAAAAACTTAGTTATTATTTGTCCCCATTATGTGATACTATTAGCAAGCAATGTATTGAACCAAAAACAAGCTCTATCCCTTAGAGAGAATGAAAATAATCTAAGCTTAACATTTTCATCTGAAAAATTTTCATATTTAAAAGTTTGACAAATAATATGAAAATTATTCAAATGGCTGTATTGGTCCTTGTTTTCTAAGCCATAAAATGATGGGAGACAATTTAGCACATTAGGTTTTAACTTAAAACTCCTAACTGATACATTTGTTGTTTCATGCATGATGTGCTCAAATTAGCTAGTGGATTGAAGTAATCCTTAAATGGCCTTTCTTGTGGTGCTTGAGGTTATTCTTTCAAATTCATTTGAATTTTAACTTGTGATGCAATTTGTCTATGTGTGTGAAGTGTCTTTTCCAATTCAAGATCTATAGGTTCAAAATCATATGATTGTGACCTTTGACAGTGCGTGCAAAGAATACATAAAATTTAAAAACAAAACTACTAAAAATAAAGAGAGATGAGAAGTTAGAATGTTGGCCTTATCACGCTGTGACACACTTACTATGAAAATACACTCAAAACCTGCATACAAAGTAATTCACACAATATTTGCAAAGAAGATTAACCCTACAAATTAAAATGACTTACTTTCCTAGCAACGACGCCAAAAACTTGATGTTTATTGTACTCTCAATTGCACAAATCTAATATAATATAGATTTATGGTGACAAGTGTCGATCCCACAAGAAGGTAAATTTAATTATATAAGGTTAATTTTTCTACATGTGTATGTGAATTGCATGGAGATGATTTTTTTATCAATACTAAGATTTAAAATAAAAATGGAAAAAATAAATTAAGGATGAAAATAATTCAAATAAAACATTGAGTTTCTAAATTCACTCTCAACACTTCACCATAGTCTTAATATTCATTTTTTCTTCCAATTAATTTATGAAGGGTATTTACATTCCTTATAAGCCTCACTCTAATAAATATGATATCATACACTCAGTGTGTTAGAAGGTAATGATCTTCCACTAAGTGTGGTGTTAAGTACATATTGTGCTAGACAATAATAATTCTTCTGTCGACAACGTGGCAAAATCATCCACTAAATAACTTAGATGTGCTCTCTGTCAACACTAAGTCAAGATGACCCACAAATACTGAAGTCTTTTTTCTAATAAATATGGTGTGAAGTGCTCACTTGCAAGACAATAATAATCTTTCACTAGAGACCGGTATATCATGTAAAATCTAGACAAGATACATTGTCTGTTGACAATGAGTTAAAACAACCATATAAATTAGAGAGAAAAATAAAATAAACTTGCCAAATTAAGCCCATGAATCATGTTGAGGGTTTACCTTGCACCCAAGCTTCAAATTAAATTAGCCACTCATGATTGGACTAGAGATAAAATGGTAATTTTATTAAAATAAGTAGAAAATAAAAAGAAGGAGAAAGAATTCCAGAAAATAGAGCTCAAATTTGGATTTTGAGCTGTCAAATTAGTGGGGGAGAGCCCTTATTTATAGACACAATGAGTAAATCATGACCATTGGATGAAAATAATTTAGATGCCTAAGATTACGCCACGTGACAATATTTGATTGGATGGGACATATCATCATGTCCCATAACATGCTGCCACATCATTGGTCAACGCCACATCTGCATTTTTTGGTCCAATAGGCTACTGCTACATCATCAATTAATGGCACATCATCAGTCAATGCCACCTTAGCATTTTTCAGTCTAATAAGATACTACCACTTTATCTAATCAATACCACGTCAGCTGGGCCTCACCAAAATCTCAAAATTATATATTTTTTCCTTTATGCCCTTATAAGGTTTTCAACTATTCTAAGCTTAAAAATGTTTTCCACTTGGCTATCCACTTCTCATTAATCATAAAATGTCTAAAATACCCCTGAAATATATAAAATACTCAAATTATAACAAAACACACACAATTAAAGTTTAAAGGACTTGAATACATAAAAGTATAAATGTTAGTGAGGGTTGGAGTGCAAAATGATAATTTCACCCTTTGTAAATATACATTCTCTAGCTCTTAACATATACATCTCCGCAGAATTAGTGCTAGATGATGCAAACACTGATGAAATAAATAACCAAAAATAGAAAAGTCTTCATAAAGACTTCAAGAAAACATTTAATCATATCATAAAAATGCTTAACATGCATAATTGAAATGTGGCAGTTGCACTGTATAATTCAAATATCATTCTCCTAAATACAAAAGTGTCAAAAGGGCAAGTGAAAGTGATTGTCTCCTAGTCCTTTGGTGCAATTGGAGCCTAATTATATCCTAAGTAGTCATCTAGAAAGCGATAGAAGTTATGACTCGCTAATCCATGGTAAAAGAAAATAGTATTTTTGTGTAACAAAATTCAACTTCTTATAATCAATGCCTACCCTCCAACTTGTAGCTACTCTAGTGGGTATTAATTCATTATTGACGTGGTAACGACTGTGACTCTTGAATTTTTAGGACAAATTGTATAGGACTGACCCATGAACTATTTATTAGAAATGAGGTAAATGATACCTACATCCAATAGTTTAAGAACTTAAGCTCTAACGACCTCTTTCATATTGGGGTTTAACTGACATTGCATTTTCGTAGTAGGTTTAACATTTTTATTAAGATGAATGTAATGCATGCAATCTACTTGGTTTATACCTTTTATGTCAATTATAGTCCATCGTAATGCCTCTTTGTGCTCTCTTAAAATACACTACTAAAAATGACATTAGAATGATGTCAGCAATTACTTTTAGTGACACTTGTTAATTGTATCGATAATCTGGCAGCAAAAAATAGTGACACTTGTTTGTGGTGTCACGAATATGGTGTCAGTGATTATTATTACTATAATATCACCAATATTATGACGCTATAGTGTTAGTAGTTGTTGATATTATATTGGTGCCTATAATTACTGTTACCATGGTATCATTATTTAATTTATTTAAAAAAATAAAAATTTAAATTGTTTCATTACTAATTGATTTGTGGGTAAAATTAAAAGGCACCGCAAAATAAATAAAAAACACCTCAATTCACATTGCAAAATCTTTCATTTCATATTTAAATATTGGTAGTATATATATTATTACAATTGTACCAAATACAAATTCAAACAAGTATTAAAGAAACATATAAATTCTGAATATCTTAAATATAGGAGCCCTGATTCATTTTCCATGCCGTGGAGCTAGACTAGTGAGCTATTAAGCTTTCTTCAAAGGATGGCTTCTTCCAAGTCCACCTCTTGGATTTAAAAGACACACAAGTAGACATTCGATTTGCGAAAAATACAAGTATTTAGTTGGCAACAAAATTTTCCTCAATGCCTCAACACCTTGAACTTCATTATTTTCCCACCTACAAGTGTAACATATAGAATTAATAAAAAATTAAATCTTGGACATTTACAATAAAAAATATGCTCATACATTACATGATTATCGTATGCTACAAATAACTTGACAACATATGCGGCCCACTCATCAAGAAGTTACGAAAGATCATCCATAGTGTGTACTTGTCACATCCAACTTCAAATCCAATTACTAACAAGTCAGTATATATTACAAACTTCAAAACTAAAACAATAATCTGTAACCAACCACTCAACAATTTTTAGAAATTACAGAAAGCAAGAACATGGAAATAAACAGAACCAGCACACAACACACAACACACCTAACAGTAATTACCAAAGATCCCTAACAAGCTCAAAATTGATATTAATCCTTTTCATCTTAAGTATTCTTAGGCTACCACTGATAAATTAAATAAGTATTCTTAAGGAAAAAAATGTATAGTACCAAACTCTTGCAGTACTTTCCAATTTCCTATCAAATCTTCAAGACACAATTATAACAATCTGGGGCCAAAATACAACACCACCTTTTTAGAAACTTCACTTTTGCAGAAAGAAACTAAATATATTCAGTTATTGAGGTATAGGAATAAAAAATGGCTTAAGGTCATTGAGATGAATAAAGCAAATGGAAAGATTGAAGAAAGATCTCTGGATCAATTACAACGATCTCTCAATCATTCATTTAGACACGCTGCACTATCAATTATTTAAAAAGGGTGGAGCTTATTTTTACTAAGGTGAACATTCTTTATGTTTGTGGCTCAAAATAGCTACAAGAATATAACTATATTCTCATTTTATGGGTAGAAAGTGAAGTCCATTAATGGAAATTCCAAATCCAAAATATAGGTATAGAATATAAGACAATAAAACATATATGCTATATTTTAATAAACCATCAAGAAATGATTAAATTAAGCATTACCTCAATGGCTTCAGCTACTCCCCATGGGAGACGAGACAAAAATGCAAGTTTCATAAAAGTCAGCATGTGCTAGCTAGGAAGGATTTCTTTTGACTTCATCTACAATTTACTGAAGAATTTTGCTGCACATTTATAGAACATAAAAAAGTATTAAGATTAAAATTTTAAACCATGTTTGAAATTTAACCAAAAAAAAAAATAGAGACTAGATACATAAACTTCTTACATGTGCATGAATACTCCTAAGCTTCATAGCTAAATAATAAATATAGTTTTTGAATGCATTAAAGTTTAGGTTACCAAGCATGTAATTAATCTAACCTAGGTGATAATGCCCTGTAGGCATAATGCAAGACTTAATTTTTCAAGTTTAAATAAAAGATACAAATTGCAAAACAAAGCCATGTACATGTTCAGCAAGCCAACAAAACATGCAATTCACAGTTTTCATTTTTCATGTCATTTCATTTTTTTAATTGATTATCTACTGATTCTGTAGATTGTAATATCCAATTTGACACAATAAATTAGTATGTTTAATACACACCCCATGTCTTTGTACGCTTCTCTCTTTTGGTTTCTTGTACTTTAGGACATTTAACACATAACAATTGATACCTACATAAAACAATCTAGGAAATTGATGCAAGCAAATGAATTAATTGGGCAACTTACTGCTTTCACGGATGAAATAATGCAATCCTTACCGAAAGGGCTCACAGCGCTGGATGGCAACTTGCCAAATAGCAAATCAAGTAGAAGTTATCGTCTTTTTGTAACTTCTACAAAAATAGTACAAACATATTACATATTAGAGAATGCCAACAAGCCAAATAGCAAATGAAGGAAACCAAGACTATGTAGAATTCCAAATTACTTCAAATTTCTCCTTGTCGTCTCTTGTAAAAGTATTTCTTGAAAACAACAACTTTGTAGGGTCTGTTGCAAGAAAACAAATGCATATAACTCAAAAGCCGGTTGATTTTTCATGTAATAAGCAAAACTTAAATGCATTTGGTAGAAGTTAGAACAATAACTAAAAACTATTAAAAACAATTTTAGATTACTACAAGCACAATGTCCTATTTAAAAGAAAATTATTAGAAGCACTTTCCACAATTAAAAATAATTTTCTTCTTAATTCGGTGAAAGATTATAAAAATAAACAAAAAATTTATTTGTAAATCAAATTCGGGATATAGTTTTCAATTAATGGAATTAGGGAACTTAACTCCACGTGAAGTTGCATGTGATGTTGGATGAAATCTAAAAGTTTTTATTATATTCTTTTATTGTTGGATTAAATCTTTGAGAAAGTGAAGTGCATGCGATTTTAATATGTGCTACGTGGGCTATGTGGTTTCTTTTGTATAAAAATGATAAGTGTAGAGCAGTGGATGCACCCAAATCTTTATGCATGTACCCTAGATAAAAAAGAGAATAAACAGATTCTGTAAATTACAGAGAATATGCAGCTTCTGGCGAGTTACACTAGGCCATCTATACTATATATTGCACCATCCAATAAAAAAATATTTTATTTGGCCTAAACAAAATAAATTACAGACATATAATTAAAGCATATCCAATAAACTAACACAAGAGGACATAAAAATCTGAAATAGATTATTTCAATCTTTTTTCAATTATATTCCACACGTTTTTCCATTTATTATAAAATTAATTAGATATTATCCACTCTATCAATCTTTCATAAAGAAATAAAAAGAACTCATAAAGCATTGTTAAAGCACATCAATGAACATGATCAAATAAACTAAATTTTCTATGAAACTCATATTATTATTATTATTATTATTATTATTATTTGTACATACAGTTCTATAAAGAGAAGCACCATAAAATTTGTAAAATAAATCTTACTTTCTTTTAACTTTTTTTTCCCTTTGTTTAGAAATCAAACTTTCCTAGGACCAAAATTTTACTTTATTATTTTTTGGGAGCCAAGTCAAAAAGGCAGGTTAGGGAGCAGAGTGTGTGAGTGTGAGAGAGAGATTTGTTGAAAGGTAAATCAATAGACAACTTGTGATTAATTGTTCTTTGATCGTTACTACTCATGATTTTGCATTTCGTAAGCTACACATAGATTCATTCATTCATTCAATGTTAGATATAGATATATACAAGGTTGTTATGATGCGATACCCCATTTGTTTGACAAAATTACTCAACGAACCAGTGAATACCCACAAATATGATTGGTGATTGAAGATACACTTTAAGACTTGAAGAAGCAAGATTTGAGATCTAAAATTGTTATTTTAACCTTTTAAAACTTGAAGAAGCAAGACTTGATGATACTCTTTAAAATTTAAAGAAGCAAGACTAGAAGAAGCAAACCTGGACACTATGGCTCGAAGTCTTGAGAAGATCTTGTGGAGTATTTGCAGGCAGTGGCATGGTATTGTGGTGGTGGGTAGCTAGCACGACTGTCAATTTGGGTGGCTGGTTGGCTGGCGGTGTCGTGGTGCCGCGTTTGTTGACTCATGAAAGCGGAGAAAGGCTTGACGTGGTGATGCATGATGGAAGCTTGACGACGTGACAAAGAGGCTTGACGCGGTGATGTGAAAGTGTGAGATCTGAGTCGGTGCTGGAGCACTGGATCGAGAGTAGCAGCGCTCTCTTTCTTTCAATTTTCAAAGTATTGTAATGTTAATTGTTAAGGACTTAGGGTTTGTTTTTGTGTCTTGTGAGTGTGAGGGGTGAGTTGTCACGTGTTAGTGATACCTTAGTGTCATTACGAAAAATTATAATGGCTTTTGTTTAAAACTTGAAAGCTTAATTTTTATAGGTCTTGGGTTCGAGTTCTATCTCGAACAATATCAGAATTACTTTATTTTGTTTATAGATACCTTAGTGTCAGCAATCTCTGATGTCTAATTTAGAGACACTATAGTATTAGTACTTTGTGATACTCATATGTTAAACATGGAAAATAGTCCATATATATATATAAATACTGATACTTTTTAATAAAGTGTCACGAGTTAAATATCAATAAAGACTATTTTTCTAGTAGTGACACTTAACATCTATTCTTTAGAGAAAACAGAAACAATATAAGCTTAATATCTTCATCTGAAAAATTTTCATATTTGAAGGTTCAGTAAACAATATGAAAATCATTTAAATGATTATATGCGTCCTCGTTTTCAAAACCATAGAATGATAGGAGACAATTTAACATATTGGGTTTTGATTGAAAATACGTAGCAGCGACATTTAGGTATCTTATGCATCAACTGCTCAAATTGGCTAATGAACTGAGGTAGTCCTTACATGGCCTCTCTTGTGGTACTTGTAGTTGGTGTTCTAATTCTATTTAAATTTTAGCCACAATTTTACCTTATGATGCAATATGTCTTATTGTATGAAGTATCTCTTCCAATTCAAGGTCTATAGGTTCTAGATCATGTGATTGTTATCTTCGACCGTGCATGTTATGCCTAGTTCATGAGATAAACGGAACATAATTTATATAAAAATTTGAGCATATTTTTGTTGAATAATAATTTATATTTAAATATAGTATATTTTTTTGAATAATCAGCTTGCTATACATGCATGAACAAGACACGTAGGCGAGTACAAACCTCATTACTTGTCATTCACCAAAACAATTTCACTATTTGAAGAATTAAAGAATCTCTTCTTTAGTCCACACAGTGAGAGCTCATATTATTCTATCTATAGAACAACAATCATGAATAGCAACAATAAAGTAGAATAACTACACATAAGAAAAAATATTTACATTAAATTATTTTTCATAGCAACATGTAAAAAATTAGGAAAAAATAGTTATTACATTTAAGATCCGTTAAATATACTTTTAAGAAAATAAGACAGTCGTTAACCGACTTTTCTTGTTTTTCTATACATTTATGTACCACCCCATAGAAAGTTGAAGCACTAAGTAGCTCATTTTTTTTTCCAATGGACCTTATATCTTTTAATGCATGGGGATACATCGGATTAGTGTAAGTTGCACTAGTATGATATAAAATGCGTCCTAAAAGAAAACTAAAGAGGCTCCTAAAATCATCATCATAGTTTTTAGTGTCTATCAACCTATCTCAAACTGCTGTTATGTATATTCCTTTTTGTCCAAATGTATACTTAGATCGCTCCTTTTTGTCCAATTCTATACTTAGATCGAAATTTAGAAATTCACAAATTTTCTGACGTATATCAATGTATTTATCTTTATCTCTAATCCCTATTATGATTATGAAGGTTATAGTGTTTAAACAATATTCTTCACTATGCAGAAGTATAGAATAACTTTTTATGTCACAAGCGTTTTAAAAAACTCATCTTAAATGATGGCATTAAAAGTCCTGTATACTTCTAAAACTAATTTCTTTTACTGCTTCTTGTTGCTAAAGTGAGAATGAGGAAACTACCTTAGAGAAAGCACGTAAAAGACATCGAGATGAAAGAAATTGATTGATGCGATCACAGTTGTCTGCATCTTATTGGTCTTCGTCATTGTCTACACGAGCGGTTTTACTAACATTTAACATAAGCTCTTCAGGCATTGTACAGAATTAACGCTTCTCCTTATTGGTTTGTGTTTTTTCCTTTTTTTTAAAAAGTTACTTAACACACACCTCTCAGACCCCACTGCTTAGCCTTTTTTCTTCAAATTTACTGTGAACAACATTGAATGCTACATTAATAACACAAATAAAATTTAGTTGTTAACATCAAGCATAAAATAAATCTATTAACATGTACTTACAAATAATATCGTCATAATTTTTGACCCAATCCTACACTTATTTCATTTGTAGTGTCCATTTTGTAAGCGTATATATGATTATAATCATGTCATAGACAACGTATAAATTAAATTGCTAGTTACATAATTATTCATAAATTGTATATTAAATAGGAAAAAGAAAAGCAATCTAAATGCCTAGAAACAGCATAAAAAACCAAAACTGCTGCAAAATAAACCCACAATGCCTAGTAGTGGACTCTTTAATGAGAAAAAAGATTCACATAAAATTATAAGAATAAGTTACATTCTTAAAATAATTGCTTCCGAAAATAAATTAATATTTAACACAAGTTCTTAGCTTACAAAATGTTCTAAATGATCCCTGCAAATCTTTAAATAGTTGAAAAAATATTTTTTTTTGGGTACTGATAAAATATTAAAAGAAGTAAACCACATAATTTTTAACTTTAGTCAGACAATGCTTATACAAGCATGACAAAATCTCTATGCTTCAACTTGATTTGAAATAACAATACTAAACTGTTTGTTGAATACACAAATCAAATATTGATCTTTTTATTTGTAAGAATTTGCCTGTGACTAGATAGATTAAATATTTCATGGGTTTATTCATTTACAACCCATAAACCAAAAGTTTAATAAAATACTATAGAAGGCAACGAAGTCTGTTTCATCAATGAATTTCAAAGTATCTAACTAGAAGGAATATTACTAAAGGCCAGTTTCACAAAGTTTACTTTCATCAATGAATTTCAATGTATCTAACTACAAGGAATATTACCAAAGGCCAATTATCACAATATTTATTTCATGAGCGAAATTTGAAAAGTTATGTCTTTGACAGATAAACACATATTTCATAAAATGAAAAATTTAAGACAAGATAAGATGCAAAAAGTGCGTTATATTCACTTTTTGTCGCTTCGAAGGGAGCTCATGCAGAGTTTTAAGCGGGAAAGATCAAGTTTGAAAACTTAAGGCTTCAAAAGATACATCCGATTCTTTAAAAATTACAAAAATACGAAATACAAACAGCTTGGCTTATTATGAATCATACTTCCAACTACATATGGCCAACGGGCCATGCCGTGCCGGCCCAGACCCATCAATGGAAGCCCATGCGTGCTCGTGCTCATTCCGTATCGTGCCGTGCTTACTATGCGTTTTGTGTCGTGCTGTGTCATGTCTAATTTTTTTTGTTTAGGCCCAGCCCAGCACACGTGTCGTGCCCGCTCGTGCCGTGCCCACACGTGCCGTACTGTGGGCCATACCGTGCCGTGCCATACTTTGGAAAAAAAAGTCCACTAAGCTTTTTTTTTTATTTTTTCTTTTTTTAAAAGCGCATGCCAAGTTGTTTTCTTATTTTTTTTTCAATCCTATGTACTTTTTTGGATTCATGTGTCTTTATTAAAATTTAATAGAATCAAAAATTCAAACTCAAGTCCATATTCAATAATAATAGGAGAATGTAATATTAGTTACCAAGTTTGACTATATAGTATTAGAATTCATTTTTAGTACTTAACGACAACAATAATAATATTTTTTAAGGGTTAATTTAATTGTTAATTTGGAATTACGTAGAGTCATATATCATAGTTTATAATAATATTAATACATATTTATAAAACCATGTATCAATTATTTATTTAATAAATTATAAACATAAATCAATTATAATGTTTCTGAAACTAAGAATTAAATAAATTTAAAAAAATTGAACTAATAAAATATATTTAAAGATTCAATTTCAAGTTATTTATAAAATCATCAAATTTTAAGTTTACTGTCATTAAAAAATGAAACATGCTTATTGCATACTTTTTCACATACCGTGCTTTGGCTCATCTCTAATCGTGCCATGCTTTTAAGGCTCACGTGCCTAAAATTCTAAGCCTGGCCCAGCCCACGTGAGTGTCGTGCCGTGCCACGTGCTCTACCGAAACGTGTTCGTGCCGTGCCGAGCTGTATGGACACTGAAAGGAATTTAGATCTATCGAAAATAGATGTAGGCAATTAAAACAAAAAACTAATTACTTAATTAATTTTTCCCCAAGTACTGTTTACAGTTACTGTTCACGTTTGTTGTTCAAGGTTACTGTTTATCCGCATCAAAAATATTAATTTTCCAAAAACACAATAAAATGCAGAAAATAAATGACACAGAGATTTTTACGTGGTTCAGATTAATCAATCCTATATCCACGAGGCCACGTCCAGATGAAAGTAATTCACTAAGTTGAGATGTTACAACCTATGGATTTACCAAATTTAAGACTCTCACTTACGGTTTATCACCATACAGTTTACTCAACCTTAGAATGAATCTGCTTCTCTTGAATAATTGCTACCCCTCTTGATCCACGATCCTTAAGGCACTTTGCAAAGTGATCAATAGCAATTCTTCAATTCTTCAATGTCTAGTGATCTAAGATCCACATAAACTCTCAACAGAGATGAAAAGAAGATAACAAAATAAATCAACACAACATTATGCGCCAAATCCGGATTCTCTAGGGAGGAGGCCGAATTTTGCTTCTCTACGTTATGCTATGTGTTGTGCATCCCTTCAATTGTAAAATACCTCTCTTTATATAGGCATTAGGGTTTCACCAAAATAACAAGTCTTAAAAGACTTGGATTCTTTCCAAATAAGAGTTTCTTTCCTCTTATAATTCCTATGAATCTGAATAGGAATAAATATGATCTTCTTACCTTACTTGTCTCCCAAGAAATATTTAGAGTATTTAAAGAACTTCATGTTTGAACCAACTTCTTGCTCTAAATAAATCTCATGCGCCGATTATAGAATCCCACCATTAATTGACTTGCTAAATTAGACATTTAATTAAATTAGGAAACAAATATTTCTAATAAATTGGAATCTCACTAAATTAGGGAATTAATAAATTAATCCCTATTACAAGATATGCAATAAATAAACTTCCAATTTAACTAGACTTACCATAAAATGCCAACTCTATAAATAATGACTTAACAATCTCCCGCTTTGGCATTCTTGTGGCAAAAACAATCCAACACAAGTCTTCCATGAACTTTGGCGCTAAGATATGAACCTGAACAAGTATAAACAACAAGAAGGAACTAACCAAAATAATTAGCAATTAGCATGTTAGTTCATGTAAATAAACCAAGGCAAGAATTAAAATAAAATACTAATTTTATTAATCAATAAATGGAAAGACAATATTAAGCAGAAAATTAAGAATAAGAAAAAAATAAACTCCCCCTAAGAACTAGAATTCGAAAATAAAAATTTTTGAACAAAAATAAAATATCTCTCTAGAATGGAAAATACTACTCCCCCTAACTCATTGCATTGAGCAATTGAAGACTTAAAATAAATTACTCCCCCTCTTTTGCCAAAAGATTGCAAAAGGGAAGAATATGGTGCACCCACAAATAGAAATTTCATAGAAGAGGAAGAAATAAACATAAACGAACTCAAACAAGTTAGAAACAAAGAGGAAAATATCAAAAACGAAATCCCATGCAGGATACTTTCAGAAACAGACACAAAGTGCAGGGCAGACAAATTCAAATTTAAACTGGGAATGAATGAGACAGAATCAGAATGCAATCTACATGCCGTTGGAACACTTATTGAATCCGCTTTGTACAGAATTTTACAGAACCGAATTTGGAGTTCTGTAGACAAAGTTATGACCAAAAGAACGCAACATGCTCAGTTGTGACGGGAGAAGCTTGTCAATGCACTTTTAAAAACTTTTTTGAGTTTTGCTTAAAACAAATGTGACACTTAAGACTTAAAAACATATCATTATGGAAAGAACATGAGAATACACATGCATCAAGAAATGTTTTTTTTTTTAAATGCATTAATAATGAAATTGAACAAAAAAATGTTTGAGAATTTTTCACAACAAGTACTAATTCATGTAATCAAGATTCTAATTTCCTCAATTAAGTAAAGATTAAAGAAATTTAAGCTTGTGTATGTGTGTGTGTGCAAACAACTCAATCTAAACATTTTTCCCAAAAATTCATCAATTTTCACAGTCAAAGTCTTAAATATAAAACATAGAGTTGGTCAAACTGACCTTATCATCTTGATCTCCAATTTTTTACCATTTCAATTGACAAATTTTTTTTTTTTTTTTTTTTTTGTGATTGCAAAGCCTTTCATTTTCTTTTTCATTTTTTAAATCTACGGTCAGGAGCTTTCACTCTAACCCTTAATGTAGCTTTCTTCTCATAGTAGTTCGTCCTCTGTCATATTTGTGATATGCAGACTCAGATTACTCAAGGATAGCTTCACTCTTAATAGTTATAGGTAGCTATTTCTGACCATAGTGTCTGCATATATTTGAGGTCTTATGACAAGATAAGAATCAAGGCAAATAGTCATAACTCAAGTTAAATATTCTCAACAAAGACCATGTCAATATCAAAACCTTGAGTCAAAGTAGAGACTGAATTGTCATTCATGTGTTTTTGAAGAAAGGTTAAATAACTCTAATAAAAACTTATTCAAGGCTTTCAAATCTTTAAAAGCATGAAAAATTGCTTGTCGTCTAAAAGACAGAGCACAAAAAAAATAATGATTTAAATTTATAAATGCATGTTCTATATCTAATGCACAAATGCATGATTTAAAACAAAAAAAATCATTTTGACTTACATGGAGCACACACCTAAAGCTTTCCTTAAAGATTCAAATCATTTGGAGTCTAAAGCTTTTGTGAAAATATCTGCAAGCTGTTTTTTTGTATCAATGTATTCTAAGGACACGATCTTGCTCTCAACTAAATCTCTAATGAAGTGATGACGAATGTCAATATGCTTAGTCCTAGAGTGTTGAACAAGATTTTTAGAAATATTGATAGCACGAGTGTTATCACAAAACACAGTCAAAGTATCCTAAACCATACCATAATTTACAAGCATTTGTTTCATATGCAAACCTAAAAAGTAAGTCAATTCTCCCACCATGCTTATCTCAAATTTCCTTTTCATTTGACTCACGAATTCATGCACATGATAAGAAGTAGAACCAAACACTATATCATCAACATATATTTGAACAACTAAAATATCTGAATTAAGTTGCTTAATAAATAGTGTTCTATCTACTCCCCCTCACTTATAGCTATTTTCAAGGAAAACTTTGGTCAACCTTTCATACCAAGCTCAAGGAGCCTGCTTTGAACCATACAAAACCTTTTTCAATTTAGAAACATGGTTTGGGAAATGGGGGTCTTCAAAACCTTTAGGTTGGTCAACATAGGCTTCTTCATTTAAGATGCCATTCAAAAAGACACTCTTAACATCCATTTGAAATAATTTAAACCCTATTAAACAAGCAACTGTAAAAAGCAAACGAATAGATTTGAGTCTAGCAATAGATGCAAAGGTTTCATCAAAGTCAACACCATTTTGTTTTAGAGTAATAGCTGAGGAAAACTCATGTGAAATTCCATGTAAATTACAATATTCTTCAAAACTAGAGTTTTCAAATTCTCTTCCATGATCACTCTTAATTATGACAATATTGCAATTTTGTTCATTTTTAACCTTTTCACACAGTTTTCTGAACACATCAAATGTATATGATTTTTCTTTAATAAAGTCAATCCATGCATACCTAGAGAAATCATCTACACACACAAATGCGTACCTTTTTCCAGCCAAACTTTCAACTTGCATTGGTCCCATAAGATCCATATGAAGTAGTTGTAGCACAGTTGATGTTGCTTTATCCTGAATGGCTTTATGCAATGCCCTTTGTTGTTTGCCAAATTGACATGAACCACATATCCCTAGTTGTTTCTTCTTGAGTATTGGAACTCCTTTGACAGCACATGTTTTCACAATTTTAGTTAGTAACTTGTAGCTTAAATAAACAAGTTTTTAATGCCATAATTATGTGTCGTCAAGAGTGGTCTTATGGCAAATAATTGGACTAATCAACGTATAACAATGATCAGATGATCGATGTCCTTCTAAAATGCAATTTCCATCAACATCGATAATGCGACATTTGTTCCTGTCAAAGTTGACAAACAAATGTTGATTACAAATTTGACTAATGCTGAGTAAATTTGCTTTGAGATCCTCCACATGCAGAACATTGTCAAGTTTTGGAAATCCTTCCACATTCAAAGTTTCCTTTCCAAGCACTCGACTTTTCACACCATCAGCAAAGGTTACATTTTCTTGATAAAGTTTTTGATAATTAATCAAGGCACTTCTATCACCTGTCATGTGTCTAGAACAACTACGATCAAAGTACCAAAAATCAGTAGTGCAAGTTCTCAAGGAAATAAAGGAAACATAAGCTTTATAATCAGTATTCCTTATCCAATTAGCTCTAGGTTTATTTTCACTTGTCTCAACCTTAGGTCTAAGTGTCATCCTAGGTTTTCTATAAGAATAATTAAATAACATAGCCTTTTTCATATATTTAATGAGCTTGACGCAATTAGGTCTTATATGTCCTTTCATGTGACAAAAATGACAAGTGGGAATAAACCTGCTGTTCTTACCTGATGAGCTGGTGAAGAATGTGCAATAGCTTTACATTTTTTAAGATATAAGAGTTTAACTATTGGTGGAGAAGCTGTTTGTGAAGAAGCTTTAACAAACACACCTTGAGAATTTGAGTCTTTATCATGTTGATATCTAAGACCATGATGATTTGAGCTAGATTTGCTAAGTGACAAGATATGGTCTAACTTCTGAGTTCCAGAATTCATCATCTTAAGTGACTTTTTTGTATTATCTAATTCTATCGTCACTGCAAGCAATTGGTTATCTTTGTCATTAAGTAAAGACTTGTAATGAATTACTTCGCTCTCAAGTTTTGCCTTATCATCTAAAAGATTTGATACTTGAGTCATCAAGGTCACATTCTCATTATAGACTTCTTCCCATTTAGCGAACATTATCTTGTAGCTTTCATGAAAAGCTTTCTTGTCATTTAGATCAATGTCACTGACGTCGCTATCTGAATCATTATTCTGGTTAACATGTTGCGCAATTGTGTCAAGACGAGAATCATTGTCTTCTTTGCAATGAGCTAATTGCAAGGCTTCAGATTTGGATGCATCTTTGATGTTTGATTCATGTTTATTGCCATCATTATGCACAACAAGTCCTCCAGCAAGGTCTTCTCTATCAATGCTATCATTTGAATCATTATCACTACAAGTGGATTGCATTACTTTCTTTTTCATAATAGTGTTAGCATATTGTGCTTGTATGTGTCTTATGCCTCCACATTCTCTGCATTGAATACCCTCAAGTTTGTTAAAATCAAACAATTTAGAATTAGAGTAAGAAGAACCTTCTTGAGCCGTTGGAATCACTAATGTAGAAGTCTTCCTTGGTTTGTTGAAGTTATTCTTTTTCAACATCTTCTTGAAATTCTTTGCAACAAGTGCAAGAGAATTATCAATGTACACATAAATCATCTTTCTCATTTGGTTTGGCGAAGGGAACCCGTGTTTTCGTGTAACACCCTAGGTGAATCCCACATTGGCAAAGCACGGGAGAGATGATGGGTATATAAGGGGTGATCCACACCTCAATTGGCAAAACGCGTTTTGGGGTGTATGGGCGCCCCAGAAACAAAACAGTGTGGGCCTTGTCAAGCACTCACAAATTATTTTTCGAGAAGTATCACAATGGCAGCTACTCCAAATAGACAATTCAATAACATTTGTGTGCTTTCTGGATTTACCTATGGCAAACATAAAGAGTTCGTTGAGGCAGCCATAGTGTTGAGTGTTAGAAAATGCATATTTATAAAGGAGAAAACCGTCATTTTATATTTTAAGTCTTACTAACAACCCTTACTTTTATATATTTAACCTTCTTGTGATTTAATTGCATGTGTTTTATTTTAATTAAGTATTTTATGTATTTTAGGGGCATTATAGTCATTTCACAATAAAGGAGAGATCAGATGGCAAAACGGACATCACTTTTGAACTCAGGACGGTCGAAAACCTTATGAGGAGCATAAAAGGAAAAATGGCACTATTCACATGTACGGTACTATTCACGTGTACGGTACTGTATACGTTACTGTTCACGACACTGTTCACATAGACGGATGATGATGTGGCATTGACCGATGATGTGGCATTGATTGATGAGGTGTCACGATCCTGTTGGACTAAAATTCTTATGTACTGTTGATGGTGACGTGGCAGCATATCAGTGGACGAAAAATCACGCGTACGGTGCATGCATCACACAGGATTATTTTCAACCAAACCGCGTTACTGTTCATCCGGGTCAAACCGCGTTACTATTCAAAGTCGGGTCAAACCGTGTTACTGTTCATCCGCGTGGTCAAACCGTGGACTGTTGACTGATGACGTGGCGCAATCCTGAGCGTCCAAACTATTTTTAATCCGATGGCCATGATTTACTCCATGTATCTATAAAAAGGGGGCCTCCCCCCTAATTCGATATATCTGAATCCATTTTTGGGATCCATTTTCTGTAATTCCCTCTCCATCTTGTATTTTCTTCGTATTTTAATAAATTCCCATTTTGCCCCTAGTTCAACTATGAGTGGCTAATTTTCTTTCAAGCTTGGGTTGAAGGTGAAGTCTCAACATGTGTCATGGGCTTAATTTGGTAAATTTATTTTCTCTTCCCCTCTAATTTTTGTGGATGTTTTGACTTCTCGTCGACAAATAATACTAATCTTGTCTAGTACCGCCTTGGTTTCACCGGCCCTCTGGTACAAGGTTATTATTATTTGGCACGATAAGCCCTTAACACCATATTGATTAGAGCGTGGTTCATGAGGTGTGGATTCCCCCCTCATGATTTAATTGGCATTAATACGAATTATTTAGCCCATGATGCATGTTGATACGGATCCAGATACCCAAGTACGTCAATTTAATAGATTTTCTCTTCAATTTATTCTCTCCATTGCAATTCCAATTTTAGAATTTATTCTTGCCATTTTAATTTAAGTATTAGCATATTCCAAATCATTTCCACCATAATTTCAACCACCCATGTACAAAATTAATTCTACATATAATTAAAATCCACCTCCTCGTGTGATCGACACTCGTCACCATTGATCTATACTACAATAGATTCGTGCGCTTGCGAGTACATTAAAATTTGCACAACAAGTTTTTGGCGCCGTTGCCGGGGAGGTAAGTAATTTTAATTCATAGAATTAATTTTTGTGAATAATTTCTTTTATTTGTTTTCTTGTATTTTTTTTATTATTAAAAAAAAAAGAAAAAAAAGTGAATCTACATTTAAAGGTTAGTATTTCTTTTCTTTTTCTCTTCTTTAAAATTCTGTAATTTAATTTTCCATTTATTTTTCTTTGTAATTTTTTTTTGTTTATCTTATTAATTTAATTTTTAGTTAATTTCTTTCACGTATTTATTTTTGTGTATTTTTATAGAAAGGTTGTAATAGCACAATAAGGTTAGTATCGTAATTTCTCACTCTTCTTTATTTTTATTTGTTTTGTTCCCATCTTTATTTTTTGTTTTGTTTGCATCTTTATTTTTATTTTATTTATTTTGCATGCATGGTCGTAGGTCATTATTACCTAATCTTGAACCTATAGACCTTGAATTAGAAAAAACACTTCGCACACACAAACACGTTAAAAATAAAATGGATTTACAAGCACCACAAGAGAGGCCATTTAAGGACTATTTTAGTCCTTTAGCTAATTTGAGCACATCATGCATAAGATACCCAAATGTAGCTGCTAGGAGTTTCGAATTAAAACCTAGTGTGCTAAATTGTCTCCCCACATTTTATGGCCTAGAAAATGAGGATCCATATAATCATCTGAATGATTTTCATGCCATTTGTCAAACTTTTAAATATGAAAATTTTTCAGACGATGATGTTAAACTTAGACTATTCCCATTTTCTTTAAAGGATAGAGCTCGTTCATGGCTTAATACATTGCCTGCCAATAGCATTGCATCATGGGAACAAATGGTAACAAAATTTTTGAATAAATATTTTCCAGTGCATAAAACCAATGCTATTCGCAGGGAAATCTCAGAGTTTACTCAGAGAGAAGACGAACAATTTTTCGAAACATGGGAGCGATTCAATGGGCTACTCTTGAAGTGTCCACATCATAGGTATGAGAAATGGCACCAATGCCAATACTTTTTGGAGGGATTACTACCAAATGTGCAAGAATGGCTAATGGCAACAAGTGGAGGAGAGCTAATGTCAAAAAGTGCGTCAGAAATTTGGGAATTCTTCCAGCGACAAGCGGACAATTCCCAACAACGGAGTCGATCACTCAGGAATACTAGAAGGATTAAAGGAGTGAATGAGGTTCACATTGGCGAGTCAACTTCGGGAATCAAAGAAGTCAAGGAGATGGTTGAAGGTCTTGCTCGACAAATAGCATCATTATCGACTGCTAAATCAACAGAACCACATGACCATGACTCATACTCAGATCAAGCCAATGCCATAGGTGTAATGAGAAAGCCATCAAATTACAACCCATACTCCAACACATATAACCCTGGATGGAGAGATCACCCCAATTTTTCATGGTCTCAAGGATTCCAACAGAATGGACCAGCAGCTCCAGCTCCACCAATGCAACAAATTTCTCAAACTCCTCAAGCCTCTCAGCCACCATTTAGACCATACAATCAGAATCAGAATTTCTCTCAACCCAGACCATGGGAGGATTCATTCCAGAATCTCAAGAATCTTACTCACTCCACGATTGAGCAACAAAACCGCACCATTGATGGACTACGAAATGAGTTGAGACCAGGTTTCAACTCACAAGCTCAATCAGTTTCAAGCCTCGAGAAGATGGTGGGACAACTTGCTTCTTCAGTTCAGACCTTGGCAATGACTATTGAGAAAGGCAAGTTTCCAAGTCAACCAGTACCTAATCCTAAAGGAGTGCATGAAGCAAGTACCAGTTCACCACAGCAGCATGGAGAGGTCAAAGCAGTAATGACCTTGCGAAAAGGAAAAGAAGTCGACAACAAAGTGGAGATGCCGGTGACAAAAGAAAATCAAATTGTACCTGTGAGTGTTGAGGACTCATCACCGAGGAGAAAGAAGAAACCAACCCACGAGAATACGTTCCCAAAGCTCCATTTCCTCAGAGGTTAGCGAAAGGCAAGAAGGGAAAATCCACAGGTGAGATTCTCGAAATCTTCAAACAGGTAAGTGTTAACATCCCTTTGCTTGATGCTATTAAACAAGTTCCATCCTATGCCAAGTTTCTTAAAGACCTTTGTACTAAAAAGAGAAATATGCATGTTCAAAAGAAGACATTTTTAACAGAAAACGTTAGTTCTATACTCCAACATAAAATTCCTTTAAAATGCAAAGACCCAGGCTCCCCCACTATCTCATGTAGTATAGGGAACCACACAATTGAGAATGCTTTGTTGGATTTAGGAGCTAGTGTAAATCTTTTGCCTTACTCTGTATTCGTGAAACTTGGACTGGGAGAATTACACCCAACTCCAGTGGTGTTATAGCTTGCAGATCGGTCCACGAAAATACCTCGTGGTATTGTTGAGGACGTGCTTATCCAGGTAGACAAATTTTATTTTCCTGTTGACTTCATTGTAATTGACACTCAACCAATACAGGATTCAAGGAAGCACATCCCCATTATTCTAGGCCGACCTTTCTTGGCAACTGCGGATGCTCACATTCAATGCAGGACTGGAAATATGCAGTTGTCTTTCGGCAACATGACTATGGAGCTGAACATCTTCAACATTGCCAAACAACCTCACAGTGCAGATGATGGAATTGTTGATGTGGATTTAATTGAAGCATTAGTTGATGATACTTTTGTTTCAAACCTTAGTGATGATCCTTTACAAACATGTTTAACTCACTTTGGTTTTGATTTTGATATTGACAGATCGGTTGATGAGGTCAATGCCCTGCTTGACTCAGCACCATCTATGGACACTAATAAATGGAAGTCAAGAGTTGAACAACTAGCACCATCAGAGAAGAAACTCATCCCATCATCAGAATCACCACCGAAACTCGAGCTCAAACCATTACCCAACACTTTGGAATATGCATTTTTGGGGGAAGAAAGTACTCTGCCGGTAATCATCTCATCATCCCTCAATGATGAACAAAAAGGTAAGTTGTTAGATGTTTTAAAAGAGCATAAAGGGGCATTAGGATGGACCATAGCAGACATCAAAGGTATAAACCCAGTAGATTGTATGCATTACATTCACCTTGATGAAAATGCTAAATCTACTAGGGAAATGCAACGTCGGTTAAATCCTAACATAAAAGAAGTTGTTAGAACAGAAGTCCTTAAACTATTAGACGCAGGTATCATTTACCCAATTTCTGATAGTTCATGGGTCAGTCCTGTACAAGTTGTCCCCAAAAAGTCAGGAGTCACAGTAGTTACCAATGCTGATAATAAATTGATACCAACTAGGGTAACTACAGGATGGCGTGTATGCATTGATTATAGAAAGTTGAATTCTGTCACACGTAAAGACCATTTTCCTTTACCATTTATTGATCAAATGCTTGATAGATTAGCAGGCCATGAATTTTATTGCTTTCTAGATGGCTACTCAGGATATAATCAGATTCCCATAGCACCAAAAGATCAAGAGAAAACTACTTTCACTTGCCCTTTTGGCACATTTGCATATAGGAGAATGCCATTTGGATTATGTAATGCACCTGCTACATTTCAACGATGCATGTTGAGCATTTTTTCTGATATGGTTGAACGATTCCTTGAAGTCTTTATGGATGATTTTTCTGTCTTTGGTGACTCATTTGATCAATGTTTACATCATCTAACACTAGTTCTACAGAGATGTATCGAGAAGAACTTGATCTTAAATTGGGAGAAATGCCATTTTATGGTAAAACAAGGTATTGTTCTCGGTCACATCATTTCGAGCAAAGGTATTGAGGTTGACAAAGCCAAGGTGGATCTCATTTCTAATCTTCCTCCACCCAAAACAGTCAGAGAAGTAAGATCTTTCCTTGGGCATGCTGGTTTTTATAGACGTTTCATTAAAGATTTTAGCAAAGTTTCTAGACCCTTATGCAATTTACTTGCTAAGGATGTACCTTTTATCTTTAATGATTCATGTCTTGTTGCGTTTGAAAAATTAAAGCATTTGTTGACATCATCACCCATCATTCAGGCCCCAAACTGGAGCTTACCATTTGAGCTAATGTGTGATGCATCTGATTATGCAGTAGGAGCAGTATTAGGACAAAGAGTTGATCGAATTCCCCATGTTATTTACTATGCTAGTATGACATTGAATGATGCACAGTTGAACTATTCAACTACTGAAAAAGAAATGCTAGCAGTAGTGTTTGCATTGGAAAAATTTCGATCATATCTCATTGGTTGTAAAATAATTATATTCACAGATCATGCTGCTCTTAAATATCTTCTCACAAAGAAAGATGCAAAAGCCAGACTAATTCGTTGGGTGTTACTTTTGCAGGAATTTGACTTGGAATTCAAAGATAAAAAAGGGACAGAAAATGTTGTGGCGGACCACCTCTCTCGTCTCCATTTTGACACAATTATAGAACAATTACCATTAAATGAGTCATTTCCAGATGAACAATTAATGAGTGTGGAAGTATTACCTTGGTATGCTGATATAGTTAATTATCTTGTTACAGGTAAACTTCCAGAGCATTGGACCAAGCAAGACAAGGCTAAATTCTTTGCAGAGATAAAGAATTTCTTTTGGGATGACCCGTATTTGTTCAAGTATTGTGCGGATCAAATTGTTAGACGATGTGTCCCAGAAAGTGAAATTCAGAATATCCTTTCATTCTGCCATGAACAAGCTTGTGGAGGCCATTTCAGTGCTAAGAAGACAGCGACTAAAGTTTTACAATGTGGTTTCTATCGGCCATCTATATTTCGAGACGCTTACACTTTCTGTTCTTCATGTGATAGGTGTCAACGAATGGGAAGCATTACACGAAGGAACATGATGCCACTAAATCCAATTTTAGTGGTTGAGATTTTTGACGTATGGGGTATCGACTTCATGGGACCCTTTCCCCCTTCTTTTGGCCATCAATACATATTGGTTACTGTTGACTACGTATCAAAATGGGTAGAAGCAATTCCATGTAGGACCAATGATCACAAGGTGGTGATAGCATTTTTGAAAAGCAACATTGTTTCACGCTTTGGATTCCCTCGAGCAATAATCAGTGATGGTGGTGCCCACTTTTGTAACAAAGCATTCAAAGCACTTTTGACAAAGTATTCAATCACACACAAAGTGGCGACCCCGTATCATCCGCAAACCAGTGGCCAAGTTGAGATATCCAATCGAGAAATAAAGCACATATTAGAAAAAACGGTGAGGCCGGACAGAAAAGATTGGTCATTAAGACTTGATGATGCCTTATGGGCATATAGAACGGCTTTCAAGACCCCGATTGGGATGTCACCCTACAGGCTAGTGTATGAAAAAGCTTGCCACCTACCTGTGGAACTCGAGCATCGTGCATATTGGGCCATCAAGAAATTCAATTTTGACATGCAGCAAGCTAGCTCAGAAAGAAGATTACAGCTGGCAGAACTTGAAGAAATTCGCAATGACGCGTACGAAAATGCCAAGATTTACAAGCAACGAATGAAAGTCTTCCATGATAAGCAAATTATGAGAAAATCGTTCACTCCAGGTCAGAAAGTGCTTTTATTCAATTCTCGCTTGCACCTATTCCCAGGTAAGTTACGCTCTCGTTGGTCTGGTCCCTTTATTGTTCATACTGTTTTTCCACATGGGGCAATTGAAATTAAAGACCCAAAGAATGGTGTCACGTTTAAAGTTAATGGTCAAAGATTAAAGCCATATCTAGAGTACCAACCACATGAAGAAGACACTGAAATAAATTTGAGTGACCCACCAAATTTGAATTGATTTTTTTTCTTTTCGTTGATTTGATTTTTCTTTCTTTCTTTTTATTATTATTCTTTTGCTAATTGAAATTGTTTTTGCATAAGTGTGTTTATTTTACCATTAAGTTTTCTCTTATCATTTTTAATCATGAGTCTCATACTTAGACCGTTCCTCCTGAGCATTCTTAAACCACTTCAACGTGTCAAAACTCATCTCAAAAGGCAGATTCAATTTTGTAAAACACAACGCATTTGGGCTCTACAACCACCAGAGTTAGTAGCCTATGTTGAGGGTTTAGAACGCCAACTCAGAGACATTGAGAGAAGTGTTTACGACATCCAGTTGGAGCTTGAGGTAAATTCAATAAGAGGACGATTTTAATTTTCTTTGTGTGTTTTAATTTGTTTTTCTATTTGTGTGCTTTAGTTTATTACCCCGGTGAAGTGGCGGATAACGGTACTCCGTGACAATCAAGTCGGTTACTTCAGTTTCCCATAATAACTGATATTCTGAGGCGAAGGTATGGACAAAAACGAGATTCTAGCGAAACTTCACAAGCGATTCCCTTCACTTCCTCAGAATGCCCTCCTTACGATCTATAAAGCTCGGTCCGAACGCATGCGATTACTCATGAGGAATAACATACCTGCTGACATCCGTTGGTTAATCGAGGCTAAAGTACGATCGGCAGGTGAGTTACCTCCAAAATTTATTGCATACATGCCTAGTTGTGGTAAAGGAAATTATGCAAGAAAACGACGAGCTCGAAGAATTTATGTTGCTTGTCATAAGTGTGCCAGAATGAGTTGCAATAAAAACCCATGTTCTTTAGGAATGGTGTCTGATAATAGGGAAGATAAGATTCAATTCATTAGGGATGTCTTGAATAAGGAGTCATTGGATGATATCCTTTTGTCTCTTGAAACGCATCCCAGTGGATATGTGCAAGGAGCGATTCTCCAGTTATGGCCATTATTCCAGAAAGAGCATGCACGATATAGTCTCGGGAATCTGACTATAAACGACCCTGTTTGCCAGTTTATAAGAAAACTGGATAGGAAGCCTATCCTCGACCCATAGAGGGCGTTCAAGCCGTTTCTGGACGTAGAACCAGAGGAAGATGTGAGCCACAGTCGCAACTACCTGTAAATATCATTTCACTTTACTGTTATTTTATTTCACTATTGTTTTATTGTGTGCATTATTGTCTTTAAAAATTTTATTACTGTTTGCTTTTTCCTTATTACTGTTTTCTTTTTCCCTTTTACTGTTTCCTTTTTGACTAGCGAGCCACGTGCTTTACGCGTTATTTGACACTGACATTTTACCTCATACATAACTGTGATCCACTGTCACCAAGATTCTTAAATGTGATTTCCTTTTTGTCAAGCACTCACAAATTGTTTTCGAGAAGTATCACAATGGCAGCTACTCCCAATAGACAATTCAAGAACATTTGTGTGCTTTCTGGATTTACCTATGGCAAACATAAAGAGTTCGTTGAGGCAGCTATAGATCTTGGTCGAAGCATAGCAGCGAGAAAATTACATTTGGTGTATGGAGGAGGTAACCGAGGGTTATCAAAAATGGTCTCAGAAGCAGCTTTTATCAGAGGAAGTCAAGTGTTAGGCATCATCCCAAGAGTCCTAAAACCATTGGGCAGTTCGTCTGACTCATCAACTGGAGAAGAGTTAGTCGTCTCAGGTATGCAAGAAAGAATAACTGAAATGCTTAATTATGCTGATGCTTTTATTTTCCTTCCAGGAGATCTTGCAACACTAGAGGCACTTATGACACTAGCATCTTGGGCCCATCTACACATTCACCAGAAACCCATCGGTTTGTTAAATGTCAATAACTTTTATGATGGCTTTATCGCATTTCTTAACCATGCAATAAAAAACTATTTCATTCCCGCTAATGTGAAAAAAATTTTTATTTGTGCTCACACTGCTAATGAGCTACTTGATCTGTTACAAGCTTATAGACCGGAGCCAGACCCCTGGACCTTCGTGTTGGAGCGTCCAAATAATGATGGTAACAGTAGCAGCAATAAGAAGTACAAATTAGATTTAACTCTCCGCCTATAAATATTTTCTTCTGTGTTGCACCACCCAGGTGATGTCTTCTAAACTCTACTTCTTTCCTTTCAAACATTGAGGACAATGTTTCGTTCTGGTTGGGGGGAGGGAATAGTCGACAATTGTGAAATTTTGGTTAAGTTTTTACTAATTTTTGTTGTAGAAACTAACTGTTGCTAACTTTTTGTGTTGAAGATGGCTGAATATGGAGTGTAGTGACTCTAGAAACGCATCTTCATCGTTTATAAAAAAAAAAAAAAATTCAGACATTTTCTTTTTCTTTATTATGTGTTTATGTTTATTTTTCTTCTTTAATTTCTCCTCTATAAATATACATTTTCCAACTTTTGAGTCGAAGATGGCTGAATATGGAGTGTAGTTCCTCTAGAAACGCATCTTCTTTTAAAAAAAAAAATCATTTTCGTTTTCTATCATTTTACGTGTAACTTTTCTAATTAGTTTTTATGCATCATTTTCACATTTCTGCATGCATATTTTCCTTTCATGTTTAGAATAGGTTGGGGGGTAGAATGATGTTTAAAAAAAAAATGTGTGATTTGTTTTAACATTGGATGACATGATTAATTTCAAATTTTAGTATTTGTATTATCTTTGGTCTTAAGTGATGTTACGCTATGTTTGCTACTTTACATGTTGATGTCGGAGACAAATGTGAGTTGCTTGAAGGAATGAACATGTCATAATAAGTACCAAGTGAGTTTTTGAGCCTATTATTTTTCTTGGAGAATAACCCTTTTGCCCACTCTTTATACAGCTTAGCAGTTTATTATTTTATACACGATCTCTAAATTACTTTTGAGTTAACCCTTAAAAAAAAAATTGTAAAATAAAAAAAAAGAAAAAAGAAAAAGAAAAAAGAGTGTGTTGCTACATTTGGAGGCCCATCTAACTAGTAGATATGGAAGATTATTTAGAGCCCTAAAAGACGATGGAGAGGCCATCTTTGATCCGTTTGAGCCTTTCAAGCCATCCCTTTTATTTAATATCTATAGTTAACCCTTTTGAGCCTTTAAAAAAAAAAAAAACATTTTCTTTGTCAACTTATCATCTTGACCCACTCCGATTTGGAGTATTACCCGATATCTTATAAGTTCCATCACCTATTTATGTTTGAGAAAATGTAAATAATTATTTTGTTCAGTGAAGTTATGCCAAATAAAAGCAAAAAAAAAAACAAGAAAAAACAAAAACAAAAACAAAAACAAAAGTTGTTGTTTCAAAAGAATAAAAATAGGTGAAATCCACCTTGCAACTTCCAAAAAAAAAAAAACAATTCTCTGCATTTTTCTCAAACATACACTTTGTTTTCCTTATTTTCCTTATTTTCCTTCTTTGTTAGCCATGTCCCTAGCCTACGTTTCGTCCTAATAAAAGTCCTTCTTGATTTTAGGGAACTATAGTTTGAAGTAGAAGCTAGTTATATGGGCTAAAAAGATGTAGTGATGCATAATTAAAAAAAAAATAAAAAAAGATAAATAAAGTGGGTTGACTAACATTTTATTTGACTTGAGATCGTATTATTTCTAAGCTGAGGGCATATTTATTTCATCTTGGTGAGAGCATGTAATATCACTTCTTTATTATTTTCTCTCTCAATTACTATTCATTGGAGTGACTATTTTTATTGGGATTAATTTATTTGTGAGAGTGTCACTACTTCCAGTGAGATTTTGGGGTTTGACATGTCATTCTTGAGAGTAGCTAAAACAAAGTCTACTGGGCTAATTCATGTGGATGGTTGATGTGGGTGTGATGTTGCTTTAGACTGGAGATAATGCTTATACTTTTATTTGATTGCTATCATTAATCTGATGGAATAAATACGAGTGTTTCTATTAAAACAAAAAAAAAATTATTTTGAATTTGAATTTTGTTTTCGCTTTATTTGCTAGGGACTAGCAATAAGCTGGTTGGGGGGTGTGTTGAGTGTTAGAAAATGCATATTTATAAAGGAGAAAACCGTCATTTTACATTTTAAGTCTTACTAACAACCCTTACTTTTATATATTTAACCTTCTTGTGATTTAATTACATGTGTTTTATTTTAATTAAGTATTTTATGTATTTTAGGGGCATTATAGTCATTTCACAATAAAGGAGAGATCAGACGGCAAAACGGACATCACTTTTGAACTCAGGACGGTCGAAAACCTTAGGAGGAGCATAAAAGGAAAAATGGCACTATTCACATGTACGGTACTATTCACGTGTACGGTACTGTATACGTTACTGTTCACGACACTGTTCACATAGACGGATGATGATGTGGCATTGACCGATGATGTAACTTTTCCAACTTTTGAGTCGAAGATGGTTGAATATAGAGAGTAGTGCCTTTAGAAACGCATCTTCTAAGTTAAAAAAAAAAAAACCATTTTCGTTTTCTATCATTTTAAGTGTAACTTTTCTAATTAGTTTTTCTACATCATTTTTACATTTATGCATGTATATTTTCCTTTTATGTTTAGAATAGGTTGGGGGGTAGAATGTTGTTTAAAAAAAAAAAATTGTGTGATTTGTTTTAACATTGGATGACATGATTAATTTCAAATTTTAGTATTTGTATTATCTTTGGTCTTAAGTGATGTTACATTATGTTTGCTACTCTACATGTTGATGTCGGAGACAAATATGAAGGAATGAACATGTCATAATAAGTACCAAGTGAGTTTTTGAGCCTATCATTTTTCTTGGAGAGTAACCCTTTTGCTCATTCTTTATATAGCTTAGTAGTTTCTTATTGTATACACGATCTCTAGATTTCTTTTGAGTTAACCCTAAAAAAAAAATGTAAAATTAGAAAAAAAAATGTGTGTTGCTACATTTGGAGGCCCATCTAAGTAGTAGATATGGAAGGTTATTTAGAGCCCTAAAAGATGATGGAAAGGCCATCTTTGATCCGCTTGAGCCTTTCTAGCCATCCATTTTATCAAATATCCATAGTTTACCCTTTTTGAGCCTTTAAAAAAAAAAAACTTTTCTTTGTCAAAATTCTCATCTTAACCCACTTTGATTTGGAGTATTACCCAATATCTTACAAGTTCCACCACCTATTTTTGTTTGAGAAAAATATAAATAATTATTTTTGTTCAGTGAAGTTGTGCCAAGCAAAAGCAAAAAAAAAAATGTTTCAAAAAAAAAGAGAGAAAAAATAATAATAACAATAATAGGTGAAATCCACCTTGCAACTTCCAAAAAAATAAAATTCATCTGCACTTTTCTCAAACATACACTTTGTTTTCCTTATTTCCTTTCTTTGTTAACCATGTCCCTAGCCTACGTTACATCCTAATAAAAGTCCTTCTTGATTTTAGGGAACTATAATCTGAAGTATAAGCTAGTTATGTGGGCTAAAAAGATGTAGTGATGCATAATAAAAAAAAAAGAGATAAATAAAGTGGGTTGACTAACATTTTATTTGACTTGAGATCGTATTATTTCTAAGCTGAGGGCATATTTATTTCATCTTGGTGAGAGCATGTGATATAATTTCTTTATTATTTTCTCTCTCAATTACCATTCATTGGAGTGACTATTTTTATTGGGTTTAATTTATTTGTGAGAGTGTCACTACTTCCAGTGAGATTTTGGGGTTTGACATGTCATTCTTGAAAGTAGCTATAACAAAGTCTACTGGGCTAATTCATGTGGATGGTTGATGTGGGTGTGATGTTGTTTTAGACTGGAGATAATGCTTATACTTTTATTTGATTGCTATCATTAATCTGATTGAATAAATACGAGTGTTTCTAAAAAAAAAAAAATCATTTTGAATTTGAATTTTGTTTTTGCTTTATTTGCTAGGGACTAGCAATAAGCTGGTTAGGGGGTGTGTTGAGTGTTAGAAAATGCATATTTATAAAGGAGAAAACCGTCATTTTACATTTGTATTTTATTTTAATTAAGTATTTTATGTATTTTAGGGTTATTATAGTCATTTCACAATAAAGGAGAAATCAGACGGCAAAACAGACATCACTTTTGAACTCAGGACGGTCGAAAACCTTAGGAGGAGCATAAAAGGAAAAATGGCACTATTCACATGTACGGTACTATTCACGTGTACGGTACTGTATATGTTACTGTTCACGACACTGTTCACATAGACGGACGATGACGTGGCATTGACCGATGATGTGGCATTGACTGATGAGGTGTCACGATCCTGTTGGACTAAAATTCTTATGTACTGTTGATGGTGACGTGGTAGCATCTCAGTGGACGAAAAATCTCACGTACGGTGCATGCATCACACAGGATTATTTTCAACCAAACCGTGTTACTGTTCATCCGGGTCAAACCGTGTTACTGTTCATCCGCGTGGTCAAACCGTGGACTGTTGACTGATGACGTGGCGCAATCCTGAGCGTCCAAACTGTTTTTAATCCGATGGCCATGATTTATTCCATGTATCTATAAAAAGGGGGTCTCCCCCCCTAATTTGATATCTCTGAATCCATTTTTGGGATCCATTTTCTGTAATTCCTTCTCCATCTTGTATTTTCTTCGTATTTTAATAAATTTCCATTTTGCCCCTAGTTCAATTATGAGTGGCTAATTTTCTTTCAAGCTTGGGTTGAAGGTGAAGTCTCAACATGTGTCATGGGCTTAATTTGGTAAATTTATTTTCTCTTCCCCTCTAGTTTTTGTGGATGTTTTGACTTCTCGTCGACAAATAATAATATTCTTGTCTAGTACTGCCTTGGTTTCACCGGCCCTCTAGTACAAGGTTATTATTATTTGGCACGATAAGACCTTAGCATCATATTGATTAGAGCGTGGTTCATGAGGTGTGGATTCCCCCCTCATGATTTAATTGGCATTAATAAGGAATATTTAGCCCATGATGCATGTTGATACGGATCCAGATACCCAAGTACGTCATTTCAATATAATTCTCGTCAATTTATTCTCGCCATTTCAATACCAATTTTAGAATTTATTCACGCCATTTATTTCAATTCCAATTTTAGAATTTATTATCGCCATTTCAATTCCAATTTTAGGATAATTTAAATCACTTCCACCACAATTCCAATCACCAATTCACAAAATTAATTCTACGCAATTAAAATCCACCTCCTCGTGGGATCGACACTCGTCACTATTAGTCTATACTACAATAGATTCGTGCGCTTGCGAGTACATTAAAATTTGCACAACAAGTTTTTGGCGCCGTTGTCGGGGAGGTAAGTAATTTTAATTCATAGAATTAATTTTTGTGAATAATTTCTTTTATTTGTTTTCTTGTATTTTTTTTAATTATTAAGAAAAAAAAAGAAAAAAAAAGTGAATCTACATTTAAAGGTTAGTATTTCTTTTCTTTTTCTCTTCTTTAAAATTCTGTAATTTAATTTTCAATTTATTTTTCTTTGTAATTTTTTTTATCTTATTAATTTATTTTTAGTTAATTTATTTCACGTATTTATTTTTGTGTATTTTTATAGAAAGGTTTTAATAGCGCAATAAGGTTAGTATCGTAATTTCTCCCTCTTATTTATTTTTATTTGTTTTGTTCCCATCTTTATTTTCATTTTATTTGTTTTGCATACATGGTCGTAGGTCATTATTACCTAATCTTGAACCTATAGACCTTGAATTAGAAAAAACACTTCACACACACAAACAAATTAAAAATAAAATGGATTTGCAACCACAGGAGAGGCCATTTAAGGACTACTTCAGTCCTTTAGCTAATTTTAGCACATTATGCATAAGATACCCAAATGTAGCTGCTAGGAGCTTTGAACTAAAACCTAGTGTGCTAAATTGTCTCCCCACATTTTATGGCCTAGAAAATGAGGACCCATATAATCATCTGAATGATTTTCATGCTATTTGTCAAACGTTTAAATACGAGAATTTTTCAGACGATGATGTTAAACTTAGATTATTCCCATTTTCTTTAAAGGATAGAGCTCGTTCATGGTTAAATACTTTACCTGCTAATAGCATCACATCATGGGAACAAATGGTAACTAAATTTTTGAATAAATATTCCCAGTGCATAAAACCAATGCTATTCGCAGGGAAATCTCGGAGTTTACCCAGAGAGAGGACGAGCAATTTTTCGAAACATGGGAGCGATTCAATGGGCTACTCTTGAAGTGTCCACATCATGGGTACGAGAAATGACACCAATGCCAATACTTTTTAGAGGGATTATTGCCGAATGTGCAAGAATGGCTAATAGCAACAAGTGGTGGAGAGCTAATGTCAAAAAGTGCATCAGAAATTTGGGAGTTTTTCCAGCGACAAGCAGATAATTCCCAACAACGGAGTCGATCACTCAGGAGTACTAGAAGAATTAAAGGAGTGAATGAGGTTCAAATTGGCAAATCAACTTCGGGAATCAAAGAAGTCAAGGAGATGGTTGAAGGTCTTGCTCGACAAATAGCATCGTTATCAACTGCGAAATCAACAGAACCACATGACCATGACTCATACTCAGATCAAGTCAATGCCATAGGTGTAATGAGAAAGCCATCAAATTACAACCCATACTCCAACACATATAACCCTGGATGGAGAGACCACCCCAATTTTTCATGGTCTCAAGGATTCCAACAGAATGGACCAGCAACTCCAGCTCTACCAATGCAACCAATTCCACAAAATCCTCAAGCCTCTCAGCCCCCATTTAGACCATACAATCAGAACCAGAACTACACTCAGCCCAGACCATGGGAGGATGCATTCCAGAATTTCAAGAATGTTACTCACTCCACGATTGAGCAACAGAACCGCACCATTGATGGACTACGAAATGAGTTGAGAGCAGGCTTCAATTCACAAGCCCAATCAGTTTCAAGCCTCGAGAAGATGGTGGGACAACTTGCTTCTTCAGTTCAGACCTTGGCAATGACTGTTGAGAAAGGCAAGTTTCCAAGTAAATCAGTGCCTAATCCTAAAGGAGTACATGAAGCAAGTACCAGTTCACCGCAACAGCATGGAGAGGTCAAAGCAGTCATGACCTTGCGAAAAGGAAAAGAAGTCGACAACAAAGTGGAGATGCCGGTGACAAAAGAAAATCAAATTGTACCTGTGAGTGTTGAGGACTCATCACCGGAGGAGAAAGAAGAAACCAACCCACGAGAATACGTTCCCAAAGCTCCATTTCCTCAAAGGTTAGCTAAAGGCAAAAAGGGAAAATCCACAAGTGAGATTCTCGAAATCTTCAAACAGATCACAAGGTGGTAATAGGATTTTTGAAAAGCAACATTGTTTCACGCTTTGGATTCCCTCGAGCAATAATCAGTGATAGTGGTGCCAACTTTTGTAACAAAGCATTCAAAGCTCTTTTGACAAAGTATTCAATCACACACAAAGTGGCAACTCCGTATCATCCGCAAACCAGTGGCCAAGTTGAGATCTCCAATCGAGAAATAAAGCACATATTAGAAAAGACGGTGAGGCCAGACAGAAAATATTGGTCATTAAGACTTGATGATGCCTTATGGGCATATAGAACGGCTTTCAAGACCCCGATTGGGATGTCACCCTACAGGCTAGTGTATGGAAAAGCTTGCCACCTACCTGTGGAACTCGAGCATCGTGCATATTGGGCCATCAAGAAATTCAATTTTGACATGCAGCAAGCCAGCTCAGAAAGAAGATTACAGCTGGCAGAACTTGAAGAAATTCGCAATGATGCATACGAAAATGCCAAGATTTACAAGAAACGAATGAAAGTCTTCAATGATAAGCAAATTATGAGGAAATCGTTCACTCCAGGTCAGAAAGTGCTTTTATTCAATTCTCGCTTCCACCTATTCCCAGGTAAGTTACGCTCTCGTTGGTCTGGTCCCTTTATTGTTCATATTGTTTTTCCACATGGGGCAATTGAAATTAAGGACCCAAAGAACGGTGTCACGTTTAAAGTTAATGGTCAAAGATTAAAGCCATATCTAGAGTACCAACCACATGAAGAAGACGCCGAAATAAATTTGAGTGACCCACCAAATTTGAATTGATTTTTTTTTTCTTTTCATTGATTTGATTTTTCTTTCTTTCTTTTTATTATTATTCTTTTGCTAATTGAAATTGTTTTTGCATAAGTGTGTTTATTTTACCATTAAGTTTTCTCTTATCATTTTTAATCATGAGTCTCATACTTAGACCGTTTCTCCTGAACATTCTTAAACCACTTCAACGTGTCAAAACTCATCTCAAAAGGCAGATTCAATTTTGTAAAACACAACGCATTTGGGCTCTACAACCACCAGAGTTAGTAGCCTATGTTGAGGGTTTAGAACGCCAACTCAGAGACATTGAAAGAAGTGTTTACGACATCCAGTTGGAGCTTGAGGTAAATTCAATAAGAGGACGATTTTAATTGTGTTTTTATTTATTTTTCTATTTGTGTGCTTTAGTTTGTTACCCCGGTGAAGTGGCGGATAACGGTACTCCGTGACAATCAAGTCGGTTACTTCAGTTTCCCATAATAACTGATATTCTGAGGCGAAGGTATGGACAGAAACGAGATTCTAGTGAAGCTTCACAAGCGATTCCCTTCACTTCCTCAGAATGCCCTCCTTACGATCTATAAAGCTCGGTCCGAACGCATGCGATTACTTATGAGGAATAACATACCTGCTGACATCCGTTGGTTAATCGAGGCTAAAGTACGATCGTCAGGTGAGTTACCTCCAAAATTTATTGCATACATGCCTGGTTGTGGTAAAGGAAATTATGCAAGAAAACGACGAGCTCGAAGAATTTCTGTTGCTTGTCATAAGTGTGCCAGAATGAGTTGCATTAAAAACCCATGTTCTTTAGGAATGGTGTCTGATAACAGGGAAGATAAGATTCAATTCATTAGGGATGGCTTGAATAAGGAGTCATTGGATAATATCCTTCTGTCTCTTGAAACGCATCCCAGTGGATATGTGCAAGGAGCGATTCTCCAGTTATGGCCATTATTCCAGAAAGAGCATGCACGATATAGTCTCGGGAATCTGACTATAAACGACCTTGTTTGCCAGTTTATAAGAAAATTGGATGGGAAGCCTATCCTCGACCCATAGAGGGCGTTCAAGTCGTTTCTGGACGTAAAACCAGAGGACGATGTGAGCCACAGTCGCAACTACCTGTAAATATCCTTTCACTTTACTGTCTTTTTCCTTTTTACTGTTTCCTTTTTCCTTTTTACTGTTTCCTTTTTGACTCGCGAGCCACGTGCTTAACACGTTATTTGACTCTGACATGTTACCTCATACACAACTGTTACCCACTATCACCAAGACTCTTAAATGTGATTTTTTTTTTGTCAAGCACTCACAAATTGTTTTTCAAGAAGTATCACAATGGCAGCTACTCCAAATAGACAATTCAAGAACATTTGTGTGCTTTCTGGATTTACCTATGGCAAACATAAAGAGTTCGTTGAGGCAGCCATAGATCTTGGTTGAAGCATAGCAGCGAGAAAATTACACTTGGTGTATGGAAGAGGTAATCGAGGGTTATCAAAAATGGTCTCAGAAGCAGCTTTTATCAGAGGAAGTCAAGTGTTAGGCATCATCCCAAGAGTCCTAAAACCATTGGGCAGTTCGTCTGACTCATCAACTGGAGAAGAGTTAGTCGTCTCAGGTATGCAAGAAAGAATAACTGAAATGCTTAATTATGCTGATGCTTTTATTTTCCTTCCAGGAGATCTTGCAACACTAGAGGCACTTATGACACTAGCATCTTGGGCCCATCTACACATTCACCAGAAACCCATCGGTTTGTTAAATGTCAATAACTTTTATGATGGCTTTATCGCATTTCTTAACCATGCAATAAAAAACTATTTCATTCCTTCTAATGTGAAAAAACTCTTTATTTGTGCTCATACTGCTACTGAGCTACTTGATATGTTACAAGCTTATAAACCGGAGCCAGACCCCTGGACCTTTGTGTTGGAGCAACCAAATAATGATGGTAACAGTAGCCGCACTAAGAAGTACGAATTAGATTTAACTCTCCACCTGTAAATATTTTCTTCTGTGTTGCACCACCCAGGTGATGTCTTCTAAACTCTACTTCTTTACTTTACAACATTGAGGACAATGTTTCGTTCTGGTTGGGGGGAGGGAATAGTCGACAATTGTGGAATCTTGGTTAAGTTTTTACTAATTTTTTGTTGTAGAAACTAACTGTTGCTAACTTTTTGTGTTGAAGATGGCTGAATATGGAGTGTAGTTACTCTAGAAACGCATCTTCATTGTTCGAAAAAAAAAAATTCTTTTTCTTTATTAAGTTTTGATGTTCATTTTTCTTCTTCTTTTTATTTTCTCCTCTATAAATATACATTTTCCAACTTTTGAGTCGAAGATGGTTGAATATAGAGAGTAGTGCCTCTAGAAACGCATCTTCTAAGTTAAAAAAAAAAACCAATTTCGTTTTCTATCATTTTAAGTGTAACTTTTCTAATTAGTTTTTCTACATCATTTTTACATTTATGCATGTATATTTTCCTTTTATGTTTAGAATAGGTTGGGGGGTAGAATGTTGTTTTAAAAAAAAATTGTGTGATTTGTTTTAACATTGGATGACATGATTAATTTCAAATTTTAGTATTTGTATTATCTTTGGTCTTAAGTGATGTTACATTATGTTTGCTACTCTACATGTTGATGTCGGAGACAAATATGAAGGAATGAACATGTCATAATAAGTACCAAGTGAGTTTTTGAGTCTATCATTTTTCTTGGAGAGTAACCATTTTGCCCATTCTTTATATAGCTTAGTAGTTTATTATTGTATACACGATCTCTAGATTTCTTTTGAGTTAACCCTAAAAAAAAAATGTAAAATTAGAAAAAAAAATGTGTGTTGCTACATTTGGAGGCCCATCTAACTAGTAGATATGGAAGGTTATTTAGAGCCCTAAAAGATGATGGAAAGGCTATCTTTGATCCGTTTAAGCCTTTCTAGCCATCCCTTTTATCAAATATCCATAGTTTACCCTTTTTGAGCCTTTAAAAAAAAAAAAACTTTTCTTTGTCAAAATTCTCATCTTAACCCACTCTGATTTGGAGTATTACCCAATATCTTACAAGTTCCACCACCTATTTTTGTTTGAGAAAAATATAAATAATTATTTTTGTTCAGTGAAGTTGTGCCAAGCAAAAGCAAAAAAAAAATGTTTCAAAAAAAAAAAGAGAAAAAATAATAATAACAATAATAGGTGAAATCCACCTTGCAACTTCCAAAAAAATAAAATTCATCTGCACTTTTCTCAAACATACACTTTGTTTTCCTTATTTCCTTTCTTTGTTAACCATGTCCCTAGCCTACGTTACATCCTAATGAAAGTCCTTCTTGATTTTAGGGAACTATAATCTGAAGTAGAAGCTAGTTATGTAGGCTAAAAAGATGTAGTGATGCATAATAAAAAAAAAGAGATAAATAAAGTGGGTTGACTAACATTTTATTTGACTTGAGATCGTATTATTTCTAAGCTGAGGGAATATTTATTTCATCTTGGTGAGAGCATGTGATATAACTTCTTTATTATTTTCTCTCTCAATTACCATTCATTGGAGTGACTATTTTTATTGGGTTTATTTTATTTGTGAGAGTGTCACTACTTCCAGTGAGATTTTGGGGTTTGACATGTCATTCTTGAAAGTAGCTATAACAAAGTCTACTGAGCTAATTCATGTGGATGGTTGATGTGGGTGTGATGTTGTTTTAGACTGGAGATAATGCTTATACTTTTATTTGATTGCTATCATTAATCTGATTGAATAAGCACGAGTGTTTCTAAAAAAAAAATAAATCATTTTGAATTTGAATTTTGTTTTTGCTTTATTTGCTAGGGACTAGCAATAAGCTGGTTGGGGGGTGTGTTGAGTGTTAGAAAATGCATATTTATAAAGGAGAAAACCGTCATTTTACATTTCAAGTCTTACTAACAACCCTTACTTCTATGTATTTAACCTTCTTGTGATTTAATTACATGTGTTTTATTTTAATTAAGTATTTTATGTATTTTAGGGGTATTATAGTCATTTCACAATAAAGGAGAAATCAGACGACAAAATGGACATCACTTTTGAACTCAGGACGGTCGAAAACCTTAGGAGGAGCATAAAAGGAAAAATGGCACTATTCACATGTACGGTACTATTCACGTGTACGGTACTGTATATGTTACTGTTCACGACACTGTTCACATAGACGGACGATGACGTGGCATTGACCGATGATGTGGCATTGACTGATGAGGTGTCACGATCCTGTTGGGCTAAAATTCTTATGTACTGTTGATGGTGACGTGGCAGCATCTCAGTGGACGAAAAATCTCATGTACGGTGCATGCATCACACAGGATTATTTTCAACTAAACCGCGTTACTGTTCATCCGGGTCAAACCGTGTTACTGTTCATCCGCGTAGTCAAACCGTGGACTGTTGACTGATGACGTGGCGCAATCCTGAGCGTCCAAACTGTTTTTAATCCGATGGCCATGATTTATTCCATGTATCTATAAAAAGGGGGCCTCCCCCCCCTAATTTGATATCTCTGAATCCATTTTTGGGATCCATTTTCTGTAATTGCTTCTCCATCTTGTATTTTCTTCGTATTTTAATAAATTCCCATTTTGCCGCTAGTTCAATTATGAGTGGCTAATTTTCTTTCAAGCTTGGGTTGAATGTGAAGTCTCAACATGTGTCATGGGCTTAATTTGGTAAATTTATTTTCTCTTCCCCTCTAGTTTTTGTGGATGTTTTGACTTCTCGTCGACAAATAATAATATTCTTGTCTAGTACCGCCTTGGTTTCACCGGCCCTCTAGTACAAGGTTATTATTATTTGGCACGATAAGACCTTAGCACCATATTGATTAGAGCGTGGTTCATGAGGTGTTAATTGGCATTAATAAGGAATATTTAGCCCATGATGCATGTTGATACGGATCCAGATACCCAAGTACGTCATTTCAATATAATTCTCGTCAATTTATTCTCGCCATTTCAATACCAATTTTAGAATTTATTCTCGCCATTTCAATTCCAATTTTAGAATTTATTATTGCCATTTCAATTCCAATTTTAGGATAATTTAAATCACTTCCACCACAATTCCAATCACCCATTCACAAAATTAATTCTACACAATTAAAATCCACCTCCTCGTGGGATCGACACTCGTCACTATTAGTCTATACTACAATAGATTCGTGCTCTTGCGAGTACATTAAAATTTGCACAACAATGGGCGCCCAAAAACAAAACTGTGCAGGCCCTGTTAAGGCCCAAAGTGGACAATATCTTGCTAGGTCTAGGTTGGGTCATGACATTTCGCTTGCAAAACAATACCTTTTTCTTCTTTGAAATTCAAATTCAAGTAGTTAGTCTCATAAACCATCAATTTTCCTATAAGTGAACCTGTAAAGCCCCAAATCTAACATGTGTGAAGCACGTGAAGAAGGAGGTTACTTACAAATCGTAATCCTTACTCATAAATTTCAAACTGAAATACCTCAAATTCTTATTCAAATAAATCCACAAATTCACACATTCTACACTAAATAGTCTCTCCCAAAAATATCAAAAGTCTCAAACTCCAAATTACAAGTTCATAACAGAAATAAACTAAATAGAAACATGAGCTCATTCCTCTTCTTATTCAAATAGAAAACAGAAATGAAATCACTAACTCCAAAGCTAGGCACACATTTCAAACGGAACTTAATCTGCAAAAAGTAATGACGATGGGTGAGCCGTCAACTCTATAAGTAAAACCATTCCTAACACACTAGCCCAACAGATACCAAAAATATTGTAAGCCTTCTTCCATTTAAAAACATATGTTACAATTCATAAATTTCATAAAAACAACATATTTCAATAAGAGAACATAATTTCATAATAATTCAAAATATCTAAAGAATAATCAACTGTGAAAGCAAATCACATAACACATACACAGAAAGCATATAGTTAGCTTATGCCACACAGTGTCATCTATAGTCCCGGTGACCCAGCCAGAAACAGAATTCAGAATATTGTGTGCACACTCAGAACAGAAACCCAATACTGGTCTAGACAGATATATCGTATATTGCGATCAAAATCAGAATCAGAATCAGAATAACTATGGACAATGAGCCAAAACATTTGGAATCCTATACAATCATAAATAATTGAAATCAGACATGGGTACAAAACATTCGTATCAGATTCATAAAAGTCCATAACAATAATTTAGGCTTGCATAATATTTTATAGACAAAATTATAATAGGCAGTCATGTCATAAAATAATTTACATGCTGAAAAACATTTATGAAATATTTTGTTAAAAGGATTTAGATTTGAAAACATTTTCATAAACTGATTTTGTAATGAAAATCCATTAATCTTCTGAATAGTATAAAAACTCTTATAATAATATCAAAATACTTATACATATCCAGTATAATAGGAATGAAGTCACTTACCTCGATAAAGAGATTTGAACTAACACACCTCTAAGCCTCTAAAAGTCTCAATTACCTCCAATACCTTAACAAATATAAGATATAACTATTAATAACTTATCCTAAGAATCTGATTTGCTAATTCATACCCGTACTAGTCTGTTCTTAACATTTTAACTCTTAATCTAAAACTCAAAATGACATAATATTGTAAAGAACCATTATGGACATCCATACGTACCTCATATAAAATTTTCAAGAGGATCCGATACTAAAAATATTTTCAAAACTATTTATTGCTTGACAAATTCAAAATTGTTTCACAGTATCTTAACCGAACAGAATGTATTCTGAGAATTTAATAAATTCAGATACTAATCTGAAAATTATGAAATTAAAACTGGAAATACTAGACACATGTATCAACTCCTATATAAAAGTTAAGAATGTTTTGAGTTCCTTTAATAGTACAAATAAGTTTATGAATCTGATTGCCTTGCTGGAATCACAGTTTTCCAGAATATTAGTGTTCGATTCAAAAATTCATATAGAATTGAAAAAAAATTCAAATCTTATAAAATAAAATTTAATCAATAAGCCCTACATGTCTAGTTTTCAGAAATATAAAGTTCTAAAGAAATATCATTCAGAAACTATATGTTTAAAATTCGAGATACTCATATTGTCCAGAATTTGTCCAGTGTGCTTAATACACCAAGGGTTGATTAATAAAACCCACAATAAATCAAAACCCTAAACAGAACCTAAACACACCTTAAATCATGTATTATAATTTGTATCAATCTAAAATCATGCTAATATAAACCCTAAATAGAGTGATTGGAAATCTCATGGAGAATAAGGAGAGTAAACTTACCAATTGTTTTGATTCTCTCCTAAACAAATGTTTTAATCCAAGGTTGGATTGAAAATGAAAGGGGGTTAGGGGGGTATTTATAGGATTCCTTAATGATAATAGATGGCTAAGATTTTGCCACCACAACTCTTGATCAATTGTTGAAATTATCCTTCATAAATACCTTACTAGTTTCTAGAATTCTTATATATCTCTACAACTTTCTTACATCATCACTTATGTCCTAGATTATGTCATTACTTCTCTTAAAATTAAATATTATATATTATTAATATTATTTTAATACTTAAAGGGGCTTGTTAGTTCAAAATGAATTCTATTATATTTAGGTGAGAGTAATTGAACCTTACAGAACCCTTAGTCATAACAGACATATCAACATATTCTTCAATGGCCAAAAGTTTAGGATGATATCTAGGATGGACAGATCTCAAGATTTTTCTATAAATTTCTTCTTCAGAAATAGGTTTTCCAAGAGCAAAAAAATCATTAACCGTAGCAATGATTCTAGAATTAAATTCAAATATGGTTTCATGTTCATGCATTTTTAGATTTTCAAAATCATATGTAAGTTTCTGAAGTTTAGAACGTTTTACCATATTGTCGCCTTCAAAAGTAGTTTGGAGTATATCCTAAGCGGCTTTGAATGTCTTGCATGTAGAAATTAGTTGGTGCTGAAACATATCATCTCCATTAACAATGTCAGTAAGTCCTTTTGCATTATATCTAGACACATTAAGTTCATCATTAGTCCATTCTTTGACTGGCTTGAGAAATTCTACACCATCTTTATCAATTTTGATAGGTGAAATATATCTTGTGCGTACGCATTGCCAAACTATTTCAAAAATAGCTGTCAAATAAATTTCCATTCTTTGCTTCTAATAAGCATAATTTGTCCCATCCAGTACAAGTGGACAAGCCAAAGAGCCTCCCTCTCTTTGCAAACTCATACCTACAAAATAGATCTAGGTTCCAAGAATCTCACTAAATAAATAGTTAGTGTCCCGTTCTGATACCAATTGAAAGGAATTTAGATCTATTGAAAATAGATGTAGGCAATTAAAAACCAAAAATTAATTACTTAATTAATTTTTCCGCAAGTACTGTTCACGGTTATTGTTCACCTACTGTTCACTGCAACTTTTCACAGTTATTGTTTACGTTTGCTATTCACAATTACTGTTCATCTGCATAAAAATTATTAATTTTCTAAAAACACAATAAAATGTAGAAAATAAATGACACGGAGATTTTTACGTGGTTCAGATTAATCAATCCTATATCCACGAGGCCACGCCCAGATGAAAAATAATTCACTAAGTTGAGATGTTATAACTTATGGATTTACCAAACTTAAGACTCTCACTTACAGTTTATCACCATACAGTTTACTCAACCTTAGAATGGATCTACTTCTCTTGAATAATTACTACCCCTCTTGATCCACGATCCTCAAGGCACTTCGCAAAGTGATTAATAGTACTTCAATTCTTCAATGTCTAGTGATCCAAGATCCACATAAACTCTCCACAGACATGAAAAGAAGATAATAAAATAAATCAACACAACATTTTGCGCCAAATCTGGATTCTCTAGGGAGGAGGCTGAATTTTGCTTCTCTGCATTATGCTCTGTGTTGCGCATCCCGTCAATTGTGAAATATCTCTATTTATATAGGCATTAGGGTTTCACCAAAATAACAAGTCTTAAAACACTTGGATTATTTCCAAATAAGAGTTTCTTTCCTCTTATAATTCTTATGAATCTGAATAGGAATAAATCTGATCTTCTTACCTTACTTGTCTCCCAAGAAATATCTAGAGTATTTAAAGAACTTCTTGTTTGAACTAACTTCTTGCTCTAAATAGATCTCATGCGCCGATTATAGAATCCCACCATTAATTGACTTGCCAAATTAGACATTTAATTAAATTAGGAAACAAATATTTCTAATAAATTGGAATCTCACTAAATTAGGGAATTAATAAATTAATCTCTATTACAAGATATGCAATAAATAAACTTCCAATTTAACTAGACTGGCCATAAAATGCCAACTCTATAAATAATGGACTTAACAGACTCGTGTTGTGCCCATGCCGTGCCTCATGCCGTCCAACCCATTGGCCACCTCTACTTCCAACCAAGCCATTTGGGCCATTGCGAGGGAGATCAAATTTCATAATGAAAAAATTATGTCTTTTACTGAGAAAGACCAATTTGAAAATAGAATAGTTAAGCTTTTGAAATATCGAATTTGTCAATGAGATTAGAAGCAGATAATGTTGAGTTTGCGAAGGATTTTGAGAGAGAGAAAGATTTAAGATTGGAAATATTGTATGAAATTGAGAGAGAAATGGGAAAGATGGAAGACAAGTGAGTGTAAGTTACTGGTTTTAAAGTTAAGCCTATTTTTTTCTATTATTAAGTATTCTTACTATTTGAGCCATTAGATTCATTTAACTTAAATCCAAATGGCTAATTATTTACTCCAGCATGCTGTCAATAATGTAGTTGAGTTATAATTTAAAAACGGTAGAAAGTACATGTCTAGGGATTCCCTAGAATGAATGGCCGAGAACATAAATCGGCGATAACTAAAAGAAATCGGGCACATTTGGTTGAACTGGTCAGCCCAATATGACATACATTGTTCTTCAAATGAAGTTGGACAATAGATACCTCTATGTAAATCTCAATACCTTATTATTTTTTTTAGCTATCCCATTAAAATAATTAAAATTTTATAAATTTGTTACAAAACTTATTCTTAATGCCATAATTAGAAATTTATAATGAAAGACCAAATATTTTGTTTTCTTTCATATAGGTAACACCCTATGTTCATTGACTATTTTTAAAAATTAAAAACAAATTAAAAATATCCATAAAAATTACTTTAAAATGTAAATCTTTTTAATTAAACAGACGTATAAATATTATTTCTTGATCATACTTTCAAAAACATAAAAAAAATTAATTTATATTAGTAAATTATCAAAAATAATAATTTTAAAATAAATTCATTCAAAATGATGTTTTATTTGTACATGGCATACATTTGAATGGCAGTAACAATAATGGTAGTTTGCAAAATCCAATTGAATGTCTAATATTTAAAGTATGCAAGGATTAAATTGGAAGAGAATTGAATTAAAGTTGTAAAGGGGTAGTTAGAAAATAAATTATTTGTATATGAAAAAGCTATGTGTATGATATAAACTAATGCTTGCCTAAAGAAAACAGACCTAGTGTTAATATGAAGCATGCAAAAGACAACAATGAAACATGATAGATTTATGAATTTGTATGGAGAGCGTGAATGAAAATTTTGTGCAAGAGGCATGGATGGAATTGTAGGTTGCGAGTGATCCACGGATTCTCAAAGTTAGCTATAAAATGATAAGAAATGTGATGTTAATCAATTGTATTGTTAGTATAATATAGAATTAAAATGGTTCGAATGAAAATGATGGCCACTAATAATATCACCTAGTCAAATAAACTGAGGGAAATTTGTGAAAGTAGCAATAAAAGTCTAAGAGTTTTCAAATTTTACCCTTATAACTTTTTCTTATTATGACTAGTTAAATATTAGTTTTTCAGACAAAATAGCCTTCATTGCTTTCAATAAAAATTACAAACAAACACCACTCTTGTAAATTCATCAAATCTCATCAAACACTCTCAACGTTCTCAACAAGTCACTAAACTTCACCACTCTGACAAATCACCGAACCTCATCAAAAAAATAAAGTATTTATGAGGTATAATTTTCTCACTTGAATATAATAGAATTTACTTTAAGCTAACAAGCCCCCTTAAGTATTAAATAATAATAATAATAATAATATTTAATTCTAAGTAATGATGACATAAGCAATGACGACATAAATAATGACATAAGTGATGATGTAAGGGAAATTTGTAGAGATAATTAGGAATTCTAGAATTTAGAAAGATATTTTTGAAGGATAATCTCAACCATTAATCAAGAATTATGGCGGCAAAATCCTAACCATCCATTAGCCTTAAGAAATCCTAAAAATACCCGTTTAGCCCTTTCATTTTCAATATAACATATAAATTTCACCCTCTTGTATTCTAAATCATAACATTAAGAGTAGAGAAATCCTCAAGTTAGAAATGTTTAGAGAAGTCAAGGTTAAGAAGTAAATAACACTTCAACTGTAATGTAGGGACAAAATTATTTTCATAGTTAACTTTAGTTTTAACTAATCCTTTATTTTGTGATGGCTACAATGATGTGATTGTTTGTAATCTAAATTTTTATATGGTCGGCTATGCAACCTAATTTGTGATACTTTTACTTAATTATATTATGGTCAGCTCTACCGCCTATATTATAATCCTATTTTGTTTAATCTTTATATGGACGACTCTATTGCTTATATTAAATATTGTTGTCCTGAAATAACGCTGTGTGTGAATTCTGTTGCACATCTAGTAACTTCACATATTATGACACAAGTTGCATTGAACATATGCATTTTATGGATTATTTTATAAGAACACATTTTAGAAAATGGATTTGTGAAAAATGGTTGTTTTACTACAAGGTTGTAAAGTTCTCAAAGAGGGCAAACCCTCAAAACTAAGTAAAAAGAAATCTTTTGGGGACGACGATATGCAACGCCCAAAAGATCAAACCTTGGGTTTTATGATGGGCTCAACATTGTTTCAATAAAAAAATATATCTTAACTTTATGTAATAATAAAGTTCTTAAAATATAAACTAAGGAATCTCTATTTGTCTCTTACTTTTTGTAAAGAAGCTTTGCTTGCTTTGTAAAAATTTTTTAGAATTCATATTTTTATTAAAAAGTAACAGTATGTTAAACATCTTTTACTAAAATAAATATTTTAGTGGAGTGTTACAAATTGGTATAAGAGCCAAAGGTTTAAAGTAATTCTGTAGACCATCCATATGCACAAGTCAATGGGAAGGACAAGGCTCGGCTTTTTAGTTAAAACTTGAAATTAGGATGATTGGAATTCTTACATTTGATTTGTCTGACACGTAGAAATTAGATTAAAAAGTTGTTGAGATGTCAAGTGCTAAGGGTAACAAAAGTAGAAGGAGGGAAGGAACTTCAGGGAGCAATCTGTAATTGATCAACTTACAAACATTGTGGCACGACTCTTGGAAAGGGAAGTTAGAAGAGATGAACATGCTCAGGCAATGAACAATGCAGAGAGCAAACTTAGAAGATTAAATCCACCTACATTCGAAGGAGGTGTAGACCCTATTGTAGTAGACCAATGGTTGCGAATCATGGAAAGAATGAGAAGCAGCCAAAGTGCCAGAAGAAGAAAAAGTCACTTGTGTCTCCTTTATGCTACGAGGTGCTGCAGAATACTGGTGGGACTCTATCAAATGAATTCATAATGAAACAACGATGCAATGGGTGGAATTTAAAGAACACTTCTATAACAAATACTTTTCAGAGACTGTTCGCTTAGTCAAAAGAAGAGAGTTTGTTTATTTACAGTAGGGAATGATATATGTGCTAGATTACATCCAAAAATTTGATGAGCTCTCTCGATATGGCTTACATATAGTTGCAACGGAAGACTTCAAAAAGGACCATTTTATGCAAAGATCTCGCAAAAGAATTAAAGGTAGCTGGAGTTCATGATGCTTCCTTCAACGAACTCATCGATTGAGCCTTGGTAATCGAGCAAGTAGATGAAGGAAAAACAAAGAAACAAATGGAGTGCAGACTAGGGGAATTTTCTAGCTAACCACGAAAGACAACACTCAAATAACAATAAGAGAAAGGGGAACGCCAGTGGTTCAAAATTAGAATAAAAGTAAGTGCCTAAAAAATCATCAGAAGGAAGTCCTACAAAAGCCACGATGCAATCAGTATGGTAGAACTCACCTTGGAGAATATCAAGCCAATACCAGAACATGTTTTAAATGTGAAAGGGAAGATCACTTCAACAAGGATTGCACAAGTATTCACACTCACCAAAACGAATGCAGAAAGAAACCCCTCAGAAATAGCAAGTGAACTATCTATCTTCAAAATTCTTGCACGTGTGCTAATAGACTCAGGAGCTACACATTCATTTGCCTTACCAGCATTCATTAAGAAAATCAAAAAGGTCCCTGACGTAATAAATAGCCCTTTTAGTGTCAAGGTACCATCGGCTAAAATATTAAACTCAAAACAACTAGTTAAGCCATGCGAGGTCAGCATTAGTGGTCATAAACTATGTGTTGATCTAATAATCCTCAAGATGCATGACTATGATGTAACTCTTGGCATGCATTGGTTGTCGAAGCACCATGCCTAGATAAATTGTAAGAAAGAAGAAGTAACTTTTCGACCACTACAAAATGAATCATTTACCTTCAAAAGAGGGTGTAAAGATAAAAAGATGCATGTCATTTCTGCTTTAAAAGTAGCCAGACTTTTAAAGGGAAGATGTAAAGGGTACTTGGCAAGTGTGGTCATCATAACATGAGAGCAAAGGCCAAAATTGGAAGATATTCTAGTTGTCAATAAATTTCCTGAGTGAAATACTAATTAGGCAACCCAAGAGGGGAGGTGAATTGGGTTTTTAAAACTTAAGATAAACAAAGCACATAAAAATTCAATATATTCCCTTAGTGAAATAAAAAAACAATAAATTTAATAAAGCACAATAATAAAAGAGTAAGGGAATAGAGAGCAAACACAATGAGTTTTGCGTGGTTCAGACATCCCCGCCGACATCCACACATCCAAGCTCACCCGGCTTCAGGATTTCACTATCCAAGCCTCCTAAGGCTTCAAGTTCTTTACAATTGACTTCCAAGGTGTCAATAGACCTTTACAACAAGAGATTATCCCCAATCTTTTAACCCAAGTGTATCCCAACACTTACAACTTGATTTTACAAAAACGGTTACAAATAAATTTCTCTCACACAATGTGTTTGATTACAAATGAAAGTCCAATGTGTGCGAATGAATGAATACACAAAGTTTATACTCATATTGCAGAGGAATGTTTAATGATAACAATAGTTGTATCAATTAAAATGAATTTGATTTGAGCCATTTTATAGTTGAAGAAGAAAACTAGCCGTTACTGACTTTCTGGTGATAACCGACTTGTCACTTTGTGAATTCGGCTTGCTGCTTTATATTACCGTTATATTCAAAGATTTGAATTTTTGCACATCCGATTTACTACTTTCTGAATCTGGTTAGCCGCTTTTATTTCAAAGAGTTTCTGTCCATAATCGATTTACTGCTTTCTGAATCCAGCTAGCCGCTTGCTACAGTGAAACAACTATTTCTGAAATTATAGTTTTGCCCCAACACTTTCTAAAATTTTACTATAGCCCAAATATTTATAAAACTTTACAAATAAGTTCATTTTTAGAATTTTAAAATAATACTTGTTAATTTCAAAGTCCTCAACACTTTTCGATTCAAACCATAAACTTGAAAACAACTAATTTCATAAAATCATTTTCTTATTATAAAAACATAATGTGTAATTCTTTATTTATCCAAAACATGTGGTTTGTTATCATCAAAATCAACATTTTATAGCCATATAGGCTAACAGTGTCCCACTTTTTTATGATAAGAAAACACATTATAAAATTTTGATTTAATTATGAAAAACTCCCCCTTAATAAATGCAAGATTAAAAAGCCCCTCTGCATGAATGCACATGAATATTTTTCATAACAAATAGTTACATATTATATATCCCCCTTTATCATCAAAAAGAATAAAAATGCTCCCCTTATTAGGCATAAAAACCTTAAGACAAGCATATTAGTTCCACATTAGTTTCAAAACATAAGTGAAAAAAGTAACAACAACTATATCAAATCATCATCATTTCTCAAAATCATCAATATAATCACATATCAACCATCAAAAGAATGCTCAAACTACATGTTATTCTACCCCTTTTGACATCGTCAAAATGGTATATTACTTTGTCTCCCCTTTTGACAATAAAAATGTTCAAAATACATATTATCCAAAATGAAAGCAGCAAGAATTAATTAAAGTTGCCGAGGCAACTCCCCATATCAATAATCAAGAAAACAAGTAATAGATCAAGTAAAGGCATGCAAAAGTTATAAGAACATATTTATCCAAGCTCTATAATTATTAATTACATTTTAGAAATCAAGACAACTAAACTCATCAAAGATCTAATGTGACATTTTAATATAGCTTAAAAAGTCTCGTATGCTTAAAAATCTCAAAGTATATGTATTTCTCTCCCTTTCAATATCATTTGAAACAAGTAATGCATATTCAACAATACATTGATAAAGTAGAAAAAATGCATCTATTCACCAATCATAGATTGCATATGATCAAACTTCATCAAATACAATGTAATCATCAAAGCACATTCTTTATCATCAAAACTTAAGCAAAGCATAAGTATATAATGGCAATATATAGATAATCAAAATCAACATAGTTATTAAGATAAGCCATCATTATGAGCTAAAAGAACAAGTGATCAAATTCATAAGTACAATAAGTCATATATGCCAATTTTATAAATGAATGATGATATAATGCAATCAATGGCACAAGAATTCACACATACTTAAGTGATAAACAATTAATGTTTAAGTGATGGATAATGATTTAGAAATAGCAAATGAGCAAGGAAAACATAAAGATAATGGATTTTAGTGAGATAAATGTTTGTGTTTGGCTTTTTGGAGTGTGATGAACAAATAAGGAAGATGAAAAATGACATGAAACATGATGATAGACAATTAAAAAGATGAAATCAAAGATCATACAATCATCAAAATCAAACAAAGGTATCATGATAAGTTGACATGCTACCATCATATATGCATCATGATTACATATAATAATAAACGTACGAGCATGCTTTTGTAAACTCAAGCTATTATCCATCCATCATGATTCATTCAACAAAATCAATATGACAAGAATTGTTACCGAAACAATTAAATCATCGAGCCACATCTTTTTCTCCTAGATCATAATCAAGTGATTATCCTCACAAGCTTTGTTCAAGAAACTCTCCACCATTTCTTGATTATGGTACCTACAAAAAATATTCAAGTTGTGCCTTTTGGTATCCAAATACTCTTGGATCCTTGAGTGTTAGAAATGATTCCTTTTGGAACCTAAATGCATTTTGCTCCATAATATGCATTTCTTTTAACTGGATATCTATTCTTCATGTGACCATCTTGATTCCAATGGTGGCATACAACTTGATTGTTAATGGAGGTACTCTTCACAAAGTAATTCTTATAATACTTTTGTTTCAAATTTGGCTTATAGCCAATGCCTCATTTTTCAAACACATATTTTTTGTGAATTAAGCAAGTTATCCAACATTTTTTGCCCATTTGCAAATTTTAAGATAACATCACTAAGTTCAATATTCCTTTTCTTTAGCATCTCATTTTCCTTTTTCAAATCATCTACATGTGATTGTATATGTTCATGTAAAGTGCTAGGTTTCTCATTTGATAATGCAATTCTATCATGCAATGTTTTATTTTCTAATTCTAGGCAACTAATCTTTGCACTTAGAGATTCATTTTCATTTGTGAGCTCTACCATTTTCTTTTTAAGACATGCATTCTTTTTACTAATTTTCATCAAGTCATCATAAAATTCTTTAAAAGCATTGTATAACTCATCATAAGTAGGAAGATCATTTATCTCATCAAGTTCATCATCTCCTATTGCCATAAGTCCTAAGTTTGACACTTCTTGCGAATCTTCTTCATCACTCGATTCTTCATCGCTATAGTCCCCAGTAGCCACCATGGATTTTTTCTTGAGTTTTTTGAGAAGTGGACACTCCGATCTTATATGGCCACGCTTTTTGCATTCAAAACAAACAATTGTCTCATTCTTCCCTTTCTCCACCTTAAGGTTTTCTCTAATGAGATCTTTAAAGTTTCTTCTCTTGATTTGCTTCTTGAAGATGCTTTTAAACTTTCTAGCAATCATTTCAATGCCTTCATCTTCAAAGTCACTTCCATTATCATCACCTTTAACTATAAAAGATTTAAAAACAAAGCTCTTTTTCTTTTTATCTTCATCAATTCTTTCATTAGTTATATCTTCTTCATATGAAATAAGTGAACCAATAAGATCATCAAGAGATAAAGTATTAAGATTTTTTGCTTCTTCTATGGCCATTCTCTTTGGTCTCCACTCTTTCGGCAATGATCTAATAATTTTCTTCTCTTTTTTACTATTGGTAAATATCTTACCTAGTGGTTTAAGAGAATTCACAATATCAATGAATCTAGTGTAACGCCCTAAATCTAAAACTTGTGAAGCACATGAAGAAGGAGGTTACCTTCAAATCGTAATCCTTACTCATAAACTTCAAACTGAAATACCTCAAATTCTTATTCAAATAAATCCACAAATTCACACATTCTACACTAAATAGTCTCTCCCAAAAATATCAAAAGTCTCAAACTCCAAGTTACAAGTTCATAACAGAAATAAACTAAATAGAAACATAAGCTTATTCCTCTTCTTATTCAAATAGCAAACAGAAATGAAATCACTAACTTTAAAGCTAGGCACACCTTTCAAATGGAACTTAATCTACAAAAAAAAATAACGAAGGGTGAGCCGTCAACTCTGTAAGTAAAACCATTCCTAACACACTAGCCCAACCGATACCAAAAATATTGCAAGCCTTCTTCCATTTAAAACATATGTTACAATTCATAAATTTCATAAAAACAACATATTTGAATAAGATAACATAATTTCATAATAATTCAGAATATCTAAAGAATAATCAACTGTGAAAGCAAATCACATAACACGTACACAGAAAGCAGATAGTTACCTCATGTCACATAGTGTCACCTATAGTCCCGGTGACCCGGCCAGAAACAGAATTCAGAATATTGTGTGTACACTCAGAACAGAAACCCAGTACTGGTCCAGACAGATATATCGTATATTACGATAAGAATCAGAATCAGAATAACTATGGACAATGAGCCAAAACATTTGGAATCCTATACAATCATCAATAATTGAAATCAGACATGGGTACAAAACATTCGTATCATATTCATAAAAGTCCATAACAATAATTTAGGCTTGCACAATATTTTATAGACAAAATTATAATAGGCAGTCATGTCATAAAATAATTTACATGCTGAAAAACATTTATGAAATATTTTGTTAAAAGGATTTAGATTTAAAAATATTTTCATAAACTAATTTTGCAATGAAAATCCATTGATCTTCTAAGTAGTATAAAAACTCTTATAATAATATCAAAATACTTATACATATCTAGTATATTAGGAATGAAGTTACATATCTCGATAAAGAGATTTGAACTAACACACCTCTAAGCCTCTAAAAGTCTCAATCACCTCAAATACCTTAACAAATATAAGATATAACTATTAATAACTTATCCTAAGAATCTGATTTGCAAATTCATACCCATACTAGACTGATTCTTAACATTTTAACTCTTAATCTAAAACTCAAAATGATATAATATTCTATAGAACCATTCTGGACATCCATGGGTACCTCATATAAAATGTCCAAGAGGAACTGATACCAAAAACATTTTCAAAACTATTTATTGCTTGACAAATTCAAAATTGTTTTACAGTATCTTAACCGAACATAACATATTCTGAGAATTTTATAAAATCATATACTGATCAGAAAATTATGAAATTAAAAATGAAAATACTACACACATGTATCAACTCCTATATAAAATTTAGGAATGTTTCGAGTTCATTTAATAGTACAAATAAGTTTATGAATATGATTGCCTTGCTGGAATCACAGTTTTCCAGTGTATTAGTGTTCGATTCAAAAATCCATATAAAATTGCAAATAAAGTCAAATCTTATGAACCAAAATTTAATTAATAATCCCTACATGTCTAGTTTTCATAAATATAAAGTTCTAAAGAAAAATCATTCAAAGAATATATGTTTAAATTCGAGATACTCATATTGTCCAGAATTTGTCTAGTGTGCTTAATACACCAAGGGTTGATTATTAAAACCCACAATAAATCAAAACCGTAAACAAAAACTAAACACACCTAAAATCATGTATTATAATCTGTATCAATCTAAAATCATGCTAATATAAACCCTAAATAAAGTGATTGGAAATCTCATGGAGAATAAAGAGAGTAAACTTACCAATTGCTTTGATTCTCTTCTAAACAAATGTTTTAATTCCTAGGTTGGATTGAAAATGAAAGGGGGTTAAGGGGTATTTATAGGATTCCTTAAGGCTAATGGATGGCTAGGATTTTATCCTTCATCACTTATGTCATTACTACTCTTAAAATTAAGTATTAAATATTATTAATATTATTTTAATACTTAAAGGGGCTTGTTCGCTTAAAATGAATTCTACTATATTTAGGTGAGAGAATTGAACCTTACATCTAGTGTACATATCATGAACACTCTCATATGATTCCATTTCAAACATCTTATATTGCCTGGTGAATCTACTAATTTTACACTCCTTGACTTGATTTGTTCTCTCATATACAACTTCAAGTTTCTTCTAAATTTCATAAGCACTTTCACAACTAAAAACTCTATGAAATTCTTTCTTATCTAAAGCACAATATAAAACATTCATTGCATTGGAGTTTAAAGACATCTTTTTCTTTCTAATTCACTCCATTGACTAGAAGGTTTTGGAATTTCTTCCCCTTCATTATTTTTAGTAGTCGGCATGAAAGGATCATCATTAACGGTTTCCTAAATCTTATAATCTAGATCTTGCAAGTAAATTCTCATCCTAATTTTCCAATACGGGTAATTATTCCATCAAAATATGGTGGTCTAGTGGTGGACTGTCTTTTCCTAAATGTAGAATCATTTTGAGTTGCCATTGACCTTTAGCTCTAAACAGTTAAGTCTAAATAATAGCACGTCGCTCTGATACCAAATGAAATACTAACTAGGCAACCCAAGAGGGGGGTGAATTGGGTTTTTAAAACTTAAGCTAAATAAAACACACAACAATTCAATCTATTCCCTTAATGAAATAAAAAATAATAAATTTAATAAAGCACAATAATAAAAGAGTAAGGGAAGAGAGATCAAACACAATGATTTTTACATGGTTCAGCAATCCCCGCCTACGTCCACGCTTCCAAGCTCACCCAGCTTGAGGATTTCACTATTCAAGCCTCCCAAGGCTTCAAGTTCTTTAAAATTGACTTCCGAGGTGTCAACGACCTTTACAACAAAAGATTATTCTTGATGTGCTCATAATTTATCTATTATTTTAATACTTCTTTAATTTAATTTTAGGTTAAATTATATTTTATTATATTAATTTTATCTTAATTTTTTTATTTTGTTATTTTCAGTATAATATGGGATTAAAGAGGAATTAAATCGAAGCATTCAGGAAGAAATTTGCTTGAAGGAATAAAAAATGGAAAGGAATAAAGAGATTTAATTGAAACGATTCAAGGAAGATTTAATCAAATTAAGCATCATGCATGCAATCACGTGAAGAATAAAGGAAGAGGAGAAAAGGTCAATTGGCATTCAATTTCAAGCTAGTCACGTGGAGGGCATTTGACAATTTAAATGGCAAGCTTAGCATATATTAAAGGAAGTAAATATTTTGGCATGGTTTTAAATGGCTATTCACGTGATGTGCTTTGGCTTCAACAATTCTTATTGGCTTAGGAATGAAACATGCGGCTTGGCTTTTGTTTTTAATTCTTTCCATAAAAGGATTTAAAAGCCACAACATTATAAAAGGGAAAAGCCAAGCAGAAGCAAAGGGGATCCGAATTAAGAAGACAACAACAGCCTCACAAATTGACAAGCCAAGAGAAAGAAAGCCGAGAGCAAGAAAGAAGAGAAAAGCAACAGCAGCCGCAAAAGATTTAGAGCAAGAGCCTAGTTTAATTCTTGAGTTTTTATTTTCCTCTTCTTTATTGTCTTGCTTGGATGTTCCTGATAATATTCATGAATCCTCTTTATATTCCCATGAACTAATTTATTTTACTAGGGCTATGATGTAGCCTAACTATGAAGATTTAATTCTATAAATCTGTGTTATTTTTAGTTTATTATTTCATGGTTGAGTGTTCATTATTGTGCTTAATGCTTTTAAATATTTGACCAATATTTGAATGATTTGAGGATACATAATGAGACTGAGAGGAGATTTATGTATTTTTTATCTGTGTAATGGATGCCTGATAACTCTATGAAATGAGAGTTATCATGGCACTTCTAAACTTAAATCAATAATACTTAGAGAGTAAATGATGCGTTTTCATTGCAATTTTTGTTATATTTTGCATAAACATTCATCTTAGTTTATTCTTAATAAATTTTGTTTGTTTTAGAATAATTTGTACTTAAATCATATGCATAATTGTAGGTGACTAAAAGCTCAAATTTCAAGTAAGGAATGTTGATGCAATAGGCTTGCAAAAAATGAAAAAGAACTTGGCTACAGAAGAATTAAAACAAATCTGAAACAGTGCAATTGTTGTAGTAATTTTGTAGAATCTTGCGATCTATAGTTTCCTAATCTAGAAGATACGCGACCAAAGGCTTCTGTTTACCCTAATTTTCAACTACAAAAGGAGCACACATTATAAGGAAAACGGGAGCCGTCAATCACGATTTAAAGAAAAATAAGAAAGAAGCAAAGAAGAAGATTGAAGAGAATGACGCAAGTCTGCACTAATAACAAAATCTGCAGAATATTTGGGATTCAACTTTTCTCATTCGACTCTTGTTCTTCTCCTTTATTCTTTGGTTGAAAATATGTACTTAATGGCTGGAACTTTGTCGTTTTTTTTTCTTTTACAAGTTATGAACTAAATTTCATTGTAGTTGAGTGACAAATAATCTAGATGGGTTATTGACTGTTCTTATGAGTTGCTGCACGTTTGTTGTAGCACTTTGCTTTAATAAATCTTATTACAATTATTATTTCGATTGACCTCCCATTTAATGATACCAATTCAGAGAGAGCCACAAAATGACCTATCTTAATGGAATTTATTAGAGCTATACTTGATCTTAAGTTGAGTTTCCTGGATTGAGTTTAACTTGAATCCCAAAAGGGCCATACTAGATTTAAGATTTGTGATGAACTAGATATAGAGATTCACCTTATAGGGTAGAGAGAGTACATGCTTGTAATGTCGTCTCTTGTGTTGACATAACAACTGGTCATTGTTAGGTTGCGTAAGGGTATGAGAAGTCCAACATGCGATAGTTGAGGATGCAAGGTAATTCTACCCAGTGCTGTAGCAAATGCTTTAGCAACTGGTGTTCAATTGTCAAGACAGTCACCTCATCGAGAGAGTTTGATCATTCAACTACTCCACTCCTATTGCATTTTCTTTGTGTTTGAACGTACAATTTAATTCATAATTGCATTTTACTTTATTGAGATGTCATTCTCATTAGTTAGTCAATCTTATTAATTTTATTAAGTTAAGATAGAAGAAAGTTTGCACTGTTGTGATTGCTGTAGCACTTCTAGTAGCATCAGTACCTGTGGAGACGATCTTGAATACTCATCACTTTATTACTTGTTGTGTACACTTGCACATTGACACCAATAACAATTGAGCTTAAAATATACAATAAGCTTTTCGCGCCGTTGCTGGGGATTGATTGTTTATTTTTGAATTGTGAACTTAATTTCGACAGTGCCAAACTTTGATTTGATTTGTCCATTTTATTGACATATTAAACTTGCATGCACAAATACAAACTCGTTGAATTTCAATTTGATCCAGAGATTGAAAGGATCGCAAGAAGATTGAGAAAAGAGCAAAGAAATTCGAAAACTGCTGCAGAAATGGATAACTTGCAAGATTTGGGAAACTTGGATCCTCACAGACCATTACAACCTGTCAATGTTTAAGAAGATCAAAATAGACAAATTAATGAGAGACAACTACGGAACAACAACATCATTTATATGGCAGATGATAGAGATAGAGCCATCAAAGATTAGGCTGTATTAACTCCTCAAGTTGTACACCCTAGAATAGTCAGACCTGAAGTGGAAGATGCCAACTTTGAACTCAAACCAGTGATGTTTCAGATGCTGCAAACAGTGGGGCAATTTAACGGATTACCATATGAAGATCCTCATCTTCATCTTAAGTTGTTCTTGGAGGTGAGTGATGCTTTTAAAATTGCTGGAGCATCACAGGATGCATTGAGACTTAGACTTTTTCCTTACTCTCTAAGAGATCGAGCAAGAGCATGGTTGAATTCTTTACCATCTAATTCCATCACTACTTGGAATGACTTGGCTGAATTTGTTTTGATGAAATACTTCCCACCAACCAAGAATACAAAACTACGGAACGAAATCACCTCTTTTCATCAACTTAAAGATGAAAGTTTGTATGAGGCTTGGGAAAAATTTAAGGAGTTGCTCAGAATAAGTCCTTACCATGGTAATCCTTGTTGCATACAGCGAGAAACCTTTTAAAATGGGTTGACTCCAAGCACTAGATTGATGGTCAATACTTCAGTAAATGGAGCTCTATTATTTAAATCGTACACTGAAGCCTATGAAATTTTAGATAGAATTGCTAATAACAACTATCAGTGGCCATCAACTAGACAAACTACAACAAGATGAGCAGCAAGGGTACATAATATAGTTGCAATTACGGCATTATCAGCCCAAGTAACAACATTGACTAACATGGTGAAAGTTATTACTGCTGTTCCAACAGCAGTAAAGCAAGTTGCTGAACTATCTTGTGTGCAATATGAAAAGGAGCATTTATTTGACAATTGCCCAGGAAATTCAGCATCAGTAAATTATGTGGGCAACTTCAACCAATAGAACCAGAACAACCTATATTCCAATACTAATAACCAAGGATGGAAGCAACACCCAAATTTTTAATGGAGCAACCAGAATCAACATGCTCCAGCACCCAGTGGACAGAACAAACTTGCTCAGCCACTTAGTTTTCATTAGCAAAACAAAAGGCAGAGACACACCAGCAATGATCAATTTAGTCCTTTGGAAACACTTCTTAAGGAATACATCGCGAAGAATGAAGCAATTGTACAAAGTCAAGTTGTATCTCTGAAAAACCTTGAAAACCAAATTGGACAGCTTGTCACAGCAATGAGTAGCAGATCTCAAGGAAGTTTACCCAGTAATACAGAAGATCTAAGAAGAGAGGGTAAGAAGAATTACAAAATGATCAACTTAAGATCTAGAAAGAATGTTAATATTCCTGTTGATGTGGCCAAAAAAAGGTTGGAACCTACTTCCTCACAAGAAAAGCTTCAAATTGAAAGAGAGTTATAACAAACTAATTATAAAGATACTAGTGATAGTAGTCAAGTTTCAACAACCTCAAAAGGAAATTACTCAACACCTGTTGAAGTATATGTTGCAACACCAGTAGTAACAACTCAGAATAAATCAAAGGATCAGCAATCTGTACCCCTTGTAGTTGTACAACAATTTAGGCATCTACCTCCATTTCTATAAAGATTTTAGAAACAAAAATAGGACAAATAGTTCAGCAAATTCTTGGAAGTGTTGAAGCAATTCACATCAATATACCTTTTATGGAAGCCTTAGAACAAATGCCTAACTATGTGAAATTCTTAAAAGATATCTTGGTGAGAAAGAGAAGGTTGGTAGAATTTGAAACTATCGCGTTAACATAAGAATACAGTCACATGCTTCAGAGTAAGATTCCTAAAAAACTTAAGGATCCATGAAGCTTCACTATACCATGTTCAATTAGAACTATATATAATGGCAGAGCACTCTGTGATTTGGGAGCCAACATTAATTTAATGTCATTATCTGTATTTAAGTAATTGTTAGTTGGAGAATGCAGACCAACAACAGTCACTTTACAATTGGCGACAGATCTCATGCATATCATGAAAGAGAGATTAAAGATGTACTGGTAAAGGTAAACAAATTCAATTTTCCAGTGGATTTCATTGTACTAGATTTTGAGGCCGACAAAGAGGTACCAATTATACTTGGAAGACCTTTCCTAGCAACAAGGAATACTCTAATTGATGTGTAAAAAAGAGAGCTAACTATGAGGGTGAATGACCAACAAGTCACCTTTAATATATTGGAAGCTATGAAAAGTCTTGATGAGACAGAAGATTTCAATTTTATGAGTGTTGTAGATCTTACTGTAACAGAAAGAATCAATAGATGTTGCAGTAAATAAGTCATTAAAGCTATCACTTTTGAAAGCCTCGAAGAAGATGATGTTGCAACAACCCAGATAGCATGGTTAAGAGAAAAGTAATTTTATAGACATAACAAATATTTTGAATCTCTAGATCTCTCAAACAGGGAAGTAAAGACAATTGTGTCATCTATTGAATCACTTTATACTCTTGAATTAAAACTTTTACCTACACATTTAAAATATGTTTATCTTGGTAAAAACCATAAACTCCTTGTAATCATTTCATCTTCTCTGAATGCAAATCAATAAAGGAGCCTGGTGGATGTGCTTGGGAAATACAAAAAGGCAATTGGACGAACTATGACAGACATTAAAGGAATTAGCCCATCCATATGCATGTATAAAATTCTGTTGGAGGATTGCTACAGCAATTCAGTAAAGCAACATAGACAACTAAACCCCATTATGAAGAAAGTTGTGAAGAAGAAAATCATCAAATGGCTAGATACTGGAATCATATACCCAATATTAGATAGTTCGTGGGTAAGCCCAGTGCAAGTGTTCCAAAGAAATGAGGAGTAACTGTTGTAGCAAATGAAAAGTTCATTTTCCACCACCATTTATAGATCAAATGTTGGATAGACTTGCTGGCAAACAATACTACTGTTTCCTCGATAGGTATTCAGGCTACAACCAAATTGCTATAGCACCAGAGGACTAGGAAAAGACTACATTCACATGCCTTTATGGAACTTTTGCTTTTAGACGAATGCCCTCTGGTTTATGCAATGCTCCAGCTACCTTCTAGAGATGTATGATATCAATTTTCTTAGATATGGTTGAGCAAACATTGGAAGTCTTTATGAATGATTTTTCAGTCTTTGGAGAAACGTACACTGATTGTTTACACAATTTGGAAGAAGTACTTAAAAGATGTGAGACAACTAACTTAGTACTCATTTGGGAAAAATGTCATTTCATTGTACAAGAAGGTATAGTGTTGGGTTGTAGAGTATCCAAAAATGAAATAAAGGTAGATAAGGCAAAAATAGAAGTGATAGATAAATTGTCGCCTCCCACTTCAGTCAAGGGTATTAGAAGCTTCTTGGGGCATGCTGGATTCTACAAAAGATTCATCAAAGACTTTTCCAAAATAGCTAAACTTTTATGCTCATTGCTGGAGCATGACAAGCCTTTTAATCTTGATGAAGATTGCCTCAAAGCTTTTAGTGAGTTGAAGAAATCTTTGGTAACATCACCAGTTGTTATAGCACCAGACTGAAGCCTACCCTTTGAACTGATGTGTGATGTTAGTGAACATTCTGTTGGAGCAGTGCTGGGGCAGAGAAAGAATAAAGTTTTTCACTTCATCTATTATGCTAGCAAAACTCTTACTCATGCTCAGATTAATTACACCACCATAGAGAAAGAGTTGTTAGCAGTGGTGTTTGCTTTTGATAAATTCAGGGCTTACCTAGTGCGTACCAAAGTAACAGTCTACATAAATCATGCAGTAATAAGGTACTTAATTTCTAAAAAAATGCCAAACCAAGATTGATAGGATGATCTTATTGTTACAAGAATTTGATTTAGAAATCAAGGATAGAAAAGGGACTGAAAATCTGGTAGCAAATCATCTATCACGGTTAGAAGCAGATTAACTAAGCCTGACATTACTGAAACTTTCCCTAATGAACAACTGCTTATGTTACAACATGCACAAATGTTGCAGTAATCTAGGCTTCCATGGTATGCAGACTTTGCCAATTATTTAGTAAGTGGATTGCTGCCACCTGAGTTGAATTATCAGCAAAGAAAAAAGTTCTTTCATGATGTTAGAAGCTACTAGTGGGATGAACCTTATCTATGCAAGTTATGCTCAGATCATGTGATTCGAAGATGTGTCTCAAATGAAGAAATTCTACATATACTGCATTCCTGCCATGCTACAACATATGGATGACATTTTGGTGGCCATAGAACAGCTACTAAAGTTCTACAATCAGGTTACTACTGACCTACTATTTTAAAAGATGCTTATGAGTTTGCTAAATGTTGTGACAGGTGCCAAAGAACAAGAAACATATCTCAAAGATTTTAGATGCCATTGACAAATATTTTGGAAGTGGAGATCTTTGATGTATGGGGAATAGATTTCATGAGCCGTTTTCCACCATCTTTTGGAAACCTATATATACTACTTGCTGTAAATTATGTGTCTAAATTGGTGGAGGCTACAACATTACCAACAAATGATGCCAAAGCAGTGGTGAATTTTCTTCAGAAAAATATTTTCTCTTGGTTTGACACTCCATAAACAATCATTAGTGATGAGGATACTCATTTCTGCAATAAAGTATTTGCTGCAGCAATGGCCAAATATGGAATCAAGCATAAAATTGCTATCGTCTATCACCCACAATCCAAAGGTCAAGCCGAAGTGTCCAATAGGGAGATTAAAAATATTCTGAAAAAAGTGGTTAACCCCACCAAAAAGGATTGGTTATTGCACTTATACGACTCCTTATGGGCTTACAGAACAGTATACAAGACACCACTTAGCATGTCTCCCTACCGAATTGTGTATGGGAAAGCTTGCCACTTTCCACTCGAGTTAGAGCACAAAGCATACTGGGCACTGAAGCACTTAAACTGGGACATACATGCTGCAGCCGAGTAAAGGAAGATTCAACTATGTGAGCTTGATGAACTAAGGTTGTTCTCCTATGAAAATGCAAGGATCTATAAGGAGTGAACAAAACAATGGCATGACAAACACATCCTGCAACGGAGCTTAATGCCAAGCCAACTAGTTTTACTCTACAATTCCAAATTAAAACTATTTCCAGGAAAATTAAAATCTAGATGGTCTGGTCCTTTCAAGTTAATCAAAATTTATCCATACGGGACTGTTGACCTTTTAGATGAGAGAATAGGCCAAGAATTCAAAGTCAATGGGCAACGAGTAAAACAATACATGAATTCTGTTATGGACCATACAAAAGAGGTTTTACTCCTCAAAAACCCAACATTGTGAACCAGTAAAAGACGATCAGGCTGAAGGACAAAAAATCAAGCGCTATTGGGAGGCAACCCAACAATTAGGGAAGTCACTTAGCATTTTCATTTTCTTTCCTTAAAAGTACTTAAGCAAATAACAAAAAATAATTCTTGGAGTTTGGTTCAACACTGACAAATGTTACTGTAGTGTTAACAGATTTACCAGGACAAGCCACTCTACAGCAGCTACTTGAGAAGATTTTAGTGCGGATTGCTAACGCACGCCAGATTTGTTGCTGTAGCAATGAATTTTACCGTTACAGTGATTTAATTATAGAACTTACCATTTTACCGTTGGACATAACGTGTGACAGTTGGTTGGGTGAATCCAAATAGAGATTGGGAAAGATTGTTTAATCCCTAAATTACTGCATAAATATCTCTTTCCTATTTTTATGGGATATGTTTAATAAATTCCAAAAAATTCTTCCTAAGTTTATCTCTTTTATCGGAATTCTTTTTGTAATTTTTATTTTACTTTAACCTATATAAGGGTTTCACTGTTCACCTTGCCCAATAATACTATTCTCTTTCTCCTATGCAGTCAAACTCCCAACATATCACAATTTATTCTTCCTATTTCACTCTTGGACTTATTACCACATCCATCCCACTGTTATAGTAATGCCAAGGTATAAAAAGCCAGCCAGCCGATTAAAGGATCCCTCTTGATTTAAAAGCTACCATGCGGAAGAGAAGTATGAAGAATTTATCAAACCGCATAAATATATTAGAAGAAAAAGAATTTCAGTTCCCACTTTAACCCTTAGGAATCGTGCAATCACTGTATGCTGCTGCAGCAAAGCACGGGTGGCTGGAGTTCTGTAACCATCCATGAGACCCTGTGTTGCCGCTGGTAAAAGAATTTTACGCCAACCTATTAAGCCCCAACCAACACAATATTTGCGTAAGAAACTCTCTTGTACCATTAGATTCTCGAGTTATTAATGCTTTCTATAATTTACCCTCTAACGTGGATTGCGAGTATGCCAAATTACTTGGCAATATAACCCCATAAAAATGGAATAATATCTTCAAAACCCTTACCATAAAGAGTGCATCTTGGGCTAATGAAGAAGGGCGTGTGATTAATAGGATAGACTTGAAACCGATTACTAAGGTGTGGGTGAAATTTTTGAAATCCATATTGATGCCAACCACACACACCACCATTATCTCATAAGAGAGGTTAGTACTTTTGTATGTCATTATTAGAGGGTTGCCCATAGATGTGGGAATCATTATAGAAAAAGAAATTAGGGAGTGTGCTATGAAAAAGCACAAAATGGCCGTTTTACTATTTGCTTCCCTTATCACCAGCATATGTGTGGTATCGGGAGTCCACCTTGATGCACAAGATGACCGTGTTAAGAATAATGGTGCTCTCACTGCACACACCATCGAGCAAATTACTAGTGAATCTGTTGCAGCCCCACCAGAACCAGTTGCCGTAATAGGGGCGAGACGAGTTGTTGGTATGGAGAGGAGAATACAAGAACTAAGTTCCAATATCACTCAGTGTGCTTAAAGCCTAGTATAAGGAAAACAATTGGTTTTGGAGCTATTTGCAGCACTTGGAGGACCACCTACACCAATTTGCTGTATGCATGAAAAGTGCCTACAACAATTTCCTTGATTCATTACTGTAGCAGTACAACTTTGGATTAAGTTATAGCAGAATCGCAAGTAGAGGCCGATTCAAATGCTGACGATCAATCAGACCAACCTGAAGAAGATGGTGCTAAGTCTATAACAGACAGTTCACCGACAGAGGCAGATGAAGAACCTGAAAAAGAACTTGAGGAACCCCCTAAAATAATATCTTCCAAGTACAGGAAGAAGCACATCATAAGAAAAGAGGAAAATGAACCTGTAGAGAAGCCTCCCATTCCAGTCCTCTTTCGAAAGGGCAAAGAGAAAGTGATCAACCCTACTGCATCCGAAGACGAAGTAGAAGACATTGATGCAGAGCTGGAAGCTGCAGTAACCAGTGTTACTCGCACACCCACAGAAACAAAGAAGAAGATTGAAGCGAAGGACACAAGTCTCACCAATAACAAAATCTGTAGAATATTTGGGATTCAATTTTTCTCATTCAACTCTTGTTCTTCTTCTTTATTCTTTGGTTGAAAATATGTCCTTGATGGCTGAAACTTTGTTGTTTGTTTTTCTTTTACAAGTTATCAGCTAAATTTAATTGTAGTTGAGTGACAAATAATCTAGATGGGTTCCTGACTGTTATGAGTTGCTGTACATTTGCTGTAGCACTTTGCTTTAATAAATCTTATTACAATCATTATTTCGGTTGACCTCCTATTTAATGATACCAATTAAGAGAGAGCCACAAAATGACATGTCTTAGTGGAACTTATTAGAGCAATACTTGATCTTATGTTGAGTGTCCTTAATTGAGTTTAACTTGAATCCCAAAAGGGTCACACTTGATTTGAGATTTGTGATGAACTAGATATAGGGATTCACCTTGTAGGGTAGAGAAAGTACATGCTTGTAATGCCATATATGAAATGCAAGTAACGCAACCCAAGAGGGGGGGTGAATTGAGTTTTTAAAAATAATGCAATACGATTCGCACAATAAATCAATCTAACGCCTTAATGAAATATAGAACAATAAATTCAAAAAGGCGCAAAAATAAAAGAGCAAGGGAAGAGAAAAACAAACACGCTGATTTTTATGTGGTTCGGCAATCCCCGCCTACGTCCACGCCTCCAAGCCAACCAAGCTTGAGGATTTCATTATCCAAGCCTCTCAAGGCTTTAAGTTTTTACAATTAACTTCCAAGGTGTCAATGAACCTTTACAACCAAAAGATTATCTCCCCAATCTCTTCACCACAAGTGTTTCCCACACTTACACACTCACAATTTGATAAGAAATGAAAATTACAACAAAAACTCTCTTTAAGAGTGGATATGCAACTAATAGCTCATCAATGATTCAATCAATGATGATTTGCATTTTGGAAGCTCAATATATGTTGTATGATCTTATATTTGCGTGCATTAGTTCTTAGAATGAAGTTTAAGTTGAGTTTTTATAGTGAAAGCCTAAAAACTAGCCGTTATAGGTAAATTCCCGCGCCCAAGCAGTTAGCCGCTTGATTATCTGGCTAGCCGCTCAAGAACAGTGATATTACCGTTATTTTTGAATTTTGCTATAGTAACATTGTTCACTGAAATTACACTTTGGCCCAAAACTTTCTATAATTATACTATAGCTCAAAACGTCATAAAACTTTGCAAATAGGTCCGAATTTAAGAACTTCCTAAGAATAGTTGTCTTTCCCAAATTTTTTGAAATTATGATATGGCCCTAAAGATTTTATTATTTCGCACAAAGGTCGTTTTACCCATATTTTTCAATGTTCTCAAAACCTTTCACTTTAGTCCAAAATATTCATAAATTATAGTATGGCCCAAAACATTTCAAATGTTTGTAAAAACATCCAACTTTGAAATTTAATACTTATTAAAATCAAAGATTTCAAATCTTAGCATTTAAGTCCAAATTACTTAAATCCAAAAAATACTTTACTTTATAAAAATAAAACCTTTTAGTTTATGAAAAGTATTTAATTAAATTAATCTCTTGAGCTTTTCAAATGTTAAATCATGCATCAATTAAATCATATCGGCTTTACAAGAATTTATCGCATTAATTTGTTCGTTGAGCTCTAAACTATATTCTTGATGTCGCCGTTGTCCGTTGAGTGTCTTCAATCTTGATTTCACTTGATTCACTTGCATAAATATTATCCTTAAAAAACTAGTGAAAATGTGAAATACAATATTTATTAAATTACTTAATACACATGTTTGTTATCATCAAAATTACATTATGTATAGCCCTTTAGGCTAACAATCTCCCCCTTTTTGATGATGACAAACATCTCATGTATTTTGACATTTATACTCCCCCTTAATACATGATATATATAATTAAACATATAAATCAAATTCAAAACAAAAACTCCCCCTGAATGTTTGATTTATGATAATTTGTAAGCTCCCCCTTAATATTTCAAAACCATGCATAAATACTTGAAATACAAAATACGTATTACATGTCTTCATATTGAAAATACATGACTTCTCCCCCTTCATCATCAAAATTACTAGAAATTCAGGCTAGGACCGAAAAAAAATTTAACCAAAATATCATTATCAAAAACTTATCATATTTATTACCCCCTTAAAAAAATAGATACAAGCAATTTGAAAAAAGATCATAAAAATGATTCAAGGAAGATATTACCAATTTTGGGCAAGCAAAAATTTCGGCAGAGTCTCCTCTTAAAAATGAACAAATCCTCAAATACACAATGTGATTAAAAACACTTCCATATAAGCTTAAACAAGTAGAACAAACCAACAACTCCACCAAGTCATCAAGCAACACATAAGAATTAAGCAAATAATAAACCAAAGAGTTATAATATTCCAAGAATCCGAAAACATCATCCAAATATAACATATTCGAAGATCAAATAACAAGCATCCTTAATCCACAAATTAAAAACAACATATCCAAATATCAAACAACAAGATGTCATCCGTAAATGAAAAACAACAATGCATGGAGAAATGTAGTGCTGAGTGACAAATAAAAATAAAAAAAAAATAAAAGATAGAGTGCTAAGGAGATGGTGGATGTGATGAAGAGGATGGTGGTGGAAATCCAAGAGCTGTAAAAAGTTGCTGCTGGTCATCAAGAAGCTGCTGCTGTTGAGCAAAGAGACGCTCTCGCTCGGAAATGGACTGAAGTTGAAAAGCTTCAAGCATAGACTGAAGTTTGTCTTGCCGCTTAGAAAGTGAATCCACTTTAGTTAACAGCTGCTGTAACGGATCCTCAGAGTCAGCTGAAGTAGAGTAGGAAGGGCCCTCGGAAGGTGGAGGTCGTGAGAGATATGGGGCACTAAGATTAGGAAGCAAGTTTGGGGGACGGACATCGTTAAAGAAACGATGATCTGTAGGAGCAATGTCCCCAACCTTTTTGTTTCTTTCATCTTTATACCATTGATCATCCCTCCAATAAAAACCCAAATTAGCAATTGATTCATCGCCTAATTCCCTCGAATTCAAGGAGATTGGCTCGGTTATAGGGACACGGAAATACTTTAGAATTCGGGTAATAATATTAGCATATAGAAGGGATCTTTTGGCTAAGTTGGGAGTACTAAGCATGTGATGAAGGATAATATACCCAATATTTAGCACCCTCTCCTCTAGAATGTAGTCCAAAATGGCTACATCTAAACGACTAACTTCATCCACATGACCAGCCCTAGAAGTAATCACATGATGAAGAACATAATGAAGGATTCGAGTTTGAAGGGGTAAGACTTGAGATTTCAAAGGTGAGTTACAGAACGCAATAGACAAATCACGCCTTCGACAAATTTTTCGAATAGCATTTTCAAGGGAAAACCAAGGTTGTTTGATTTTTGCTCTAGCACTATATATTTCCAATCCCTCATTTGGAGTGCCAAGGATAGAATTTAGCAAAGCAACATCAAATTCAATGTGAACTCTCCCAACATTAGTAGCAATTCTATTTGATAATTTCGTATCCATATTCGAATAGAAAACCTTGACTAAATTTTCATAGTAAGGATCATTAACGACCAACACATTCTTCCATCCCATAGTAATAAGTAAATCTTGAAGAGATTTATCACAAATTTCTAAATTCTCTATATTACTGAGATTGACAAAATAAGGAGTAATGACCGACCTTGGCTTGAAATTGTCAAGAAAATGTTTCCGAAGTTGGAGTCGTGGAAAATGAATCAACATAAAGTTTGAATAATCTCCATGATCATCCTTACGCTTCTTGGCCACGTGTTTTCCCTTCGACTTGTCACCACCCGCCATTGTTGGAAGAAAAAAAAAAGAGCTTAAAAAATGCAATTTCGGGTTTAACAAAAATTGAGTGAAATGGATTTGTTTGAGGCAAGAAAATTAATCCTAGAGATGAATGAAGCTAATTTATGATGTAGAGTGAATTAAAAATGGGCTAAAGGAAGCTTGAAAATGAAGAGAGAGAAACGGGTAGAGTGAGAATTTTTGATTTTGGGTTTTATGTGGAGAGTTGATGAAATGTTGTTTTGAGAGTGAAAATTGAAGGAGTAATGGATGAATAATGAGTTGGATGATTGATTTTAACAAGAAAATGAGTGAAAGATGAAGAGATTTGAGAAAGAAAATAGAGAACACTATTCACGTGTGAATGGAATGATGAAGAACAAGTGAAGAAATCATGATGGAGAAGTGTTTAATGAAGATGAAATGCATGGGTATTAGTTTAAATGGTTGATTTGGGCATGAAAATGGATGAAAATGGACGAAATTGGAAGTGAAAATGGATGGGTTGCTCACGGTTTTGAGTGAAAGAGAGAGCATGTGCAGAAAATTAACAAAGGAAGAAGAAGAAGCAAAAAAAAAAAAGCCAAACCCGTGACCAAGCGGCTAGCCGCTTGCTCTCGGGTTTAGGACAATTTTCCAAGCTGCTAGCCGCCCGGTTGCTGTCTACCTACACACTACTTGCTTTCCAGCTAGTTTCGATCGATTCCGTGATCATTTTGTGATCCCGAAACATCTCAAGAGCCAATTTAATGCATGATTCATGATTTTAAACATCCAAAAGATGATTAATTCAAACAAATAATCCATCCAACAAGCATATATTCATGAAGCACATAAACATTCAAAAATTAGTAAATCAAACACCACATATATCTAACTTGCTCAAACACTTCATAAACATTAACAATCATTAAGCAAACAATTTTAATAGAGTCAATAACATAAATAGAGATGTTAATACAAAAATTTCATCATCCTAAGTTCATGCCGAATTTTTGAAAATTATTCTTCGCAAAGGGGTTTTGTAAAAATATCGGCAAGTTGTTTTTCCGTAGAGATAAATTCTAATGCAATATCACCTTTTTGAATATGATCTCTCAAGAAATGATGCCTAATCTCTATATGCTTGGTTCTAGAATGTTGAATGAGATTCTTTGAAAGATTTATGGCGCTAGTATTATCACACTTGATAGGAATTTGTTCAAGATTAATACTATAGTCTCTAAGTGTTTGTTTCATCCAAAGTGCTTGTGCACAACAACTACCTGCGGCAATATATTCCACCTCAGTAGTTGAGAGTGCCACCAAACTGTGTTTCTTACTAAACCATGAAACAAGTGAATGACTAAGAAAATGGCAAGTTCCACTAGTACTCTTCCTATCGATCTTGTGACCAGCAAAATTGGCATCCGAATAACAAGTTAAATCTATATGAGTTCCTCTAGGATACCAAAGGCCAATATCTATGGTTCTACTCAAATAACAAAAAATTCTTTTAACAGCAAGCAAATGAGATTCCTTGGGACATGATTGAAATCTTGCACACAAACATACACTAAACATGATATCGGGTCTACTTGCGGTTAAGTAAAGTAAGGATCCGATCATACCTCGATACTTTTTAATATCAACCTTTTTACCTTTTTCATCTTTATTAAGCTTGATTGTTGTACTCATTAGAGTATTCTTGGTATTTGATTCATCAATACCAAATCTCTTGAGCAAGTCTTTGACGTACTTAGCTTGGTTGATGAAGATCCCCTTATTGTTTTGTTTGATTTGAAGTCCAAGAAAATACTTCAATTCTCCCATCATGCTCATCTCAAATTCCTTACTCATACAAGAGGAAAATTCTTTGCACAAAGATTCATTAGTAGAACCAAAAATAATATCATCAACATAAATTTGAACAACAAGTATATCTTGATTTTTATTTTTAATAAAGAGGGTAGTATCCACTCTTCCCATCAAAAAACCGTTATCCAACAAGAAATTTTTAAGCCTATCATACCATGCTCTAGGTGCTTGTTTTAATCCATACAATGCTTTTGATAACTTATACACATGATTTGGAAATTTCTCATTTTCGAAACCAGGAGGTTGTTTCACATAAACTTCCTCCATAATATAACCATTTAGGAAAGCACTCTTGACATCTATTTGAAATAAAATAAAATCTTTATGACATGCAAATGCTAACAACATCCTAATGGATTCTAATCTAGCTACAGGTGCAAATGTTTCATCAAAATCGATTCCTTCTTCTTGGTTGTATCCTTGAGCCACTAATCTAGCTTTATTTCTTACAACCATACCGGATTCATCCATTTTATTTCTAAATACCTATTTAGTGCCTATAATGGATTGATGTTCCGGTTTAGGAATCAATTCCCATACTTTATTTCTCTCAAATTGATTTAACTCATCTTGTATTGCCATAATCCAAAACTCATCATTTTCCGCATCCGCAAAAGATTTTGGTTCAATTTGAGAAATAAATGCAGCATGCTCACATGTGTTTCTAAGTGATGATCTAGTTGTGATACCTCTTGAAGGATCACCTAAAATTAAATCCTTAGGATGAGAGGAAACATACCTCCACTCCTTGGGGAGTGTTTGAGAACTACCTTCTTATTGCTCCAGCTCCATATTTGTTTGTTCTTCTTGTCTATCCTCTTGATTTTCTTGTGGTGCATTCTCTTGATTCTCTTTTGATGATTCTTCTTGTAACTCTCCATCTGCATCATCATTAACAACTCCTTTCTCCGCAGAGGAGGGGTTAGATTCATCAAACGTAACATGCATGGATTCTTCCACAACTAAAGTTCTTTTATTTTAAACTCTATAAGCTTTGCTTGAGTTTGAATACCCGAGAAAGATGCCAACATCAGATTTTGGTTCAAATTTACCAAGATTATCTTTTGTGTTTAAAATAAAACATTTGCATCCAAAAATTTTGAAATAACCAATGTTGGGTTTCTATCTTTCCAAATGTCATAGGGAGTTTTATTGAGATGAGGTCTAATCAACACCCGATTTAAAACATAACAAGCGGTGTTGACGGTTTCGGCCCAAAACTATTTTGGTAATGCATTTTCATTTAACATGGTCCTAGCCATTTCTTGAATAGACCTATTCTTTCTCTCAACAACTCCATTTTGTTGTGGAGTCCTAGGTGATGAAAATTGATGTTCAATGCCAAAATCATTACAAAAATTTTTAAATGCATGATTTTCAAACTCTCCACCATGATCACTTCTAACACAAGTAATAGAATAACCCTTTTCATTTTGAACTTTTTAATAGAAAATTCTAAATGCATCAATGGCATCATCCTTATTAGATAAGAATAATACCCATGTGTATCTAGAATAATCATCTACAATTACAAATGCATAAAATTTGCCACTTAAACTAGCATATCTAGAGGGTCCAAACAAATCTATGTAAAGTAATTGAAGGGGTTTTAAAGTAGAAATATGATTCTTGTTTTTGAAAGATATTTTGATTTGTTTTCCAAATTGACATGCTTCACAAATTCTATCCTTTTGAAAACCAATTTTTGGAAGACCTTTAACTAAATCGTTTTTCGAAATTTTTGAAATTAAATCCATGCTAGCATGTCCTAGTCTTCTATGCCATAACCAACCATCATCATGCAATGCCGAAAAACATTTATCATGAGTAGATGCACACTCTATATCAATCGTGTAAACATTGCCACATCTATTTCCCATAAACAAAATTTTCCCATCACATGCATTCTCAATAACTCATCTTAATTTATCAAAAACAACTTTATAACCTTTGTCACATAGTAGACTAATGCTAATCAAATTGTGTTTCAAATTTTCAACCAAGCACACATTTTCAATTAGAGTTGAAGAAATTTTACCAACATTTCCAATTTTGAGAATTTTTCCTTTTGAGTTATCTCCAAAGGATACATCTCCACCATTTTCGATTTTGGTGAAACTTGAGAACCATGCATAGTTTCCGGTCATATGCCTAGAACATCCGCTATCCAAGTACCATTTATTTTTCTTTTTCTTCAAACCCTGCAAAGAAAATCTTATGTCTTAGGTATCCAAACCTTTTTGGGTCCTTGATCGTTAGCAACGGTTCCTTTTGGAACCCACACACATTTGACACCATTATATGCATTCCTTTTTACGGGACATCTATATTTCATGTGACCATTTTGATTACAATAATGACAAACAATCTTATGATCATTTATAGAGGAAGCTTTAACAAAATAATTCTTATAATACTTTTACTTCAAGTTAGGCTTATACCCAAGTCCTCCTTTATCAAAAACACATTTTTGGGAGTTAAGCATGTTATCCAACATCTTTTACCCATTTGTAAATTTTAGAACAACATTACTAAGTTCAATATTCTTTTTCTTGAGCATTTCATTTTTCTTTTTCAAATCATCTACGTGTGACTCTAAATGCTCATGTGAAGTGCTAGATTTTTCATTTGATAATGCAACTCTATTATGCAAGGTTTTATTCTCTAATTCTAATCCTTTAATCTTCTCATTTAACGACTCATTGCATTTTTCCATGGCATCCTTTTGCATTTGTAGATTCTAGCAATTTCTTTTTAAGGCATGCATTCTTTTTACCAATTTTCATCAACTCATCATGCATTTCTTTAAAAGCATCATACAATTCATCATAGGTTGGATCACTTACCTCATTGAGATCATTGTCATCTCTTAGTGCCATAAGTGCTAGGTTTGATACTTCTTGCGACTCATCTTCATCATTTGAATCTTCATCGCTATCATCCCAAGTAGCAACCAAAGCTTTCTTCTTGAGTTTGTTGAGAAGTGGGCATTCCGATCTTATATGGTCGGGCTTCTTGCATTCATAGCATATGATTACCTTTTTTTTCTCCTTTTGGTTTTTGAAATTTCTGAATTTTCTTCGGTCACCGATTTTCTTGAAAAATTTTCGGAACCTCCTTGCTAACATAGCCCAACTCCTCATCATCTGGCTCACTTTCCCCATCACTCTCATATTTGGTAACTTTGAGAGCAATGTTTTTCTTTCTTTCCTCATTTCCTCTTTCAGCTGTCAAATCTTCCTCATAATAAATAAGAGAACCAATTAAATCATCAATAGGTAAGATATTCAAATCTTTAGCTTCCTCAATGGCAGTCCTTTTTGGTCTCCATTCCTTAGATAACGATCTAATGATTTTCTTAACTTTCTCGCTATTTGAAAAGGTCTTTCCTAGGGCTCCTAGAGTGTTTACTATGTCTGTAAATCTAGTATACATAGAATACTAATTTTGGAACAATTCATATTGCCGAGTGTATCTACTAATTTTAAACTCTTTCACTTGATTCGTGCCTTCATAAACAACTTTAAGTTTGCGCCAAATTTCATTAGCACTTTCACAACTAGACACTCTATAAAACTCTTTCTTATCGGGTGCACAAAACAAGGCATTCATGGCTTTGGAATTTAGAGAAGCTTTTCTCTTTTCCAATTCATTCCATTCCCGTGAAGGTTTTGGAATTTCTTCCCCAATTTCATTTTTAGTCAAAGGCATAAATGGACCATCACATACAACTTCCCAAATTTCATAATCTAATGCTTGTAAATAAATTCTCATCATAGTTTTCCAATACGGGTAGTCATTTCCGTCAAAGAACGGTGGCCTAGTTGTGGATTGTCCTTCCCTAAAGGTTGAATCATTTTATGTTGCCATGGATCTTTTACTCTAGACGGTTAAGTCCTAACAAGAGAACCAAGCTCTGATACCAGATGAAATGTAAGTAACGCAACCCAAGAGGGGGGTGAATTGGGTTTTTAAAAATAATGCAATGCGATTCGCACAATAAATCAATCTAACACCTTAATGAAATGTAGAACAATAAATTCAAACAAGCGTAAAAATAAAAGAGCAAGGGAAGAGAAAAACAAACACGCGGATTTTTACGTGGTTCGGCAATCTCCGCCTACGTCCACGCCTCCAAGCCAACCAAGCTTGAGGATTTCACTATCCAAGCCTCCCAAGGCTTCAAGTTTTTACAATTGATTTCCAAGGTGTCAATGAACCTTTACAACTAAGATATTATCTCCCCAATCTCTTCACCCCAAGTGTTTCCCACACTTACACACTCACAATTTGATAAGAAATGAAAATTACAACAAAAACTCTCTTTAAGAGTGGATATGCAACTAATAGCTCAACAATGATTCAATCAATGATGATTTGCGTTTTGGAAGCTCAATATATGTTGTATGATCTTATATTTGCGTGCATTAGTTCTTAGAATGAAGTTTAAGTTGAGTTTTTATAGTGAAAGCCCAAAAACCAACTGTTATAGGTAAATTCCCTCGCCCAAGCGGTTAGCCGCTTGATTATCCGACTAGCCACTCAGGAACAATGATATTACCGTTATTTTTGAATTTTGCTACAGTAACACTATTTACTGAAATTACACTTTGGCCTAAAACTTTCTATAATTATACTAAGGCCCAATACGTCATAAAACTTTACAAATATATCCAATTTCAGAACTTCATAAGAATAGTTGTCTTTCCCAAACTTTTTGAAATTATGATATGGCCCCAAAGATTTTATTATTTCGCACAAAGGTCCTTTTACCCATATTTTTCAAAGTTCTCAAAACCTTTCACTTTAGTCTAAAATATTCATAACTTATAGTATGGCCCAAAACATTTCAAATGTTTGTAAAAATGTCCAACTTCGAAATTTAATACTTATTAAAATCAAATATTTCAAATCTTAGCATTTAAGTCCAAATTACTTAAATCCACAAAATACTTTACTTTATAAAAATAAAACCTTTTAGTTTATGAAAAGTATTTAATTAAATTAATCTCTTGAGCTTCTCAAATGCTAAATCATGCATCAATTAAATCATACCGGCTTTACAAGAATTTATCGCACTAATTTGTTCGTTGAGCTCTAAACTATATTCTTGATGTCGCCGTTGTCCGTTGAGTGTCTTCAATCTTGATTTCACTTGATTTACTTGCATAAATATTATCCTTAAAAAATTAGTGAAAATGTGAAATACAATATTTATTAAATTACTTAATACACATGTTTGTTATCATCAAAATTACATTATGTATAGCTCTTTAGGCTAACAATATATTGTTTTGACATAACAACTGGTTATTGTTAAGTTGCGTAAGGGTATGGGAAGTCCAACATGCGACAATTGAGGATGCAAGGTAATTCTACCCAGTGCTGTAGCAAATGTTGTAACAACTGGTGTTAATTTGACAAGATTATCACCCCATCGAGAGAGTTTGATCACTCCTATTGAATTCTCTTTGTGTTTGAACGTACAATTTAATTCATAATTGCATTTTACTTTATTGAGTTGTTATTCTCATTAGTTAGTCAAACTTATTAATTTTATTAAGTTAAGATAAAAGAAAGTTTGCACTGTTGTAATTGCTGTAGCACTTCTAGTAGCATCAATCCCTGTGGAGATGATCTTGAATATTCATCACTTTATTACTTGCTGTGTACATTTCACATTGACACCAACAACAATTGAGCTTAAAATATACAACAATGCCATGAATTGAACGAAAGACAAAGATGTGCCAACGTGATTCATGCAGTTTTTTTAAGAATTTCCATAGAGCTTAAATAATTTTTGCATATTTAAATTCACATAGAGATATAGTGGGTTAATATGTGAAGGTACTTTTGATATTACTCGAGAGAAGATATTGAACAGATTAGGGAAATTCACTGTCAACATGGGCAATAAATTTTAATAGCGTAGATGGAGGATTAAATTGGATTGGTTATGGTGAAATCGAATGTCCTAGTGTCTTAATCTCTTGGTGATTTCTATTACTCGCTGCATATTTATTTAATTTTTAGTTATTTTATTTTAATCTAAATTCACTTATTTGGTTATTCAAATAAATTAGGGTTAGAATAATATTGGTAGCTAATAGGATATACAATCTCTGTGGGACGATACTCTACTCTTAATTATATTACTTATGTCAACTAGTGCACTTGCTAATTTACGCATTAATCCCCGATCTCTTAACTCAAATGTATCCCAACACTTATAACCTCTCAACTTGATTTTACAAAAACGGTTACAAATAAATTTCTCTCACATAATGTGTTTGATTATAAATGAAAGCCCAATGTGTGCGAATAAATGAATACACAAAGTTTATGCTCAGATTGCACAGGAATGTTCAAAGATAACAATGGTTGTATCAATAAAATTTGATTTGAGCCATTTTATAGTTGAAGAAGAAAACTAGTCGTTATTGACTTTCTAGTGATAACTAGGTTGCCGCCTTGTGAATCCAACTTGCCGCTTTATGTTATCATTATATTCAAAGATTTGAATTTTTGCACATCTGGTTTACCGCTTTCTAAATCTGGTTAACAGCTTTTATTCCAGAGAGTTTCTGTCCATAACCAGTTTGCCGCTTTCTGAATCTGGCTAGCCGCTTGCTACAGTGAAACATTTATTTCCAAAATTATAGTTTTACCCCAATACCTTTTAAAATTTTACTATGGCTCAAATATTTGTAAATCTTTGTAAATAGGTCCATTTCAGAATTTTAAAACAATACTTGTTGATTTCAAAGTTCTCAAAACTTTTCGATTGAAACCATAAACTTGAAAACAACTAATTTCATAAAATCATTTTTTTATTATAAAAACAAAATGTGTAGTTTTTTGTTTATCCAAAACATGTGATTTGTTATCACTATAAGAAAACTAGCAATAGATGACATACACTTTTTGACGGATTCTGAGTGGGTCATAAAAGTATGATATAGTTGTGATATATTTTTGGCTATCATATATTCATGACCGATTTGTGATGGACTCGTGATAGAAAAAGATTATGTTAAGAATATATGATGTCTTTGTGATATAAATTTTAACGTCAATAATTCATGATAGAATTTTCACGTTGACTTAATTTTGGCGCATTTTTGACCGAAACTTTTGGTATTATTTAAAATAAAATATTACACAAAGGAAGACACGTCGTCATTTTAGAGAAGTTAGAATGACAACGTTTTGTACATAAATATAAAATATTATATTTTTAAAACTTTTTATTATAAAATAAAATTTCAAAACGTGAAACACACCATTTTGGTGCTACGTTTCACTTTTTCAATCCCTAATTTTTTCTAAGTATCTGGACATACAACTCACAAACATACAGAGAGTATAGGGTAAGGCTAAAACCCTCGATTGTAACTTCTCTTAACCTTTTATATTGACTTCCTTTTCACCGTCATCTTACAAAAATCTCGGTTGTCATCGTCTTGCCATCGTCTTCCTAACGTATTGGTTACCTGTTGCGTTGTGAAATTGAGTGAGTGAAGGTGCATTTCATGGTATCGCCATCATCTTCATCGCTTCATGTTCCTCGCCATCGTTTTCTATCCTCATCTTGCTATCTTCCTCACCGTCATTTTTTAAGCCCTCGATATGATTTCTATTCTGTCTTCATTTTGCATATTGTTTATTTTGCACAGATCTAAGTTAAATCAATTAATTCTATAAATAATCTAATTAGAAAACCAAATTAAAAAAAATTGATTAGTTAATTTGTTGAAAGAGAGCAAAGAATGTAGGTTGTTAGGGTTAGCAATAGCAGAAGCAACAGTAGCATAGCAGGAGTGAAGTAGATTTTGGAGATGAAGGATTAGAGAAAAGGGATAATTATTTTGCAACAATAGTACTACTAGTAGCAGGACCAAGAGCCAAATAATTTGCCTATTGTAGTAAATTTGCATGTCTAAGGTTAATTTTTCATTGAAGTTTGGGGTTATTAAGAAATGAGTGAAGTAGCAGTACTTCTTTTTGCAACAAATTTATACTTAGAACCTAATTTAGCTTCTAATGCAAAATTGTATTTTATTTTATTGAAAAGGGTATCTGTGTTTTTGTTGAAGCAGCTTGCTGCCACCTCTTTTGTTGCAGAGTTTGATGCATCTCTTTTGCTGGAACAGTTTGCTATAGAGGAATTAATTTTATTTGGTAAATAAATTGCACTTATTTATTTTTAGAGTTTTGAGTTCATTAGTTAATTAATAGTTGCACGATAGCAATTACTTTAATATTATGGTCCTTTATATGATAACATGATTTGAAGTTGTATAGGGCTTGAGTTTTATATTATGTTGTGGCTATTGTAATGTGTCTATCAACTTGCATTATGTGTTGTGGTTATTGTAATGTGTGGGGTCGAAAATTTTTGTTATGTTTATGTTGCAGTAAGGGTATTTAAAGTGGTGTTAATTTGTACATTTGCATATCTAGGGTCAATTTTTTATTGAAGTCTGGGGTTATTAGCAAATGATGAAGTTCCAGTATTGGTTTTGCCACAAATTTATACTTAGAACCTAATTAGATCCTAATTTAGCTTCTGATGCAAAATTGTATTTTTATTTGTTGAAAAAGAGTATATTTCCTTATGTAATAGTTGATCCTTTGTTTTTGTTGGAGCAGCTTGCTACCACCTCTCTTGTTGCACAGTTTGTTGCATCTCTTTTGTTGGACAGTTTGCTGTAGAGGAATTAATTTGACCTGGTAAATAAATTGCACTTCTTTATTTTAGAGTTTTGAGTTCGTTAGTTAATTTATAGATACATGAAATATGTTTAATATTATGGTCCTTTATATGACAGCATGACTTGAAGTTGTATTGGGCTTGACTTTAGTGTTGTGTTTATTTACTACTGTAATGATTTTGACTACTGTAATGTGTTTAAGTACTTGTATTTTGTGTTATGACTATTATAATGTGTGGGGTCAAAATTTGTTGTTTTGTTTATGTTGCAGTAAGGGTATTTAAAGTGATCTTAATTTGTACTTTGCTTAGATGAATTGATAATATATTCTGATATTTTATTGATTTGTAACCTACTTAATGTGTTAGGATCATAACTAATTGAAACTAAAAAATGGATAAGTCTTGGGTTTATTGTAGTAAAATGTCAAGTGAGTAAGAAGATATGGTTAAAGAATTTATAAAGTTTGTTGTTGGTAATTCTGAAGGCAGTAGCGTCATTACATGTCCGTGTACTAAATGTATGAATTTATCCTTTCGTACACATAAGTTTGTTCGTGAACATTTGTATTTTCATGGTTTTGATGTTTCTTACACAACCTGGAGTTGGCATGGGGAAGATGTCAGAGACACACCACTTCCTAATGTAGATGTAGATGTTCCATTTTTGTTTATAGACTATAATGATGGTAATACAGTAGATATGGTTAACAATGGTTATAGGGATTATGTTGCAGATCCTAAAGCATTTAAAGAACTTCTAGAACAAGCTGAGAAGTCTTTGTACCCAAGATGCACAAATTTCACTAAGTTAGGCACTTTGGTTAGCTTGTTCAATATAAAGGGTAAATTTGAGTGGTTTGACACAAGTTTTACCGAGTTATTAGGTCTTCTAGCCAAGTTGCTGCCAAAAAGTAATGAAATTCATGTGTCTATGTACGAGGCCAAAAAGACAATGTCCGCTTTAGGCTTAGAATATGTGAAAATACATGCTTGCCCAAATGATTGCATACTTTACAAAAAAGAGTATAAAGGGCTATCTAACTATCCTAGTTGTGATTTATCTAGATGGAAAAAAAAATGGTAGTGTTGACCAATATAGGAAATTGGTCCCTGTGAAGGTTTTATAGTATTTTCTGCCCATACCTAGATTTAAACACATGTTTCAGTCCTCAGAAACTGCCAAGGACTTGACTTGGCATGCAAATGAGAGAGTCAATGACGGTAAGCTCCGACATCCGGCAGACTCGCCATCATGGAAATTAGTAGATAACAAATGGCCTACATTTGCATTAGATCTTAGAAATCTCCGTCTAGCGTTAGCGGCTGATGGAATAAATCCACATAGCTCTCTTAGTAGTACATATAGTTGTTGGCCAATTATTCTTATAACATATAATCTTCTTCTATGGTTGTGTATGAAACAGAAATTCATGATATTGTCCCTACTGATTTCTGGTCCTCAATAACCGGGCAACGACATCGATGTGTACTTGGCACCTTTGATAGAAGATTAACAAACTTTGTGGGAAGTTGGGGTAGAGGCTTATAATGCCTACAAGAAGGAGTTCTTTAATTTGCAGGTTGTGTTATTATGGACTATAAATGACTTTTCGGCATATGGAAATCTAGTTCGTCGCACTATTAAAAGATATAATACTTGTCCATATTTTGGAGTTGACACTACTAAATGTAGACTTAAATACAATGGCAAAAATGCATATATTGGTCACCGTCATTGGCTTCTTTATGGTCATGAATTTCGAGACCAAGAAAAAGCCTTTGACAACACAATAGACAGAGAGTTTGCTCTGAAACCGTTGGTTGGGGAGGGTGTTTTGTGGCTGGTTAAGTCTATTGATTATAAATGGGGGAAGAACAACTCCAAAAAATGCAAAAGTTCCGACAATGATGACCGCATTTGGTGGAAAAAAATCCATATTCTATAATTTAGAGTATTGGAAGCACATTGAAAATATGTGTGTGTGAGCATCTACGAAACATTGCTGCATATTCCAAGAAAGACTAAAGATGGTCTTAAGTCAATGAATGATCTTTTGGAAATGGGAATTAGGGATGAATTAGCACCAACTTTAAAAAATAACAAGTGCAAATTCCTTCCGGCAGCTTGTTACACATTAACTAGAGATAAAAAAACAAGGTTCTGAAAAGCTTTAAAAAGTATTAAGGTTTCAGCTGGATATTCCTCAAACATAAAAAATCTTATGTCAATGAAGGACCTTAAACTTCAAGGCCTTCAATCACATGAGTGTCATGTTCTTATACAACAACTTTTGCCCATTGCCATTCAGTGTGTTCTGCCAAAGCATGTTAAAAAAGCTGTGATCAGGCTGTGTTTCTTCTTTAACTCGTTGTGTTCCAATGTGGTTGATGTGTCAACATTGGAAAAATTACAGGCAAAGCATGTGGTGACTTTGTGCTTGTTAGAAAAATATTTTCCTCCCTCTTTCTTTGACATTATTATACACTTAACTGTGCATTTAGTCAATGAAGTTAGACTATGTGGCCCAGTTTACCTTTGATGAATGTATCCTTTTGAGAGATACATGAAAACTCTTAAGGGTTATGTCCGTAATTGCAACTGTCCTGAGGGTTGTCTAGCGGAGAGTTATATTACGAAAGAAGCATTAGAATTTTTTGCAGAATACATGTCAAACATGAATACAGTTGGGGCTCTGCTTGGACATGTGCAAAACCTATCAAAAGATAAGCCATTATCTGGTGGGAAAGTGGTATAAATTCCTCAACATTCACTAGATCAAGCACACATGTACATCTTGCATAACACGCAAGAGGTGGTACCATACATTAGGTAATTTGGTTAATTTCTTCTAGTCAAATCTATATAATTTATTTCTATAATTTTCAATATAATTTTTTCATGTTCTGGATGTCTAGTGACCATAGGCAGTGACTTAAAATACGTTATTCACATCAAAATGACAAATGGTTGCAAGAGGAACACAACAGTACCTTTGCCGATTGGCTAGCTAATAAGGTTCCAGCATGTATATAATTAATTTTCTCAAAGAAATTTCAACTTTTTTTCACTTAGTAAAGATGTTTACTTTTCTTTCTTGTCTTGTTAGGTATATGACTGGATTGAAAAGGGTGATCACGTATCAGATACTTTGCGATGGTTATCACATGGGCCTCTTCCTTTTGTAACTAAACATAATGGTTATGACATTAATGGTTTCCATTTTGTTACACGAGATCGAGACTCAAGTCGAGTAACTCAAAATAATGGAGTTAGTGTAGGTGATTATGAAATATGTGATATGATATATTATAGAGTTATAGATGAAATTTGGGTACTTGACTATCATTTGTTGAAAGTCCTTGTGTTGAAGTGTGATTGGGTTCAAAGTAGTTGTGTCAAGAAGGATGAGCTTGGATTCATCTTAGTAGACTTAAACCGATTAGGATATAAATATGATCCATTTATATTGGCTTCTCAAGCCAAACAAGTATTTTATGTAAACGATCATATTCAAACAAAGTGGTCTATTGTATGTCATATGCCTAGTAGAAGTAATCTTAATCATATAAATGAAGATGAGGTCAATAATGTAACAAAATATACTCCCTTCACCAGAGAATTTCCAACTAATAATTTGTTACGTTCCACAAATGGCGACCGAGCAATCTATGCACAAAATAGTAAAGAGGGAATTTGAGTTACCAATTGATTAACTTTTTGCAGTAAGTGTTTATTGAACTATTCACTGTCTATGTTACAAACTACTATGATAATGAATTATATGTCGGCTTTTTATTCTTGCAGTTGATTGATTGTTATATAGTTTCATATTATCAGTTAAATAATACAATTTAATTTATGTATTTCAGGTACAGTAATATGGCTAAGGGAAAACATGTAGTGGCTGATGTTGCTTCTAATCAGGAATCTTATTTGAAAGATGAATACGACGACTTATTTGCCGATAATGCTAATTTAACAGATGGAAAAAATGAGGCTCATTTTGATGGTGCTGAGATGGATGGTGCTGAGTTTGATGGAGGTGATTAAGATAGTGCTGATTTGGATAGAGGTGATTTTGATGGTACTGAGATGGATGGTTTTAATTTTGTTCCTCTTAATGTTGATGTTCCTAAAAGCAGTAACTCTAAAAGAGGTGTAAATATGGGAGCTAGACAAAATAAAAGACTTAAAACGAAGAAGGGAAAGATTGTGGTACAATACAATGAAATGGGCGTTCCAGCAGTCGATGAAGCCACTGAGTTGGCTTCGTTTATTGGGGTATTAGCCCGCACATCAGTTTCAATTCTCTATTCCGACTGGTATAAGGTTCCACTAGAGACAAAGTTTGTGGAAATACGTTCTGGTAATTCTTAAAAATCCATTGCATTCTACTTAATCCTTTTGTTGTCATTTTTCAATTATGTACTTTTATATAACAGATTTTTTATTAACTATCACTTAAACAATCTTCCTCTTATCTAGGGTAGTTTCATTGTTCATCATAGAAGTAGGAAGCAGGTGATACAATCAATTGGAACAACATTTCGGAACTTCAAGTATATGCTGGCCAAAAACTATATTTGGAAGTTCAGAAATTGAGTACCCTCAAATACAACGTCCTGTTTGGATAAAGTTTGTCAACCAACGTTTGTCAGAATCTTTTGAAGTAAGTATTTTCAAGTTAGGACAAGTAATATATTAGTAGTTACATTATATTTACCTTGTGTAATAACTAATCTAATTATGCAGAAAATCAGTCGTGTCAATAAGAACAAGAAAGCTTTGAACAAGTGCAATCACCGCCTTAGTCGAAAAGGATACATTGGATTAATGAATGAAATTATAAGTGTGTTAAATATTTAAATTGTTCATGAAATAATTTATATATAGGTTAAGTATGTAAATTTTTTGTTTTGTTAAATATTTATTAAAGATTTAGTTAACTAATAATTTTTTTAACAGTTAACTAATCTAATTTCTTTATCGAAGTAGTGTGCAGAATCAGGGCTTTCTAAAGAGTTAACTGACATGAGTGAACTATGGAAGAGAGCTCAAATGCTAAAGAATGGAGGATACAACTTTGAAACCAAACAAATCATTAAGAAAATGGTAATTAAGTTTAACTAAAACAAACATTATTTTTGAAGTTTGATCTATGCTCATTTAATAATATTAGTTTCTTTATGGTGGGCTATTAGGAAATGCTAGAGAAGGAGGACAAAAAAGACTCATTCAATTCAGATGCAAGAAATGACTTACTTGCACAAGCATTAGGAAAGCTTCCTCAAACTGGTCATATGCAAGGCTTCGGTAAATTTATTTCTGCTTCTATGAACTTTCACTGTCTGCGTGGACCCATTCGAAATGAGAGAGAGAGGGAGCTGGATGCTTGGAAAAAATCAGTAAATGAACAGTTGCGAGAAATTTGCAAGGAATTGAAGAGGACACCTCGCCATTCAGATGTTGGAAGTTTCACTTTCCCACATAATATGGTCAATGATGACAGTGAGGGAGATGTACATAAGGTACTTTAGTTATCTATGTTACCCAAATTTTTCCTAGTTGAAGTATTTTTCCTTGTATATCTTCCACTCATTAGAGTTTAAATTATTTACTATTTGTCGATAATAATGACAGGAGCTGGATAATTTACGGAAGTCGATTGTGAAGAAGAAGAAATAGATGTTTGGTCAAAGGGACGAACATCCTAAAGTATCAACACCAAGAAAGAAGGAAGAAGTTCAGAAGAAAGAAGGAAGAAGTCCATAAGAAAGAAGAGCCACCAAAAAACACAATTGTTGCCATTCCGATGAAGTCTCTTGCCATTATGATGAAGTTAGCCAAAAATGATGACAGTGAAGGAGATGCACATAAGGTTAGCATATTCATAATAAATGGTTGTATTTTTCCTATATTATGATTTATTGCCTTGTATATTTACTATTTCATATAATTAATCTTCACATGAGGTAGATAATTTGGGCAAGCCACTAGCAAATGCCGCTGCTGCCATTACGGTGAAGTCAACAAAAAATGAAGGCAGTAAAGGAGATGTGCATAAGGTTAGTTAATAAAATTAACTGTATTTAAGTTGTTTTTGTCTTTGTATATGTGATTTCTTTTTTTGTTGGCTAATTGTTTACGTACAATTTGATATCATTAACATCCACAAGAGCCAGATGATTTGGGCAAGCCACCAAAAAACACTACTGCTGCCATTTTAAGCAAAAGTCCAAGACTCAATCCTTCAATCCCAAAGGATTATGCAAATGATAAGAGGAAAATAGTTGGAAGCAATAAAAACCAATTGGATTTTGATTGTGTTGATGGCATAGCTGATGGTATACAGGAGAGGCATCCTGACAACCCAATAAAAAAACCACTTTTGAAAAAGGATAGAGCCAAAAACGTTGTAGTGCAGCCTATAAGGAACACAAGGAGTGTAGTATTCAAGCACCAGAACAGTCATCCTATGCTGCAACTATTTGGGAAATTGTGTGAGAAATATCTTCCTGATGAAAATAATGGTGTTCTGACATAAATGATTGATGATAATGTATTCCAAAGGCATGCTTGTGCTTATATTGGGAAGAAAGATTGCAATGAACTGTTGTCAATGCAAGCACTAGGAGTAAATGCTATTCAAGTATATATGGCGTAAGTGGTTTAATGAATTTTCTTTACACTGTTTTATATGAACTTAGTATAATATTTTATTGCTGCACTGATTTTCTATTCAGGATGTTGGATTCCACCATTCTACCGACCAGAAAAGGAATAAAATCATTTGGATTCATGTGTCCAAGTTTGGTTTGCCCAACAAATCCAAAGGCTATAGAAAAATTTTGCTCAAAGAGAGTTGAGCATATCCACGACCGCTTGAAAAAATCTAAAAACGGACAACTTATTCTCATGCCATACAATCCTTTGTAAGTTTTAATTTTCATTTAAAACTTTTACAGTTGTTTCTAAATTTATATTACCTTTACAACTATTTGTTAATTCATGGTTTTGTTTTCTGCTTTTTTTCCAACTGCCTTCTCTTATTTGTAGCTACCATTGGGTTTTAGTTGTGTTTGACGTTGTGAAAAAGGAAGTGTTTTATGTAGATCCTGTGCAATCCAGTAATGATACTGATTTAGAACAACTCCTTAAAATGTATGTATGCTGATCCATTTAATGCAATTAATATTTTAAGTTTTTGGCAATATAATTAAGAGATAACAATTTACTCTTTTTTTTATAGCACCACGACACTCTTCACAACAGAGGATAGTAAGGGAAAATGAAATTATAATTCTAAGATGACAATTGTGAAGGTAAAAAAAAGTAACCCTACAGAAACTATATGTTCTTATGGATTACATAACTAAAATGGATGTGATTTTGTAAGTTTTTTTTTTTTTGTGTGGCATGAACAGGCTCTGAAACAAAATATCGCAAAATTAGAGTCTAGCTATTATATGTTAAGATACACGAAGGAAATAATAGTAGATGTTTGTTTGTTAATGAACAATGTAAGTTGATGATGACATTTCTTAACTTTCTTTTATTCCATATGCGTGACATTATTTTTGAAGTTTGACCTCTTAATAATCTTGTCATTAAATATTTAATGGAAAGAAAGTATACACTTAGGACGAATTAGATGAGGTTTGTTTGGAGTGGGCTAACCATTTTTCCAACATCCTTGTTGCATTAGTAAAATGGTTAGTATTAGTATGAAACTATAAATATTAGTTGTAAAAATTTATTGAAATTAAAGTTATAGTGTCAAATTATAATAGTTACTGTTAACGATTGTAGTGTACATGTTTTCCATTCGATAACATTGGGTATTTTGATTGATTCCGAATGGATTGGTTTGTTGGGTTTGGGTTGGAGGGTTGTTGGGTATATGGCTGGAATACCAATGCTGTGGACAGATGTTAGGTTGGAAGATGTTGGGTTGCTACTGAATGTGTGTTGGGAGTGTTGGTAGGTAAGTGGCTGGAATACCAATGGAGTGTGGTTAGAAGATGTATTGCTGTTGGAGTTTGTTGTTGGTGTCAAAAGATGTATTGACTTGCTGCCGTTATGCCAAATTGCCAGTGGTGTGGAAAGATGCATGTATTGGCTTTGGTGGCTGGAATTTGAGTTGCTTTTCTTGTAGTTTAAATGGTTGAATTTTTTTTAAAAATTTGGGATGTTGATTATATATGTATTGGTAGTGATGACAATATTAGATACTAGATGTATTTATTTTGAAATTAACTTGTTGGAATGTGATAACTCTACGAAATGAGAGTTATTACATCCATTCTAGACTTGAATCAAGATCATTTAGAGAACAAATAAGGTGTTTTTATTACATTTTGATTACATTTTGTTTAAACATTCATTTTAGTTGAGTTTTAATAAGTTTTGCTTAAATCAAGTAATTTGTGCTAAAAACAAGTGCATAATTATAGGTTTTAAATTCATAAGGGGATGTTGACACATTAGATGAGCAATAAGAGGAAAGAAAATGGCCACAAAAGAAGACAAGCACAATCGGGAATAATGCAGTGCTGTTGTGGATGCTAGAACAACCAGTGCTGCAGCAATCAGAGAGCAATACGGGAGAAAGAATAAAGCGTGGGTCAGCCATAAAATCGCGATCTGTATGTTTCCTAATTTAAACGCATGCACGCGCATGGACTTTAGGTCTTTTACCCTAATTTGTAATATAAAATGAGGCGTGCACCACATAGAAAGGCGGCAAGGAATTATCATAAAAAATAATTACAAAGGCAAGAAGAAGGAGATCAAGATTGAGGAGTGCTATTCGGAAACAAAGAAAAGAACCGTGCAGAATTATTTGTCTTTCATCGTGGTCAACTTATATTTTCTCTTCTTCCTTGAATTGTTTGGATGTACTTCGAGATCAATACATTTGTGTTTATTTTTCTCATCCAAATTATAAACTAAATTTACTTGTGGTTGAGTGACAAATAATCCAATAGGTTCTTGACTGTTCTTTTATGTTGTTATGATAATGCTGTAGCATTATACTCTAGTAGTTTTTATGAATACAACTGTTATTTTGGTTGACCACCCATTTAATAGTTTCAGTTAAGATAGAGCAGCAAAAGAGCATGTCTTAGCGGACATTATTAGAGTATTACTTGTTCTTAAGTCGAGTTTCCTAGATTAGGTTACCTTGAATCCCATAAGGACAATACTTAAAGTTAAGATTTGTGACACTCTAGACATAGGTGATCACCTTGTAGGGTGGAGATATTAAAGGTTATAATGTCGTACCATAAATATATGAGCAACTAGTCATTGTTAGTAGATTTAAAGGTATGAGATTTCCAACATGTGATAGCTGGGGATGCAGATTTATTCTACCCATTGCTGCAGCACTTATTGTAACAACTTGTGCTAATTTGTTGAACAACAGTCACCCCATTATGAGAGTTTGATCATTCAACTACTATATTCTCAATTGAATCTTAGACACATTTAACTTAGTTTATTTCATTACAGTATTGTTTTATTTCCATCTCTTACAATTATTAGTTACGATAGAATTATTTGACAATTGTTTATTTCGGTCTTTAGTTTATTTGCACTATTGTGATTGCTTTAGCATTTTGAGTAGCATTAATCCCTGTGGAGACGATCTTGAATACTCATCACTTTATTACTTGCTGTGTATACTTGCACATTGGCATTGATAATAATTGATTATAGAAATCAATCAACAAGTTTTTAGCGCCGTTGCCGGGGATAGATTGTTTATTTTTGAAGTGTGAAGTAAATCTTGATAGCGCCAAATTTGATTTGATTCATTCTATTTATTGGCAGATCGGTATATGCATGCGCAAAGACAGATCTGTGGCATTCCAATTCGATCCTGAGATTGAAAGGACTATCATGAGACTACGAAGAGAACAAAGGAATTCATAAATTGCTTCAAGCATGATTAATTTACAGGATGCGCAAAATTTGAATCCTCACGGGCCCCTACAACCAGTCAACATTCAAGAAGAGCAGAATGAACATGCCAACGGGAGACAGCCAGGCAACAACAATATTATTTACATGGCTGATGACAGAGACAGAGCTATAAGAGATTACGTTGTACTTACCCCTCAAGTTGTACACCCTAGGATCATCATACCTGAGGTAGAAGCAGTAAATTTTGAGTTGAAACCAGTGATGTTTCAAATGTTACAAACAGTGGGACAATTCAATGGATTGCCTAATGAAGATCTTTATCTCCATCTTAAATTATTCTTGGAAGTAAGTGATGTTTTCAAGATTGCTGGAGCAACACAAGATGCCTTAAGGCTGAGGCTGTTCCCTTATTCCTTAAAAGATCGAGCAAGAGTTACCCTCTGATTCTGTCACTACATGGAATGAATTGGCTGATAAATTCCTAATGAAATATTTCCCACCAACAAAAAATGCAAAACTGTAGAATGAGATTACTTCATTCCATCAACTTGAAGATGAAAGTTTGTACGAGGTGTGGGAAAGATTCAAGGAATTGCTCAGAAGGTGTCCTCATCATGGTATCCCTTGTTGCATTCAATTGGAAACTTTCTACAATAGGTTGAATCCGAGTACAAGGTTAATGGTGGATGCTTCAGCAAATGGAGCTTTGTTATCCAAATCTTACACTGAAGCTTATGAGATTCTGGAAAGAATTGCCAACAATAATTACCAGTGGCCTTCAGCCAGGCAACCAGCAGCAAAAGGATCAGTAAGGGTACATAACATTGATATAATTACAGCCTTATTAGCACAAGTAACCTCATTGACTAACATGGTAAAAGCCATGACAGCTGCTCCAGCAACAGTAAAACAAGTTACTGAACTTTCTTGTGTTTATTGTGGTGAAGAACATAATTTTGATAATTGTCCTGGAAATCCAGCTTCAGTAAACTATGTGGGTAACTTCAATCGACAACCTCAGAATAACCCATATTCAAATACTTACAACTCAGGCTGGAAACAACACCCAAATTTATCATGGAGCAGTCAGAATCGAAATGCTCCAGCATTGAATGGACTGAGTAGAAACACACAACCACCTGGTTTTTATCAACAAAGTCAAGGGCAAAAGCATATTAGTTAGGATCCAATCACTTCACTGGAAGCACTGATCAAAGAATATATTGCAAAGAATGAAGCAATTGTACAGAGTCAAACAGTGTCCTTAAGAAACCTTGAGAACCAAATGGGACAACTAGCTACAGCAATGAGCAGCAGAACTCAAGGAAGCCTACCTAGCAACACAGAAGACCCTCAAAGAGAAAGCAAAGAACACGGCAAAGTAATTAATTTGAGATCTGGAAAGAATGTTGATATCCTAGTTAAGGTGACCAAAAATGGGATGGAATATAATTCAGCACAAAAACCAACTCAAAAGGGAAGCCTATTACAGCAAACTCCTCTTCAAGACACTGGTTACATGGGCCAAGCTACAGCAACTGCAGAGAAAATTCAACCAGAACATGCTGAAAAAGAAGTCACAACACCAGTAGTTACAACTTGCACCAAATCAAACAAACAAAGTTTGATATCTCCTGAAGCTAACCAGCAGTTTAGACATCCACCATCTTTCCCACAAAGGTTCCATAAGCAAAACAAGACAAGCAGTTCAGCAAATTCCTAGAAGTGCTGAAGCAACTGCACCTAAATATGTGAAATTTCTAAAAGATATCTTGGCACGAAAAAGAAGGTTGGGAGAGTTTGAAACTGTTGCTTTAACATAGGAAAGTGGTCATATGCTCCAGAGTAAAATTCCCACAAAATTGAAAGATCCAAGGAGTTTTACAATACCCTGTTCTATAGGGAATAAGTATGCTGGCAGAGCACTTTGTGACTTGGGAGCTAGTATTAATTTGATGCCATTATCTGTATTTAAGCAGCTGGGAGTAGGGGAGTGCAAACCAACAACAGTCACTCTGCAATTAGCTAACAGATCTCATGCATACCCTGAAGGAAAAATAGAGGATGTATTGGTGAAGGTTGACAAATTTATCTTTCCAGTGGATTTCATTGTGCTGGACTTTGAAGCTGACAAAGAAGTACCCATTATACTTGGAAGACCTTTTCTATCAACTGGAAAAACTTTGATAGATGTGCAGAAAGGAGAGCTCACCATGAGAGTGAATGATTAGCAAGTCACATTTAATGTACTAGAGGCTATGAGGAACCCTGATGAAGTAGAAGATTACAATTTCCTAAGTGTAGTGGATCTTGTTGTAGCAGACAGAATGGATGGATGCTGCAGTAATGTACTTGACAAAGTCACCACCTTTGAGGATGTTGAAGAGGAAGATGTTGCAGTATTCCAAACAAATTGGATGGACAAACAGCAATCTGATAGGCACAACAGGTTTATTGAACACCTGAATCTTTCAGACAGGGAAGTAAAAATAACTTTACCATCTATTGAATCACCTTTTAGTTTTGAATTAAAATTGTTACCTTCACATTTAAAGTGTGCTTATCTTGGTCAAAACAACACACTCCCTGTAATCATTTCTTCTACTTTGGATGCAGGTCAAGAACAGAGTCTAGTAGATTTGCTGGGAAAATATAGAAGAGCAATTGGATGGACCATGGCAGATATAAAAGGGATAAGCCCATCCATATGTATGCATAAAATCCTGTTAGAAGATTGTTCCAACAATTCGGTAGAGTACCAGAGAAGGCTAAATCCTATCATGAAAGAAGTAGTGAAGAAGGAAATCATCAAATGGTTAGATGCTGGAATCATATACCCAATATCAGACAGTTCATGGGTAAGCCCAATTCAATGTGTTCTAAAGAAATGAGAGATAACAGTAATGGCTAATGAGAAAAATGAACTTATTCCTACAAGGACAGTGACTGGATTGAGTGTGTGTATGGATTACAGGAAGCTCAACAAAGCCACAAGGAAATACCATTTCCCACTTCCATTCATAGATCAGATGTTAGACAGACTTGCTGGAAAATAGTACTACTGCTTCTTAGATAGGTATTCAGGCTACAACCAGATTTCTATAGCTCCAGAGGATCAAGAGAATACTACATTTACTTGTCCCTATGGAACATTTGCCTTCAGAAGAATGCCATTTGGGCTATGCAATGCTCCAGCAACTTTTTAGAGATGCATGATGTCTATATTTTCTGATATGGTAGAGCAGACTTTGGAAGTTTTCATGGATGACTTCTCAGTTTTTGGGGAAACATACAATGATTGTTTACACAACTTGGAAGAAGTTCTTAAAAGATGTGAAATGACCAACTTAGTACTCAATTGAGAAAAGTGTCATTTCATGGTACAAGAAGGAATAATGCTGGGCCACAAGATATCCAAGGATGGTATTGAGGTAGACAAAGCCAAGATAGAGGTGAAAGATAAACTGCTACCTCCAACTTCAGTAAAGGGTATTATGAGTTTTTTGGGTCATGCTGGATTCTACAGAAGATTCATTAAGGATTTTTCCAAAGTAACTAAGCCTCTGTGTTCATTGCTGGAGCATGACAAACCATTTCACTTTGACACAGAGTGCCTTAAAGCATTTGGAGAACTAAAGAAAGATCTGATCACTGCTCCAGTAGTTATATCTTCAGATTGGACTTTACCATTTAAATTGATGTGTGATGCTAGTGATCATTCTGTGGGGGCAGTATTGGGGCAAAAAAAGGATAAGGTTTTTCATTCCATATACTATGCAAGCAAAACGTTCACTCTAACTCAGATCAATTACACCACTATAGAGAAAGAGTTGCTAGTAGTAGTTTTTGCTTTTGACAAATTCAGAGCTTACCTGGTGGGAAAGTAACTGTTTACACAAACCATGCAGCCATCAAATATTTAATTTCAAAAAAGAATGTCAAACCAAGATTAATCAGATGGATCTTATTGCCTCAATAATTTGATCTGGAAATTGAAGATAGAAAGGGGACTGAGAATCAAGTGGCAGACCACTTGTCACGAATGGAAGCAGACACTAGTACATTGACAAGGAAGGGCATCACCGAAACTTTTCCTGATGAACAGCTGTTGGTAGTACAGCATGCACAAATACTGCAGCAGTCAAAATCTCCATGGTAAGCAGACTTTGCTAACTACTTAGTAAGTGGGTTGCTACCACCTGAGCTAAAGTTTCAAGAGAAAAAGAAATTTCTTCATGATGTTAGAAGTTATCAGTGGGATGACCCACATTTATATAAGCTATGCTCAGATCAAGTAAGAAGAAGATGTGTTGCAGCAGAAGAAATACCTCATATACTGGAGTCATGTCATGCTGCAACATATGGAGGACATTTTGGTGGTCACTGAACAACTGCCAAAGTTATGCAATCAGGTTATTATTGGCCCACTATTTTTAAAGATGATTATGAATCTGTTAAATGTTGTGACATGTGTCAAAGGACAGGGAACATAACTAACAGACATGAGATGCCATTGACTAACATACTGGAAGTGGAAGTTTTGATGTTTGGGGAATAGATTTCATGGGACCTTTTCCCCCATCCTTTGGGAACTTATATATCCTTGTTGCTGTGGATTATGTCTCCAAATAGGTAGAATCTGCAGCATTACCTACCAATGATGCTAAAATCGTGGTGACTTTTCTTCAGAAAAATGTTTTTTTCCAGGTTTGGCACTCCTAGAGCAATTATCAGTGATGAAGGCACACATTTTTGTAACAAAATCTTTACTACATCAATGATGAAATATGGAGTCAAACACAAGACAGCAACAGCATATCAGACACAAGATAGCAACAGCATATCACCCACAATTCAATGGTTAGGCTAAAGTGTCCAACAGAGAAATTAAAAAGATCTTAGAAAAAGTGGTGAACCCAACAAGGAAGGATTGGTCTTTACATTTGCATGACTCTCTATGGGCCTACAGAACAGCATACAAAACTCCACTCGGCATGTCTCCTTACCGAATTGTTTATGGCAAAGCATGTCATTTGCCACTAGAGCTCGAGCATAAAGCACATTGGGCACTGAAGAAATTAAATTGGGATATGCATGCTGCAGCAGAGCAAAGGAAACTTCAACTTTGTGAGCTTAATGAATTACGACTATTTTCATATGAAAATGCAAGAATCTATAAAGAGAGAACAAAGACTGGCACGAAAAGCATATTCAACACAGGAAATTCACCCCTGGTCAATTAGTGTTGCTCCACAATACAAGACTAAGATTATTTCCGGGAAAGTTCAAGTCACGATGGTCTGGCCCGTTTACGCTGTTAAAATCTTACCCTCATGGAGCTGTTGATCTTCTAGATGAACAAACAGGCCACGAGTTCAAGGTTAATGGACACAGGGTTAAACATTACATACATCCAGCAGTAGAATGTTCAAAGGAGGTGTTACTCCTTAAAGAGCCCAGCTATTGAACAAAGAAAGAAGGTTAGGCTGAAGGACCTTAAATCAAGCGCTTAATGGGAGGTAGCCCATTGATGAGATAGCCACTTCAAACTAATTTTGATATCCTTTGGTTTTGTAGACAACTCTTCTTCTTTTACATTTTATTTAATCATGTTTTTCCATAATAACCATTTATTTTTATCCTTTTCCATTATTGCATACTTTATTTTCACTTTAATTTGATATAACTATTTCTTTTAATAATTTTAGACTTATTTTAGTAAGTGTGACAGTTAAATTCTATATTGACACGTGTGAGTGTATGGTGGCAGAATTCAGAGGTGAACCATGTGTCAGAAGCTTTCGTGGGGAGTATGTATCCGTTGTTAGAATAAGCGAATGGATGTTGTAGCAACTAATTTTACCGTTACAGTAAATTAAAAGCAGGAGCCTTTCACTTACCGTTGGAGATAAAATCGTGACAGATGGACGCATGGATATGGATAGAAATTGCGGAAACAAATCTCTGAAATTAAAGCTTTAAATTCACTGGCCAATGATTTTGGGATATGCACATTTAATTCAAAATATTTTATTCCCTCAATTATTTCAAGTTACTGTATTTATCTCCAATTACAAGTCCACTATAAAAAGGAGTCACTATGCTTAGTACTCTACGCCACTATTCCCCATCTCTTTCACAAATCCAACTCTCCTAATTCTTCACATCTTCTTCTCTTTTTACTCTCAGGAACAGTAGCCTCAATTTTTTACTACTACAGCAATGCCGAGATACAAGAAAACAGCAAGCCACCTCAAAGATCCGTCACGATTTCAGAGTTACCACACTGAAGAAAAATATGAAGAATTCATAGAGCCGCATCGGATTCTGGAAGAAAAAGGGTTTCAATTTCCAGACCAACTCATGGGAATTGTGCAAACAATTCATAATGCTGTAGCAAAGCGAGGATGGCTAGAGTTTTGCAACCATCCTCGAGATCTTGTGCTGCCTGTAGTCAAAGAATTTTACGCCAATTTGGTAAGCCCTGATCAGCACAACATTTGGGTAAGAAATACACTTGTCCCATTAGACTCTCGAGTTATTAATGTTTTCTATAACTTACCTGCTGAAATTACTTGTGAGTATGCTAAGTTGCGTGATAAGTTAACCCCGAAAAAGTGGAACACCATTTTCACAACTCTTACAATCGAAGGGGCATCATGGGCTAACGAGGAAGGGCGTGTAGTTAATAGGATAGATTTGAAACCTATTGCTAAGGTGTGGGTGAAATTTCTGAAATCTAGGCTTATGCCCACCACTCACACTACTACAGTTTCGCAAGAAAGGTTGGTCTTGTTATATGTTATAGTTCGAGGGCTTCCTATAGACGTAGGTAGCATCATTGCGAAAGAAATCTGAGATTGTGCAGTCAAAACTCACCGAACTGCTACCTTGCTATTTCCCTCACTCGTCACCAGCATTTGTGTAGTTTTAGGTGTTCGTCTTGATGCCAGAGATGAACATGTAAAAAATGATGGTGCCTTTACGGCACATACCATTGAGCGAGTTGCTGGTGAGAGTGCTGGAACAACCACTGAACCAGCTGTTGTCACAGGAGCACGACGAGCTATTGGCTTAGAACAGACTATCCAGGCACTCAGCAACAGCATAACTCAATGTGTGGAAGCTCAGTAGAGGGAAAATGGTCTGTTTTGGAGTTATCTACAGCACCTGGACAACTAACTACACCAATTTGCTTTGTACATGAAACACACTCACCAGAACTTCCCTGATACACTGCTCCAGCAGTTTAATTTTGACACCCACACCACAGATGCTCCAGCGGAGGCTAGTGCAGAAGCCACTACCACAAAGGAACCAGCAGAAGATGCTACAGCTAAACCACAAGCAGAGGAAGAATCAGAAGACAATGAACCATCTGACCAGCCTGAGGAATGAGATGACAAGTCTGAGACTAATAGCTCACCTACAGAGGAAGAGGACAACTCGGAGAAAGATAGTGAGGAACCAACCATCCCAACCCAGCCCAAAACCAGACAAAAGCACATTATTCAAGAAGATAAGGAAGATGACCTTGAAGAGGAGCCGTCTATTTCAGTCTTTGAGAGCAAGAGAAAGGACAAGGGTAAAGTAAAAATGGCAACACCGCCAGCCTCTGAAGATGAGATGGAGCCAGTTGATGCTGAGCTGGCTGCTGTAGCAGCCAGAGCTATGCCTACACCTAAGCAAGCCAAGCAACTACTTGCGGTTATTGCTACCATCACAGCTGAGGGGCCAGGCAGCTGATGCATTAACTCAAAAGCCTCCACAGCACACTCCTAGCCAGCCTATTCGCACCAGTCCAAGACAATCCTGCAAACGAAAAGGTCGTACATCTACAGGTACTGCTACAGCAACCCCAACCCCAACTCCTCTCGCTAGCCCTGCGGCGAAAAAGACAAAGCCATTGCCAGTTGTTTCCCCAAAAGCTTCACCAAATGATAAGCTGTGTAGTGCATCCAAGAAGCGTTGGTAGCATCCCATCATGTGTTGCAGTCCCCACCACAGAGGAGTACTCTTTCCTTATTAGTTTGTTCTTAAAAAAAAAAAAATTTGTTTGTCAATGTGTGTGGTATTTTCTAAGGTCTTCCATATCCTTGTCAAGTTGTGTGCATTTGTTCTGTCTGCTTGTAAGGACACAACATCTCTCAAGTTTGGGGGGGTTGTTTCCGAATGCATGTGTTTAGGTATGTGTTTACATTTGTGCTGTATGAAGCTTTTTATCTAATATTTGTGTATGAATTTGAAAGCCTAATGAAGATAAATTGAGTGTTAGTCAATATTTATGATAATACCAAGTAGAGACAGTTATATATAGAAGTGAAATTATGTCCCAACATTAGACTTTAGTTGAATTGTATGAGATTGCTAGAGCATAGCTAAAAAAATAGAAAAGATCTTAAGTTTAGGGGGAGAAGCAAGTTGATTGACTGTGATAGCTATGAAATAAACTCTGCTCCAATGGCTCCAGTTGCTGAGTAACCAGATCTGAGTATGTACCCCATATGCAGAATTGTGTCAAAGGTAGTGAGAGTTATGAGCAATGCTGTTGTAGTAAAAAAAAAATTCCTCTATCTAAGGCATTGAGTAGCCAGGTCTGTTCATGAGCCTCATGTTCATCCTTGAGTAAAAGATACCTCTAGATAAGATTATACCACAGATATTGCTGCAGCAACTCTGATCTGGGCATGGTTTGAGTAATTGGGCGTCACCATTACAAGTGATTGACATTCACATGAAAGATAAATGTTATAGTGAGGAGGTTGAGTATTCCCCAGTTTAATCAATGTTAAAACAATCGCAATTTGAGTATGTGAAATTTATGCTACCCCATTATGAATGAAGTATATCACTGCGGAAATTTATGTAGTCCTTTGGTAATGTTACAGCATATCTGGAATTCAATCAAAAGAAGCACACACACACTATGGATAGAAAGAAGCTTAAATCTAGAACTGATTTGCTATGGGCATTTTGTATGATTGGGATTGTGATCTGAAGGTGGAAGAATCCTTGCAAATTTGATAAAAGAGCTAAGGTTTTGTGCATGTTTGTTTGCGGGAAATGTTAGTATGTGTCATTACTTGAGGGCAAGTAATGGTTTAAGTTTGGGGGTGTGATAACTCTAAGAAATGAGAGTTATTACATCCATTCTAGACTTGAATCAAGATCATTTAGAGAACAAATAAGGTGTTTTTATTACATTTTGATTACATTTTGCTTAAACATTCATTTTAGTTGAATTTTAATAAGTTTTGTTTAAATCAAGTAATTTGTGCTAAAAACAGGTGCATAATTGTAGGTTTTCAATTCATAAGGGGATGCTGAGACATTAGATGAGCAATAGGAGGAAAGAAGATGGCCACAAAAGAAGACAAGCACAATCAGGAATAATGCAGTGCTGTTGTGGATGCTAGAATAACCAGTGCTGCAGCAATCAGAGAGCAATACGGGAGAAAGCTTAAAGCGTGGGTCAGCCATAAAATCGCAATCTGCATGTTTCCTAATTTAAACGCATGCACGTGCATGGACTTTGGGTCTTTTACCCTAATTTACAATATAAAAGGAGGCGTGCACCACATAGAAAGGCGGCAAGGAATTATCATAAAAAATAATTACAAAGGCAAGAAGAAAGAGATCAAGATTGAGGAGTGCTATTCGGAAACAAAGAAAAGAACCGTGCAGAATTATTTGTCTTTCATCGTGGTCAACTTATATTTTCTCTTCTTCCTTGAATTGTTTGGATGTATTCCGAGATCAATATATTTGTGTTTATTTTTCTCATCCAGATTATGAACTAAATTTACTTGTGGTTGAGTGACAAAAAAACCAATGGGTTCTTGACTGTTCTTTTATGTTGTTATGGTAATGCTGTAGCATTATACTCTGGTAATTTTTATGAATACAACTGTTATTTGGGTTAACCACCCATTTAATAGTTTCAGTTAAGATAGAGCAGCAAAAGGGCATGTCTTAGCGGACATTATTAGAGTATTACTTGTTCTTAAGTCGAGTTTCCTGGATTAGGTTACCTTGAATCCCATAAGGGCAATACTTGAAGTTAAGATTTGTGATACTCTAGACATAGGTGATCACCTTGTAGGGTGGAGAGATTAAAGGTTATAATGCCGTACCATAAATATATGAGCAACTGGTCATTGTTAGAAGATTTAAAGGTATGAGATTTCCAACATGCGATAGCTGCGGATGTAGATTTATTCTACCCATTGCTGCAGCACTTATTGTAACAATTGGTGCTAATTTGGTAAACAACAGTCACCCCATTATGAGAGTTTGATCATTCAACTACTATATTCTCAATTGAATCTTAGACACATTTAACTTAGTTTATTTCATTACAGTATTGTTTTATTTCCATCTCTCACAATTATTTGTTACGATAGAATTATTTGACAATTGTTTGTTTCGGTCTTTAGTTGATTTGCACTATTGTGATTGCTTTAGCATTTTGAGTAGCATCAATCCCTGTGGAGACGATCTTGAATACTCATCACTTTATTACTTGTTGTGTATACTTGCACATTGGCATTGATAATAATTGATTATAGAAATCAATCAACAGAATGAATGGATGTTAATTAATATTAATTATTTTTATTTTTTTGATGATACTCATTTTTATTAATTAATTAAATTTGTAAACATGAATACAAAAATTAATTATAATAGTAATTTTTTTCAAAAATTAAACTTTATGACGAGAAATTCTCATCATATAGTCTGTCATAAACAATTTCCCACCAAAAAATGAATAATAAATTTACAAATGATAACATAATTTCCCACCAAAACTGAATAAAAATTTTACCAATGACAATAAAACTTCCCGCCAAAATTAAAAAATTTTGCGTGAAATTTTAAATAAATTCAAATTTTAATTTAATTATTTTTTCACATTAAAATATTGTGTGACGAATATATGGTTATAAAATTCCATCATTAATTCATGATGGCAAATATTCTGTTATAAATTAATGACAGTGACATAAATGACAAATAAAGTATCTGTCATCCATCTCTTTTATGACAGTTATTTCCTGCCATCTATTGCCTATTTTCTTGTAGTGAAAGACTACATACGCCCAAGCCATTCACCATGAGGAGCACCAGTACTATTCGTAAAGAAGAAGGCTGGATCAACGCAAATGTGCATTGACGATCAAAAGCTAGATAAAGTGACTATCAAGAACAATTACCCACTTCTGCGCATCAATGACCTATTTAATCAATTGCAAAGAGCATTAATATTTTTCAAAAATTAATCTACGATCAGGATATCACCAGTTAAGAATCAGAGGCAAATATTCTTAAAACGACATTTAGAACATGTTATGGACACTATGAGTTTATCGTCATGCTATTTGGTCTAACTAATGCCCCAGCAGCCGTCATGGACCTCAGGACCGAGGTATTTGAAGACTAACTGGACAAATTCATAGTGGTGTTCATCGATGATATTTTGGTCTACTCACGAACAAAGGAAGAGTATGTTAAGCACTTAAGGATCACTCTTCAGACCTTAAAAGAGGAGCAACTTTATGCAAAATTCAATAAATGTGAATTTTGGCTTGAAAAAGTTATATTCCTAAGACACATCGTGTCTAAGGATAGAATCTCAATAGACCCCTCGAAGGTAGAAGCTATGAGCCAGTGGTCTAGTCCGACCAATAAATGAGAAGTTAGAAGCTTCTTGGGTTTGGCTGGATATTATCGAAGATTTGTAGAAGGTTTCTCCAAGATCGCGATGCCATTGACCCAATTGACGAAGAAGAATGTCAAGAATGTGAGGAAAGCTTCAAAGAACTAAAATGGGGATTGGTTACCGTTTCAATCTTAGCCATTTTTAACAACTCTAAGGAATATGTCATCTATAGCAATGCCTCTAAAAGTGGCATAGGATGCGTCTTCATTCAAAATGGAAAAGTCATTGCATACGCTTCTAGACAATTGAAAGAGTACGAGAAAAATTATCCGACGCATGATTTAGAGTTGGTAGTGGTGGTGCACGCAATAAAAATATGGCGTCACTATTTAATAGGGGCACATTGTAAGATTTACACTAATCACAAGAGCCTCAAATGCTTCTTTGCACAAAAGGAGTTGAATATGCAACAATGGCGTTGGCTAGAGCTTGTCAAGGACTACGACTGGGAAATAAACTATCATCTTGGAAAAGCAAATGTGGTAGTGGATGTACTAATTCGAAAGTCAAGCCTGTCAGCTTTAAGGATTCTACCTAAGCTATTACAAAATAATATATGCAAGGCAGAGATCGAGGTAGTAGCAAGAAAATTAGCCAACATGACACTTCGCTCGAGCTTATTAGAAAAGATTAAAGAGGGGTAGGAAAGCGATTCTTACTTGAAGATAGAAGCCAACTCAAAGGAGACGTCATTTAAGAAGTTAGAAAAGGGAATTATTTTGTTCAAGGACAGGATATGTGTACTAGATAATGAAGATCTAAAGAAAGAAATTTTACTTGAAGCTCACATAGCCCCATATTCACTTCATCTTGGCACAAAAAAAATGTACAGAGACTTAACGAAGCATTATTTGTGGCCTAGAATGAATAGGGATATAGCTAAGTTCGTAGCATAATGTCTCACTTATCAACAAATCAAAACAGAGCACCAGAGACTAGTAGGACTTTTGGAATCCAATCGAGTTCCTTAATGGAAGTAGGAAGAAATTATAATGGACTTCATCATTGGTCCTCCAAGGACTGCAAAAATGCATGATGTTAATTGGGTGATCGTCGATCGACTCACAAAGTCTACTCACTTTTTGCTTATTCAAGTGATGTAGACCATGGACCAGCTTGCAGAAATATACATAAAAGAGATAGTAAGACTATATGGTGTACCTGTTTCTATTATTTCTGACCGAGATACAAGTTTCACCTCGACATTTTAGGAAAAGTTACATAAAGCTATGGGGACAAAATTGAAATTTAGTGCAACATTTCACCCTCAAACAAAGGGTCAATTAGAAAGAACAATTCAAACGCTCGAAGATATATTGTGAGGATGTGCTATCGACTTTCAATGATCATGGAGCAAGTATTTACCATTGGCTGAATTTTCCTACAATAATAGCTACCAAACAACAATTGGCATGGGACTATACAAAGCTCTATATGGTAGAAAATGTAAATCACCTATTCATTAGGATGAGATGAATGAGTGAAGTAATGTTGGACTTGGCTTAATTACTGCATAATCTGAAGCGATCGAGAAACTATGTTAAAGAATGCAAGCAGGTCAAAGTCGATAGAAAAGTTATGCGAATAAGAGGCGAAGGCCTTTGGAATTTCAAGTTGGTGACAAAGTATTTCTAAATGTTGCCCCAATAAAAGGATCAATGAGATTTGGGAAAAATGAAAAATTAAGTTCGAGGTTTATTGAGCCATTTGAAATACTAGAACGTGTCAGGAATATTTCCTACCGATTTGCCCTCCCACCATCGTTATCAAGAATACACAATGTGTTTCATATCTTCATGTTAAAGAAATGTGTTCTAGACTCCTCTCCTGTGCTAGATTATAAGCCTCTTCAACTAGAAATTAGATTTAACCTATGAAGAACGTCAAATTCAAATTCTTGATAGAAAGATAAAGGAGTTAAGGAACAAGATGATCCCTTTAGTTAAAATACTATGGCAAAATAGCTCAGTGGAGGAGGCAACATAGGAACGTGATGAAAAGATGAAGAATAAGTATCTTGAACTATTCAGTAAATAAATTTTAAGGACGAAATTTTCTTAAAGGGAGAGGAAATTGTGAGGTATAATTTTCTCATTTAAATATAGTAGAATTTACTTTAACCTAACATACCCCCTTAAGTATAATAATAATAATAATAATAATAATAAATATTTAATTATAAGTAATGACATAAGTAATGATGATAGAAGTAATGACATAAGTAATGATGATATAAGCAATGACATAAGTGATGATGTAAGAGAAGTTTGTAGAGATAGTTAGGAATTCTAGAATTTAGTAAGATATTTATGAAGGATAATCTCAACCATTAATAAAGAATTGTGGTGGCAAAATCCTATCCATCTGTTAGCCTTAAGAAATCCTATAAATACTCCCTTAGCCCTTTCATTTTCGATGTAACCTAGAAATTTCACCCTCTTCTATTCTAAGTCATAACATCAAGAGTAGATAAATTCTCAAGTTAAAAAGGTCTAGAGAAGTCAAGGTTACGAGGTAAATAACCCTTCAATAGTAATGTAGGGACAAAATTATTTTTATACTTAACTTCAATTGGAACCAATCCTTTATTTTGTGATGGCTACTATGATGTTATTGTTTATAATCTAAATTTTTATATGTCGGGTATGCCTTCTGATTTGTGATACTTTTACTTAACTATACTATGGTCGGCTCTGTCACCTATATTACAATCCTATTTTGTTTAATCTCTATATGGACGGCACTACCGCCTATATTAAAGATTGTCGTGCTTAAAGAGCATGGTGTGTGAATTATATTGCACATCTAGGAACTTCACATGTTATGGCATAAGTTGCATTCATGCATTTCATGGATTACTTTATACGAACACGTTTTAGAAAATAAATTTCTGAAAAATGGTTGTTGTACTACAAAGTGGTGAATCTCCCAAGGAGGGCAAGCCCTCAAAACTAAGTAAAAAGAAATCCTTTGGGGACGGTAATACGTAACGCCCAAAAGATCAACTAATTAGGTCCAAAGGCATATTGTTTAAAGAATAAAAGTGCTAGCCTTATAGTGCAACATACCTAAAGCCCTAATAAAGTTGTTTTATATTTTCTAAGTTCTTTTAAAAACTTCATATGGTCATCTATAGGCATAATAAATTATACATGCATCAAAGTGCTATCTTACTGGGCATTAGCTCATAAAGTTCTTACATTGCAGGTAATGATGATTAGGGCAAGCTAGCGCCAAGTCTTAACCAAGGTGAAGTGCATATGGGCATAACAAACCTTGAGTTTTATGATGGGCTCAGCTTTGTTTCAATTAAAAAAAAATTCTTAGTTTTATGTAATAATAAAGTTCTTAAAATATAAACTAAGGAATCTCTATTTATCTCTTACTTTTGTTAAGAAGATTTGCTTACTGTGTAGATTTTTTTTAGAATTCGTATTTATATTAAAAAGTAACAGTGTTTTAAACTTTTTTTATAAAATAAATATTTCAGTGGAGTATTACAGTATTGCATAACTAAAGATATAATCATTAGTTGGAGAGCTTCTTAATGTTAGTGTACATTCTTATATAATATGAATTTTTAATGTATTAAGTTTAGGGTAAGGTTCGAAATTGATGCGGCTTTTGATGTAAATGTTGTTGTTTTTCATTCATGAGATAATGTAGTTTCCAAAAGTGCGTAGTTTGAGTTAAGAAATTGAAAAATTGAAAACAATTAAAATTCAAGGTAAAAACAAAAATCAAATTATGTGGGACAGGTAGGGCGACAAATGCCTGTCGCATATAACTTTGCATGTATTTATATGCGACAAGCACCTATCACATTGCTTGCTGTACATAAATTTTCATATCACATAAAATCACAGTATGTAATATATGCATGTCACCATATCATGTTTTGTAGTGTGTAATCATATTTATTTTATTTATTAATATCTTTTTGTCTTAATAGATCTAGTTGTTCTTCAAATGTGTTATGATGGTTGGTGGAAAACGTTGGCGATTGGCCGTATGGAGTACATAAATGCCATGAATAAAGGATTTTTATTCAGAAAGATTGTACATTTGATTAGTTGCTTACAAGAATATATTAGGTTTTACAGATAAATCCTAATGAATATAATATTACAATGAAAATAACTTTAAGATTTAGTTCTTCCATTTATCGTGCATGCTCACTATTTATGAACATATTTAATGGTAAAATGATCAAAGTTGTGTTATATATGGCCTCTAACGTGATTAAATATAGGTGCATCCCCATAGCTCTAGTAATTTTGAACTCTTATCTTTTGTGTATTGCACAATTATATGTGATGATGCACTATATTTTATTTATTATTACAAAATAAATATTAAATAGGTCCCGAATTAACTATAGCTAAAAATATCGATATAAGTTTTATGCTTTTTTTACTATCTGATCAGCCTATAATATAATAACGAAAAAATTATATCTACTTACGTACATTTAAAAAAAAATTCACACTGACATTACAAAAATCCATATAGTAATATTCGAATGATTACAATGTCTTATATCTAATTTAATATTGCCATTGAATATGTCCATAACAATCTTCTTTCTAAAGTACTACCCTTTGCTACTACCAAAATCAAGTTTGAACTTGAACATTGAATACACCATAAACATCAACATTAAAATGGGGTACCAAGATCTTGTTATGGCACATCCTTAATTGTTAAGACTTTCCAAGAGTACAATTGCAACTCATTTTAGATGTTATAAAATCCAACATCTTCTAACCATTGAGGAAAGATGTCTTTAAGTCGTTTGAATAGGCTCTCTTACATTTTTAAATAGCAAACACCTACTTCAAGTCATAAATCCGTGCATTTTTGTTATGAAAGTCTACTTGGGCTAGTATCCAATGATCACTGCATAGGTATACTAGAATGAATACTGGCATATGAAAGTTATCATAAATTTATCATCATGGTTATGTCTAAAACCCTTAAAAAAATAAAGTATAATAGATTTTGTAGCAATACACACTAAAATTGATCATCATAAAATCCAATAGTTAGGCATCAGTCTCCAATTGGAAAGTGCATGCATTGCTCTCAAATTTGAAACCACAAATGATCTTTATCAACTTTTTCATGTGCCACTTGCCTAAGCAATAGGTTGTAGATTATAACATTATTGAATGCATAATTATCTAAATCCATGAAGTGTTCGGAAATATCATTCTCAAATAATGATAACTATTTACACGTTAACTTACTCTAGATAGCTTTGATGACTTTTTTAAATTTTGACGTTTCCATCATACAAATTGGGAAATGACCACCAAAACATAGCTTTATGCATGGTTCCTTCATCGGTGCGAGTGGACTACTTTTTGCTAATTTATTCTTCGACGTATGTCTAAAACAAAACACAAATACTATTTATTATTAACATTGCCCATCACACCAAAACATAGATCATGTGTTTTGGTATGATAACCCATCATATAGCCTCTGGCATCAAAACAAAAGGAGTGTGTTTTGGTACATCAGCCCGTTACACTAATTTTGAGGATTTAAAAAATTAGCCAGCTTGATTTTTTCTATCCTGTCAATCCAAAACCCAAAAACTTTTAGCTTCATTTGCCTTCCAAAATTCAGGCGCTAGGTCTTGATGGTATGAGTACTTATCTGGCAACAATCGATGGTGTCTCGATGAGAGTTTGATAGTAGCTCCATTTGTAGTAGGACATAACTCTACTACTATCAATTTGACAATGGTTTTTCCTCTTTTATTTTCCTTGGCAATCTTGACATCAAAGTATATATTTTTTTCATTTTCTTAAGATTGATTAGTGATAGACGAGTGTATATTTTATAATATATTAGCATTATAATTGATTGTCTATTAAGACTGAAAACATTTTAAAGAAATTGGGATTTAATAAAAATGGTCTCTGAGGTGTTTGTTAAAATAACTTTTAGAATATGTTTTGTTAAAATAAATGATCTTTATTAAGACATTTATCAAATACAAATGGCATATTAAGTGCTAGATGAAATGCCTCTTATACTTTTTTTGTTAAAAAAAAAAAAGAAACCATTAACAAAAAATCCAAAAGCTACAAAATAGTACAAGAAATTATTATTAACATTCAATTTCAGGTGGGTTATTGTATCCTCGTTTTCTTTTTTTAATACATAAGATTGCTTAGTGAATAAGTTATATGACTTAGATGGACTTTCTCGTATCACCTCAAAAGCAAATTCTCTGGTCGATATGCCTACTAGTATGATAAATTAATATTATACTCTTGTTGCATGTCTACTATAATGTCATTTGAAATATATATCTACTTCTCTTGAATAAATTTATTCGTGATGAGATGATCAACAACCTTGACTTATTATGATAAGTGTGTTTCTTGTCATATCTCATCACTGCCTAATGTAGAGTTACTCGATTCATGCTCTCATTGCTCAAAGATGTCATTTACATGATTTCAAAGTATAGTGTGCCTTAAAACATGTCAATATGGAACTTGTAACCTTGAAATCAAACTTATCCTTCAAGGAAACTTTGCACTGTTTCAATATTAAATTACACCTAGAATAGAACTTAACACACAAATATCATTGGACCTATAACTTCTAAGAAAGTTTGAACCAACTAAGTCTAAAGACACAACTAGAGCAATACTTATGAGGAGGTCAACTAATAGCCCCCTAGAATGGGGCTTAAGAGTAACAGGCCGACTTTGACATGCTTCATGCTCATTATGAAAGTGAGGCAAATTTTCATATCATCAATTAAACCCCTATCATGCACATTATCCCCATCATCGAAAGTATTATCAAAATGACCATCATCACCACTATCAGTAGAAGCACAAAAAAGATTGTCATTCTCATTATCAATTAGGCTATGATACGATTTAGCATTAATGCTATCTGCTATTGTATTATTCGTATCATCAATGAGATCATCATTATATTGGAAAGAAGAGTAACCTTGTTACAGCAACGTCATTAATGATAACACCTCTTCTTCAACAGTTACTGGTGTATTGTCATTCTCATCATGAGATCATTATTGTAGCATATTGGAGAGTAATATTGTTGTAATAATGTCATTATTGGTAATGTATCTTTTTCACTATAAGTGATATAGACATTTACTCTGTAGTAACTTTGAGTTTCCCATATCGCAGGCTCTCGATTTGGTACTTTATGGGATTTGATAACAAAAATAGGGATGCACGCATTTTTCACTGAATTAGAGCTCATATATAATAGAACTCTTACCATTTATAATCAAGTACATCCATGGTAATGAACACATAGATTGGGTAAAACATCTCAACCTCAAACTTATCTTCAATGTGATGCTATAATCATTTAGATTTATTTACAAAACCTCAGATACTTTTGTAAGAAGTTCATCAAACGCATGATCCTTTCAAACAAAAAAGAAAGAAAGAAAGAAAGAAAGAAAACTCTATTTTCGCTATTTAAATATTCAAAACAACCATCTGCCAATTTCTCCCATGATCTATCAAAACACATTTGAAGAACAACTAACTCCTCTAAGCATGAATAATTAAGAAAAGAAAAACAATTCACATAGTTAAAATAAGGTCACATTTTGTTGGTTCGTCTCCTAACTCATTTTTACTCAAAATACCCACATAAATTTCAAACCATCGAAATAAAAACACACATTGTGTAAAAACAAATTCCAACTTTAAATTCTTGCTTTCCAATTGATGATTTTATCTATATAAATATATTTGTTTCATAAAATTGGTGAGTAATGGGTGGTGAGTTTTGATGATATTTTGTTGGGAGTGTGATTTTTTTTTTGCTTTGGTTGATAGGTTTTAGGGTATTTAGGTCTAAAGGTTATATGTTTGGCTAAATATGGTAGGAAAAGCTAAGATGGCTAATTTTATAAAATAAAAAAAATTTGGGTCATTTTTATCAATTTTCTAAAAGTTGACGAATCAAAATGGAAAAATATATTGGTGCTACGTGAGAATGATAATTTGATTTAATATGCGGTAAAAGAAATGGTCATAAAATGGGGTAAATTTCAGATTATCCTCTCACGAATTGACTATTTTCAAAATTATCTCTCTTCCTTGAAAACCTCAAATTACATTTATTTTTGTATAAAAGGTAAGGGAAAATAGGGGCAACTTGATGGATTTTTTTGTTTTGTCTTTAACAAAAATAGGGCATAAATTGAGGTTTTAAAAAGTAAAAGGTGATTTAAAGATAATCAATTCACGAGGGAGTAATCCAAAATTAACCTCATAAAATAAAATGTTTATGAGGAATGACAAGCAAAAGAACTAAAGAAAACTACAAACATAAGGAAAAACAATGAGAGAGTGCCACAACATAGATGAATATAGTAAATATGTTACAATTAAATATTATCTAAAAATCTAGGTCGCAATCAAATATTACTAATGTATTATGACAATTAGAAGCATTGCTCAAATTAATTGCACTAATATATATTGATTAACTAGCATAACAAAATATTTTTTAAATGCGGTTACAATAAGAAATGGTAAAGTAATTAAACTGAAATTGAAAGATCGAAACAAATTATAGTATAATTAATAAGTGAGAAAATTGGGGAAAGGCATGTTAAGGATGATATTAGTTTGTTAATTAGATAAATAACTTGATAATGTGATTGTTGAGTTAAGATGTTAGTCATATAGTCTGCTGATTAGCTGGTATAGTTTTTTATTCATTAGTTGGTTTAACTCATGTGTTCTATCTAAGTAGAATCTTCTGGACAGTACTGTAAATTGTCTTATACTTTTATATCATGATTCAATAATAATAATAATATAGTTTCTCACAACTTTTCTTGGTAGCCAAATATTATAAAACTACATAATGCACTTTAAGTTGGTATCAAAGCACCGACCAAATATTTCATATGACTTCTTTTAGCTTTAATTCGAACATTTCATCTTCAATTTCATCTTTCATTTTCACAAGACTGATCAATCTTGACTGACCTACTTACACTATATGGAAATCTTTGATCCTTTCTTCACTTCGAGCTAATGGACTAGAATGTTACCTTGATAGATCCAAAGCATGTCCAATGGTAATGCACAGGAGAATCTTATGTTTGTTGCTTGAAAGGTAGAATTAGATGCTACTGAGCTGGCGTGTGTCCTCTATTAATGTTAAGATTCTCAGCTTAGTGGTAACTTCTAAAATTTCTTTTGAACATCAAACTAGCTTAGAGCAACAATTTGGATCTAAAACTATAGCTTAGGAAGTTTATAAAGATTATGTTGAATGATCTTAGGAAAACATCTATACTCATGACTCAATAATTTTGTAAATCAAGATATATAATTGATGAATTAGCTATTGTTGATAGTCTAGTTAGCAACTTAGATTCCATTACTCATTCTATCTCTTACTATCCTGTCATGGAGTATATTGAAGCTAAAATGCTAAAGATGAGTATTAACGAAATTTATTCTTCACTCTTGACTTATAAGGTTAGATTGGAAAGTAGTCAATCAAATGTTAGTACAGAGGCTTAAGTTAAACTATGCAGCTAATGTAGCCTAGACTACAAATAATCCAAAAAAAGGAAATGTCATAATGCTGGTTGGAACAATAACAGTCAAGGGAATTAGAATAGCAACTTTAGGAACAAAAGTGAAGGTGGAAATTTGAATAAAAATAAATGGTAGTAAAGGAGGTTCTAGATTAGTTAGGGAGGTTATTCAAGGACAAAGTTTTGGGAGAGGTAACTAGAATCGCAATTGGAATGGTAACTAGACTTGAAAGGGTAATTAGGGAGGTAATCAAGGAAAAGGTGGATATATTGGTGGTTTTCCCTCTAAATATGTTGGCGGTTTTTGTAATGATTGGGCCCGCTAGTAAGATATTGCCCGCTTTAGGTTTCATGCACGCATCCTTCACCCTCACAATTTTATTCTATTATGGGCCCAAGCCCAATCAAAAAGCTTCTTGTTAGTCTAAACGGTAGCCATCTCTTATAAACTCATTGCTCACATTATTGGGATGTGTGTTACTATTAAAAGTGTTCTTTTTAGATGTGATCGACCACACACTTGGAAGTGGCACTAATGCCAAATGCAATGACCCAGTCCTCTAATAAGATATTGTTCGATATGGACTTCATGCACACGTTCTTTACCCTTGTAGTTTTAGTTTTGGTATGAGCGTAAGCCCAACCAAAAGGCCTCTTACTAGTCTAAAGAGTGATCATTTTTTATAAACTCAATACTCTTTTGAGAAAGTTCAATTATCTGAAATTATTCACATCCTTCCAAGTGATGGGGATGTCATAGCAGTAATGTTGATGAAATATTAAATTCATCTTATACATGTAGAAAACTCAACAAAAAATTGTTCTAAGAAACTGATATAGATAAATTTTGAATCCAACACACTGTTAGCTTATATGGCTATATATATTGATTTTATTGATAATAAACCACATGTGTTATTTAAACAAAGATTTATGAATTGTGCTTTTATAATAAGAAAATGATATTATGGAATTCAAGTGTTTTGGACTAAAATAAAAGTATTTTAAAATCTTTGATATTGTTTTTAAAATTTCAGATTTGGACCTACTTGAAAATATTTATATATTTTGGGTCATTCTATAATTTCACATATTTTGGGTGATATCATAATTTCAGAAAGTTTTGGGATTGACAAAGCATTATTTAGAAATTCTGAAATTGGACTTATTCGAAAACTTTCATAATGTTTTCGGCCATAATACAGTTTATAAAGTTTTTGGGTCAAACTATAATTTTAGAAAATATTTCACTGTAGCAGTTACTGTAGCAAGTGTTGTGCAAATTTTAATGTACTCGCAAGCGCACGAATCTATTGTAGTATAGACTAATGGTGACGAGTGTCGATCCCACGAGGAGGTAGATTTTAATTATATATAGAATTAATTTTGTAAATGGGTAGTTGGATTTATGGTGGAAATGATTTGGAATATGCTAATACTTAAATTAAAATGGCAAGAATAAATTCTAAAATTGGAATTGTAATGGAGAGAATAAATTGAAGAGAAAATCTATTAAATTGACGTACTTGGGTATCTGGATCCGTATCAATATGCATCATGCGCTAAATAATCCTTATTAATGCCAATTAAATCATGAGGGGGGAATCCACACCTCATGAACCACGCTCTAATCAATATGGTGCTAAGGGCTTATCGTGCCAAATAATAATAACCTTATACTAGAGAGCCGGTGTAACAAAGGCAGTATCTAGACAAGATTATTATTATTTATCGACGAGAAGTCAAAACATCCACAAAAACTAAAGGGGAGGAGAAAATAAATTTACCAAATTAAGCCTATGACACATGTTGAGACTTCACCTTCAACCCAAGCTTGAAAAAAAATTAGCCACTCATAATTGAACTACGGGCAAAATTGGAATTTATTAAAATACGAAGAAAATACAAGATGGAGAGGGAATTACAGAAAATGGAGTCCAAAAATGGATTCAGAGATATCAAATTAGGGGGGGAAGGCCCCCTTTTTATAGATACATGGAGTAAATCATGGCCATCGGATTAAAAACAGTTCGGACGCTCAAGATTGCGCCACGTCATCAGTCAACAGTCCACGGTTTGACCACGCGGATTAACAGTAACACGGTTTGACTCGGATGAACAGTAACGCGGTTTGACTCGGATGAACAGTAACGCGGTTTGACTCGGATGAACAGTAACACGGTTTGACTCGGATGAACAGTAACGCGGTTTGACTCGGATGACCAGTAATGCGGTTTGACTCGGATGAACAGTAACACGGTTTAGTTGAAAATAATCATGTGTGATGCATGTACCGTACGCGAGATTTTTCATCCACTGATATGCTGCCACGTCACCATCAACAGTACATAAGAATTTTAGCCCAACAGGATCGTGACACCTCATCAGTCAATGTCACATCATCGGTCAATGCCACATCATCGATCCGTCTATGTGAACAGTGTTGTGAACAGTAACGTAGTTAGTACCGTACACGTGAATAGTACCGTACATATGAATAGTGCCATTTTTCCTTTTATGCTCCTCCTAAGGTTTTCGACCATCCTGAGTTCAAAAGTGATGTCCGTTTTGCCGTCTGATCTCTCCTTTATTGTGAAATGACTATAATGCCCCTAAAATACATAAAATACTTAATTAAAATAAAACACATGTAATTAAATCACAAGAAGGTTAAATACATAAAAGTAAGGGTTGTTAGTAAGACTTGAAATGTAAAATGATGGTTTTCTCCTTTATAAATATGCATTTTCTAACACTCAACAGCAAGCAGCTAACCGGATATGGTAAGCGGCAATCCGAATTTTGGGCAGTAAGCTTCTGGAGCATAAATAGCTATTCAGATATCGTAAGCAAATTTTAAGCCAAAAATAAATTGGTGTGTATAATACAAGTATAAGAGCTTGCGAATATTCAATAAGAGGCAAAAAGATTTCCAAGTCTAAACCGGTATACGACTCCTTGTTAACCGGAAACCCGTTTTCTTCTTGATTACTCTCGGATCAATATCCGGATAACCGGATTAGCTAACCGGTAAGCCGGATTAGCTTTGCTTGCTCTCGGGTCAACTTTCGGAAACCCGATTTTGGCAAACCGGTAAGCCGTTTAAGGAAGTTTTATTTCTGGACAACAACTGGATAGTCGGTTCTTCAAACCGGTAAACCAAATTCTTTTTGAAAAATTCTGGAAATATCCGGCCAACCAGATAAGAAAACCGGTAAGCCTATTTCGGCTTGCAACTCTCTAGACACTAATTGGCTAACCGGTTAGTGAAATCTGAAAAACCAGTTACGGTTTTCATGTTTCTGCCTTTCAACCGGCTAGCCGGTTTTGTAATCCGGAAAGCCGGATTCGTGAAGCATCATTCTTCCTCAAAATCGGCCAACCGGTTCTTATAACAGGTAAGCCAAATTCGTGTGCTTTATAATTGTTCTTCTTTCTCTTTCATTCGGCCAACCGGATACCACTCTCTCTCTCAAAGTTGTTTGCTTCTCACTTATTCTTACTCCAAAATCCATCATCTTCCTCCTTCTCCGCATCAAACTGAGTCACAAAAATCATTCCCCCTCACTCGGTATGCTCAAAGTCATCATTAAACTTCATCTTCTTCACCTAAATCTCTAGATCCCAAATTCAACCTAGGTTTTCAACCGAATTTTATCTCTCTAGATTTCTTCCTCTTAAGCCGTTTTTTATCCAAATTGCTTCTCAAAATCTCTTTCAATCTTCATCATCTTCATTCTCTTTGCTCATTTCAACTTCAAATCAATCAAAATCACAATGTCAAGCTCTCGGCTGGTTCGAAGAAAAGGCAAAGAACCGGTTCAACAAACCAACCGGTCACGAGAAGTAGGGGGCACCTCCAATCAATCCAATTTTGAGTCCACACACTTTCAAAATAAGAAACATTTAGTCAAACGGTTTCAATAAAGCTTCAGGACTCGTGAGGTACTCAATACATTTTATGTTTTACCGGATTGGATTAATACTCTCAATATTAGTCATAGAAACTTATTTCAATTGTTGGGAGATGTTGGTTGGATTGATGCACTTATGATTGACGAGAATATGTATCCCGACTTGGTAAAAGTATTTTACTCGAATATGGAAGTTTCCGAGAAGAACAAGACTCGAGTAATCACCAATGTCGGAGGAGTTTTGATTGATTTTGATGTTTCCCTATTAAACTCTATCCTAGGATCATCCGATTTTGGTCTAGAAATTTATTCGCCTAGGAACTCTCCCAAACTTGATAGTTATGTTCATGTTGACGTCGTTCATAATATTTTTCGGAGTAATGATCTTTCTGCTGAAGATTGTACCATTCATTTTCATACTCAGTGTCTTTGTCTTCAAACTCGCATTTTGCTTCGCCTTATTCAGTCCATTGTTCTTCCTAGATCAGGGCATTTGGATGAGGTTTCTCACAAGGACGTTGCCTTGATTGACTGTATTCTTAGACGTCGTCAGGTTAACTTGGGATATACCATCATCCGAACCATGTTGACCATACTTGCCTTGATTACCTGCTCCCTTCCATATGGTCACTTCATTACCTGAATCCTTAAATATTTTGATGTATCGATTCAAGAACCGTCGTGTAGACCGTCTAAGGGTATCGGGGATGACGCTATATTTGGCTTAGGCTTTGAGTGGAAAAATGGCACTTAGGTTAAATTCACTGAAAACAAGTTTACCTCTCTTGCTCCAAGTGATGATCGGCCACTTAATGCTGTGGTTCCAGCCGATCAGCTACCTATTTTCTCACTCTCATTTCGGGGCCAGCGTAGATGTCGAGATCCTCTCGTGATTGCTTCAGCTCCTGGTGCCTCTGCATCCGCCTCATCACCTCCACAGCCTCCTACCTTTGAAGAGGTTACTCTTCAGTAGCTTATGGATGAGGTGAGGACACTCTCTGTGCGGCAGACTGAGTTTCAGCAGCAGTAGCAGCACCTCATTCATGGACAGTGCCTTCTTTTTGAGCACTTCAGCATTCCAGATCCGTATCCTCCTCCATCACCACCATCCTCACCACCTCAGTAGTCTCTTATGCTTGTATTTGGACACACCTACATATTATTTACTGCTTTATCTCTTTTTATTTTCGACTATATGGATGGTTATTATGCTTTTGGATTATGTATTTGTTATGGATGATATGGATTTCCTTATGCTTATGGATATTTTTGAACTAATGTGCTTGTATTGCGACTTTGATGATTGATAGGGGGAGCTTTTATTTTTTTTTATGATGAAGGAGGAGAATAATATATAATATAATATGTGCATGTATGCAGAGGGAGTATGCATGTATGCCGGGGAAGTCTTTTAAATCGTTTTAAAATCATTCTTTAACCTTGCATTGATTAAGGAGGAGCTTTTCATAACTAAATTACATTTTCATAATGTGTTTTGTCACTATCAAAAAGGGAGAGATTGTTAGCTTATATGACTATATATATTGATTTTGATGATAACAAACCACATGTGTTAGTTAAACAAAGATTTATGAAGAAAATGATATTATGGAATTCAAGTGTTTTGGACTAAAATAAAAGTATTTTAAAACCTTTGATATTGTTTTTAAAATTTCGGATTTAGACCTACTTGAAAATATTTATATATTTTGGGTCATTCTATAATTTCACATAGTTTGGATGATATCATAATTTCAGAAGGTTTTGTGATTGACAAAGCATTATTTAGAAATTCTGAAATTGAACCTATTCGAAAACTTTCATAATGTTTTGGACCAAAATACAGTTTTATAAAGTTTTAAGGTCAAACTATAATTTTAAAAAATATGTTACTGTAGCAGTTATTGTAGCAAGCGGCTAACCGGATATGGTAAGCGACAATCCAGATTTTGGGCAGTAAGCTTCTGGAGCATAAACGACTATCCGGATATCGTAAACGACATGTCGGATGTTCTAAAATTCAAATTTTTATTGTAACGGTAACATAAAAACGGCTAACCGGATATGGTAAGCGGCAATACAGATTTTGGACAGTAAGCTTCTTGAGCATAAACGACTATCCGGATATCGTAAGCGACATGCCGGATGTTCTGAAATTCAAAATTTTATTGTAACGGTAACATAAAAGCGGCTAACCGAATTCCGAAAGTGGCAAGCCGGTTATCATCAAAAAACACATAACAGCTAGTTTTTGGGCTCAAACTATATAAATTCAAATCCAATTCATTTTCAAGCTCTCTAGCAAGTATAAATAAAAAGCATACGAGATATCTTGAGCTCTCAATTCGCAAATCATAAAACATTGAATCATCTCTTGTTCTTCATTTTGAATATCTACTCTTTGAGAGAGTTTTGTTGTAATTTTTTATTTCCTCATAAATTTGTGAGTGTTTGAGTGTGTGAGGCACTTGAGTAAATAGATTGTGAGATAATCTCTTTGTTGTAAAGGTTCATTGACACCTGAAGTCAATTGTAAACATTTGAAGCCTTAGAATTCTTGGATAGTGAAATCCTCAAACTTGGATCGCTTGGAGGCGTGGACGTAGGCGGGGATTGCCGAACCACGTAAAAATTTGTGTGTTTGTTTCTCTTCTCTCTTACTTATTTATGATTGTGTTTTTATTGAATTTATTGCTTTTGTATTCAATAAGGCGTTAGATTGGATTGTTGTGTGGTATTGTTATGATTTTTTTAAAAAATACCAATTCACCCATCCTCTTGGGCTGCACACTTGTATTTCACACCCCTGATCCACAAAACTTAGGCATCTTGAGATTTCTCTCCATAAAATCAAGACTTTTTCACTCTAAGAACAATCCATCTCTATCACATTTCCCTTCTATCATCTTTTTCATTCTTTCTATTCCTTTATTTTCTTTCTTATCTCATTTTATATTCCCATTATTTTTCTTTCTTTTTTTCATCTTTTTACAAATATATATATATATATACACACACACACACACAAAGAGAAACTTAAACAATGAAGAAAAAGGGATGGCATGGGTATCAAGTGTTGGGCTGGTTTCATGAGAGTAAAACACAATATATATATATATATGTGTACTGTTACAACCTCTTCCTGCTAGAATTTAAAAGAAAACTCATTGGGAGAAACATGCAATCTTGATGATATACATAAGAGATCTCATTGATCTTGATCGAAGTAGTTCACTCCCCACCACTTTCTTTTTAAAAAAAATTTTGAAGATGGGGGGTCTAGGCAAGACCTCTACTTGTAATATAAATTAAAAAATAAAATGAATACAAAAGGAGGGGGACAGAGAAAAAATCTCTAAAAGTAAATATAAATACACATGAATAACCAAAAACGAATAAAAGAAATAGAAAACCAACAATGCTAACGCCTGGCATAAGGAACAGTCTGAGTATCCAAATGGAGAATACCAGATAAGCCAACAAAAAGATCCTGAGAACAAGAGAAATGCCTACTAGCACAACCCAATTAGCCAAAAAATCAGCAGAGGTAGCCTCAAGAAACACATGCCTAACCAGGATAGGCGAATAAGACGTGAAAGAGCACACCCAACGCAGCAAGTAAGCATAACCCAATGAACATGACCCCGAGAATGGATCTAAGAAACAACTGTAGTCGAATCCGACTCCACCTCAAGCATAAGATAATCAAGCTAAGTAGCAAGCTCCAACCCCTCATACACATTTATGAGCTTAGCGTAAAGTATCGGCTGGCAACCAAGAAATGATCCAAAAATAGCCAAAACCACACCTCGATGATGTCGCAGAATACCCCTCAAAGCAGCCATCCTAGGATTACCCTTAGAACACCCATCCATAGTCAGCTTCGCGACCCTAGGAGGCTGCCTCATCTAATAAATCAATCGAATATGCCTCTTAGGTAAAGCCATAACTCACAAAGGACAAGGGTTTAGCCAACAATCATACCAAAAACTACATTCCCCACTCCTAACTAACCAACGCACATGAGGCTCAGCATTGTACCGAATCTTACAAAGGCGTCTCCAAAGAGGAGAGGCAGGATAGCGAAATTGGATAAGACTTGGATGCGTAGATCAGCAATACTTGGACTTCATAGAGGAAGCCCATAACAAACTTTACTCTCGAACACGCCACCAAAGTTTGAGCTCAAAAGCCTCAACTATATCATTAAATGACCGAATACCTAAGCCACCCTCCTCAACTGGATAACAAACCTCTAGCCATCTACACTAGTGAATCCAATGCTTTCTTTAAGAATCACCCCATAAGAATCGAATAAATTACGTCTTCTTTAAGAATCACCCCATAAAAACTGAATAAATTAACTCTCTAAGCACTTAACGACAGCCACAGGCGAACAAAGGGCATGAAACAAATGCAACGGCACAAAAGACAACATATGGTGCATAAGCACCAACTTTCTACCAAAAGATAGCAACTGATTAGCCCAACCATAGATCCTATCCCTGACCCTTCCGGACCATATCATTAAAAAGAGAGATCTTTAGGTGCTCTGTGAAGGCTAGACACCTAAGGTAAATAAACGAAAGTTGATGCCACTGGAAACTAGTGACAGAATGAACAATATCCTGGTGAGAAGCCGAAGCTGAACCCCCAATATAGAAATTACTCTTTGCCTGAAACTGCCTCGAGATTGCCTCATAATGATGTAAAAAATCCATAAGCCGCTGAAGGCTAGACCAACTCCCATTTGTAAAAATAAAAATATCATCAAATGGGAGATAGAAATAAGAGCAGAGGAAAAATATCAAACAAAAGAAAATTGATAGTATGAATGATCCAAACCCTGAGATAAAAATATAGTAGTAATAATAAAAAAAATAGAGAAAGAGGGTCGCCCTGCCGAAGACCCCCTTGGGACTGAAAATACCCATGACTGACCCTATTCACCAAAATCGAGAACCAAGGGCCATAGATAGCACATTAAATCAGAGAAACCCACAATTTAGAAAACCCAAAACATCGTAACATCTGAATGATGAAAGGCCAAGACATACAATCATAGGCCTTACCCACATCAAGCTTCAGCACCACGTTGTTTCCTCGAGTATAACGGTTAAGATCATGTACTAGCTCCTTAACCAAAAGCACTCTGAATAGGAGAAATAATACGAGGCAGCAAATGAGCCAAATCTCAAAACAAGCAACTTGTTCAAAACCTTATTATTCACATTACAGAGGCTAATCGGACAAAAATAAGCCCAAAAAGTCGGTGAAGGCTTCTTAGGAAGAAGAACCAGTAATGTACTCTAAAAATCCTAGGCACAGCCGAACCTCTGAAGTAATTGAGAATAACATCTAATAAATCACCGCAAATAATATCCCAATATGACTGGCAAAATCTACTATAAAACCCATTCGGATCAGGATCAATAGAAAAGACCACCCGCCTAACCTCATCCATATTTGGTTCTCTACATAAGCCCATATCATCCTCCGTAGCCACAAGAGAGGGAATAAAATCAAAATCCATCTGCTGAAACTAACTAGCACCTCTTGCCAACAACCCCTCAAAATTATTTTCTGTAGAAGCTGCAACAGCAGCTGGCTTAAAAATCCACTTAGAGGAAGCATCTTAAATCCGATTGATATGAAACAACTAGCGTTTCTTCTAAATCATCGCATGAAAGAAGTGGGTATTAGTATCGCCTTCTTGAACCTAACGAACAACAGACTGTTAATGAAAAAAGAAACTCCTCACAAAGTAATGCGTGCTGTAGCGAGGCCCTAACCTCAGAAAATATAGCTCTGTCAGTTGTAGAACTAGAAAGATCATACAGCCTCTCATTTTGAGCAATGTCCTCCTCCGCCTCCTTGACCCGAGAAAAAAAATTAGCAAACACATCATTGTTCCACATTTTCAAGTAAAGCTTCAACCAGACAAGCTTCTGCTGAAAACCTCTTATCCCAGAACCAACCACTAGAGCAGCCCAAGACTGTCGTACAACATTAAGAAAACCAGGAGCTATGCATGCAAAAACTTAAATCGAGAAGGCCTACTAGCCACATCTCTATCACAAAATAAAAGCAAAGGAGAATGACCCGAAGCAGTATGATCCAGGTGTGTGACCTGAAAAGTAGAGAAAAAAATGGACTAATGGCCGTTACAAACCACCCTATCAAGCAGCCTCTGTGTATGCCCATTAGTCCAAGTGGAAGGACTACCAACAAGCCCAGCATCCTCCAAGCCATAGTCTAGCAAATCTAAATTAAAAGCATCAATAGTCCTTGAGGCTGAGTATGCCCATCAGCATCCTCCAAGCCACAGATTGCACAATATTAAAATATCCCTCATAACCCAAGGTTGATCATGACTATCAGTAAAGGTCACAAGAGCATCCCACAAATCCTCCCACACAAGCATAGAACAACTAGCATACACATAAGAAACAAACTTAGGGTCAGGAAAAAGAGAATGACTAACCTAACAATGAATCACTTGGCCCATATCATGCAAGAGCTCCACCTAAAAGGCACAGACCAAAAAATCCAAATCTTCCTAGATTGGGAAGAGAAAGCATGATCGATCCTAAGCCGAACCCGAATAGCCTCTAATCGATTAGGAGAAATAAAGGCTCCAACACACAGATCAAAGACAGCCGATGCAACTAAATTAATTTCTGCAATCTGCGGACTGCAAGAGCCTTATTAATCCCTTTAATATTCCAAATGAGCGAATTAATCATTAGGGGTAGAGGAGCAAGACCGCATCAACCAACAAGTATTACAATACTTGCGACTCGTAACTAAGGAAAAATCTTGAGATGAAGTGGCAACCCTCTCACCATCAAAACTATCAATCACAACATCTGGGGCCAAAGGTGTATGAATATCCTCCGGATCAGTCAAAAACTGACCCTCATTACCAGAAGTCGACTCATCAAAAACAACATCCCCATCTGATTGAGACAAACCCAACCGACCATTACCATCCTCATCATCAAATTCAGGCATCGGGTGATTAGGTGGAGCACCCAAATCAGTACTAACAGTATGAAAGATCAAGCCTGATCACCCAATGAAGTCTCCAAACCCAACCCAGTTGGAATAGAAGCACTAGGCGCCAAAGGAGTCTCATTAGAGATCATAGGGCCCAGCAGGCGAGGCTTGTAGGAGGAACCAAACCAAACCAAACCAAATCTAAAACTTTGACCTTAATCCATAAGAGGCTGGTAAATTATGCACCTTTACACAACTTAAAAGTAATTTTTAACTTTCAAGTATAAGACTATTGTATTATAGCTCAGTGAGTCCAAGGTCGATCTATAAAGAAAAAGATTTAATTTGTTTATTTTATTTTATCTAAAAATTGAAAATAAAACTTAAATATAAACAACTTAATTTAAATAAATTATGAAATTTAATTAGTTAGGGTTATGGATCCACTCTTAGTAGTAAATAAAATTTAATAAATTCTTTTTGTCATTTTTTTAGATTTATTCCCCAAAAGATTTATTATATAAATTATTATTATTTTCCATTTAATTTTATGATGGATTAAGTATTTATTGTGACAAAATTTAATTTGTTTACAATAAGTTAAAATACTATTTTACCATACCTTATATTAAGATATTAAGAATTTATTGTGCCAAACTCCCTTGTTTGTCAACAATAAATCAAAATTTCAAAATATAAAATATGTATAAAATTAAATAGAAAATAATTTATTTTATAAAATTAAAAATAGAATTTGATTAAATTATATTTATTTCCTAAGAGTTTCACCTTACCCTAACTATTATTATTTAGTTAAGCATAATTTAAATAAAAAGAATTATTAAAATTAAATTACTTATAATTAAAAATAATAAAAACTAAAATTGAAAATAAAACTAAATTTATTTATAAAAATAATTATACAAAATATTAAAAACACCTGAAAATCAAAATTACAGGGAGATGCAGAGAAATTGAGAAGAGAGATGTAGAGAGATAATTAAAAACATTAAAATGAGGCTCAATTTATAGAAAAATAAATTCATAATCCAGTGTTTTGCGGTCCATCATAAGATTCATGCATGCACTCTTAGAAACCATTAGATCAAGATCCAATGGCTGCTCAAACTTCCAAAGTCAACATCACACGTGGCATCATTTGACTCGTCTGATTTGGCCAAAAAACGGTTGAGATTTGACAAGTTAATGGGTGGATTGTGTTGACCCGAATACAAAGATTCAGATCTTACAACTTGCTTCACCAACCATTGCCGCATGGCACAATCATGGCCATTGAATCATAAACAGTTGAGATTTAGTTAAAATTATCAGTTATTCCATGCATTAATATCTATTGTAAGCTCATTTTATCATCTAATCATTGCTCAATCAACATAAAAAGTCAACTTTTTTTTATACAAACCCAATTTTAAGCCGATCTTAACTCATCTTAAGATTTTCGGACCTCCGAAATCTAAATTTGACATCTGTTTATCTATTTGGAGCCTCAAATTACGTGAAATTAATATTTTACCTAATAAACACATAAAAATACACAAAATTATATATATTTAAAACGTAATTAATAATTCCTAATATATTGTACAAAAACAAATATAAATTATAACATAAGCACAAAATAACATTATTATCACTTGATAATTAAATAATTTTTAAAATTAATCACACCTAAGGCCAATTATCAACAATGACAAAGTATTAGGGGCACGACCACCCGATTCTAAACAGCAGCATCTGAAACTAGTACTTTGCTCTTATCCTCGAGCATGGCACCCTTAGACTCACGAACAGGCTGATTCGGCTTACAAAACCTAAGATCGGCAACATAACATGTACCAGCAAAACGACCAAGATGCTTATAAGAGGCACAATATGCAGGGACCCACTCAAAAACAACATCCTACCAAAAACTAGTATCCCCCTCACCAATCTAAATACGTGGTAGCAAAGGCTGCAAAACATCATACTCAACAAGCACCCTAGTAACTGAAGGCTTATTAATTGAGGTCGCGGCATGATCAACACGTAATGGGGTACCAATGGCAACAATAATAGAAAAAAAAGCAGACTTAAAAGCGATAAAATGCACAGGCAAATAAGGTAATGATACCCAAATAGGCACAATAAGGGATTCCAATGAATGACGGAAATCAGTACTCCACTTAAAAATTCGTATTCCCCAACCATTAACATACCAAGTCTGCCTCACCCAAATATGCGAGTAGTGTTCCTCCAAGAATAGTTTAATCAACATATGTGTATTATCAAGCAAAGACACCTGACAACTCTCTTTTCAGCCCTAAGGAAACAAAAAATTTCCTAATAATATCCATCAAAATGCAATCAAAAGAAAACTTACCGACGGAGGCCAGCTTAAACGGTTCAGCTATAACTTTTACTTCCTCTGCTGAGAATAGCACAACAAGCTCACCCCGATACAACAAAGCTAGCTTAACTGGAATAGTACTGAAGCAGGGCCCACTACAAAGCTGAAGTATAAGAGGGCTTAGAATTAGAGTTTGGATTGCGGGTTGCGGGATTAAGAGGTTTTGACCATTGTGTGTGTGCGATACCAGTCGCGACATCACTGGTGATAAGTGGCGTAGGATGATGTGGGTCATGGGATAAGGTTTTTGATGGCTGGTTTATGTATGCAACTATAAGTTGAGAGCTAGATCATGACAAGACCAAGGTTGCATGGGGGTTGTTGAGGCTTGTTGAAGGCACTAATTGTAGTTGTAAGGTGGATGTGTGATGGTTAGGCAAAGGCTGGTTGAAGTTGTGAAGGGTGGCTGGCAAAGGAAAACCATTGCACGCGGTAGTCAAAAGCTGTTGAGTAGTAGTTGAATTAGCTTCATGCATATGATGGCGTGACTGTAAAGTTGTAGGTTACTGATTAGGGAGATTAACTGACGACACAAAATGCAAAGGGGACAAGGCATCAGTTGGGGCAGCACCGTTGAGAAGGGCTGGGTTAGTGACAGCCATTGTAAAAGGCCAAAAAATGAAAACTAAGGTATTATAAGGTGGATTCGGTTTGAGGTAATAGTGGTTGTTGTGGCTATAGCAAAGGCAAGGCTCCATCGACGTGGAGCAGGGGTGGATGAAGGGTTCAGTTGGGGATGTCGCCAATAGCCTGAAACGTGGCCGTAGTGGGTGAAGAAAAGCGGACAATTTGACATGATTTAAGGCTACGACTTGCATCAAACCATGACTGTGGCCAGGTTTGTCCATCCCAAGTGGGGTCACATATGAAATAAGGAACTTCTGACGATGACAGAGTTGGTACGTTTTGGATAAGATGGCAGGTTAAGGGGCTGTCAAGACTGTGTGATGTCGCCGGCGGTGGGGTGGGGCTCCAATAGTGGCGGGACACCACCACCAGTGGCTGTTGATGACATGCCGGTGGCCAAAACTGCAAAAGGAGTGGCGACTAGTTGTATATTTTAGAAGTCAACTTTTTTGACCTCTCACACCCCACCATTGAAAACTTTAATATATAAATGTCATGAGAGCTAAATAAATTCATCTTAATTATTAGTAAAACCCTAAATAATAAAACAAAATTGAAGATTTTCGGAGCATCTTTACATTAGTTTTTCATTAAGCATATCAACAGCAAGCAGAATACATTATCTGTAAATTACATGAACTGTATTAGTCTATTCGCTAAATTAAGGATAATATTTTGACTCAAAGGCTAAGGCCTACTAATTTTTGGCAAAGACAAAGGATTTCACATTTGAACAAAAGGAGTTATAAATTCTTAATTTGCCAACAGAGGAACCCAATTAAGATCTAGGGATGTCAAACAATATGTTGTTGTTTACTAAAAACATCTGTAGATAGGCTCATTCCAGCATAAGATCCATAAGTCTATCCACCATATTTTATGCAATGATTTCAAGTAAAATGAAGCCATCTTCCTACTCTATATATATGAAAAACATGCCGTTGTTTTTTGTAATTTTTTATGTATTTTCTTACACTACTACAAAATTGGTCTTTAATGACAATTTTAAAGGACAAGATTATGGTTTTAAAACCGTCATCTTAGGCAATGACATTAAAAGGTGCACACTTTTTATGACGGTTCAAAAACCGTCATTAAATGTATACTTATAATGACGGTTATTTTAGTAAATAATCATTATATGCCAAGGTACATAAGTTTTAATGTCCCTTTTTTTTGTCAAGGGCCATCATTAAATAAACATTCTTAATGACGATGATTTTACTAAACAGTCATTATTTGCGAAATACACTAGGGTTTTAATGACAAATTTTTCCTAAAAACCGACATTAAAAAGTACCATTTAATGACGGTTCTTTAAACATCAATCATCAATAGCACTTTTCCATTTATTTTTAACGATGGTTTTGAAAAAAAAAAGTCATTAAATGTCATTTTTTAATGACAATTATAAAAAAAAAAGTCATTCAGTATTTATTTTTATTGACATTTTTTTAATAATCATCATTAATGTACTTTTTAATGATGGCTTTCTAATGAAACCGTCATCTTATATTGTTCTTTGATGACTGTTCTTATATAAGAACCATCATCTTTTGCATGAGTAAAAGGAAAAATAGCAATTCAAAATTACCATACTTCAATTTTTTTTTTAAATTAAAATTTGCATAGTTTTTTTTTTTTTGCATTCTAAACTATACAAACATATTTAATATTTCCTTCATCTGAAAAAAAAATACTACAACATCAAATTTCTCATAAAGTCTTCAATAACTACTTTTTATAGTCCATGTAAGTAGCAACACTAACTCCCTAAGTTTAAACATAGAACATACAAGTTTTAATGAGTAAAAAATAATAATCATTTACTTATAAATTACTCAAATACAAACAAGCTTAATTATAACAGTTTAGCACTTGCATAACCTTGATCAAACTAACTCCTAACAATGAAAAAATGTACTACATGAATTCTCAAATTAAAATTCAGTATCATGTAACTGTACAAACAAATATAAACCAAAAAGCAAATGGAGACTATGTTTTCAGCTTACATACGGTAGTATTGGCACTTAGAACATTTATACCGAGCCAGCAAGCTTGCCCTTCAGAAACTAAATCCTTAATGCTTATAATTATACACATTGCATGTTTTGCAAAGCAGTTCTTGCCTTGCAACTAGCCTTACCAATGTAGTTTCTATTAAATCAATACTTATTGGAGCCTCAGTATCACCATTTTCATTGGTTAGCTACAAAGAACAGAAACTAAAAATTCAAATCAAAAGGTAAAGCTAAACAAATTAGCTTTTAAAGTAAATGAAAAAAAGTGGAGCCTAAAAAAATCTCAAGTATCATCATTTACACTGATTAGTTCAATCTCGATTTTATGTTTACAGGCTCTTTATTTAAGACATGAAACTAGAAAACTTCTTCTTTTGTTGTGAACAAGAATAAATCTAAAAATTCTGTCAATCTTATATGGATAAGCAAGAGGGGGAAAAAAACTCAATTACCACATTTTCATAGGAACTTCATTGCTATATTTAAGTTACTTGTTTTAGAGAGAGGATGAACAAACATAAAATTCCCACAATCCCACATGCAACATTTCTCGTAAATATGATAACTTGGCTTACTATAATATTGGATACTCAACAAAGACTAGTTGAAAAAATTACATTAGCGACAGAGATCATGCTCACTGTACAACAACCATAATTTCAGCCATCAAGAAGAATACACAACTTGATCAAGTAGCCACTGATAACATTTTCCTTTCACTTCCTAACAATTATCTTCAAACTAGCATATGAATTCAGGCCATGCTAATTCTAATTCTTATTTTATAATGGAAGAGTATAATGATCACATTAATCTAATTCTACTACCATGGAAAATAAAGAGAAAAGAAATAATCATAAAAATTGGATAAGCAGACAGTCATAATCTAGATGCAAAACTAGTCAACAGTGGAAATAAATCATCATATAAGGAAATCTCAAGCACAGAACCAACCTAGCGGATCAGATTTCCTTTAAAGCACACTTGTAGTGCACAAAAGAGCAAATTTCATCTCACAAACAAATAAGTAAATAATTTGTACCTATTGTTATTGCAGCAATCTAACCTAGCCATATTGAGATACTAATTAATAAATGGAGAAGCAAATTTAGTCTGAAATAATTAACTTAATTGCACTTGACACGTATTTTTTTCCTCAAAACCTTGAAGTATTATAATATTCCACCTAAGATCATTGTAAAGCTCAGCACAATGAAGAAGAACTAAAAATGGATAGTAATATAGTATATCTACAAGACAAAATAATTAAATGCTAATAAGTAGGAAATAAATCATTTGTGGGATAAGATGAAAACCTCTCGTAGTGTATCAATGAAAGATTGATAATTTATTATTTAATTAACTGACATAGGTAGCATTTCAGGAGTCTATTTTGATTTAATGTGCATGGATGCCTATCATTCTATCTAAAGAACTGGAATAACATCAGAGATATAAGGGTATAGGAACAAAATCTTAGATTGTTAAATTTCTTATTAGAAAAAAAAAAGACAACAAGAACATCTCAGTTTGTTTCCAAGGGGGCCCTCAGAAATTTGCTCAAGAATAAATTTAAAAGAAATGAATAATTAATAATTATTATGAGGACATATTTAGAATGTCAAGCTACTACATAAGTTAAATTACCTTATCACAAAGAATGCAAACTTTTTCAAGGTTTACCTCTTGGGAAGTTTGGAAGACTTCCAAGAGATATAATTTGATTTCCACAACAACATATAGTTGCTGCAAAACTGATAAATTTTATTTCATTATAACTTCAACATTCTTTTATGACAAATGCGAGATAAACAAAACAAGACAAATTTGTAAGGACTAGCAATTCTCTAGAGATTCAAATCTTGGCCCTTTAAATGTTTACACATGAATATATTGAAGAACTATAATTTCAAAGGAAAAGAAATTGAACAAAGAATTAAAAATTTAACAAATAGAATTTGACAATCCAACATTCAGAAATTGAGTTTGTGCAAATAAATTTGATCCAAAAGATTCAACCATATCTTTGCAACATGTTATAACTGATTTTTTAAATATATTTTTTCATAGCAAATACTTGTGGTTTTAGCAAAATTAAGTACAAAAATATATTTAAATCAAATGGTGGGTGGATTGAAATAGAAATTCAAAAGATTAAAAAAATATATAGCTTATTCAAGACAAGAACACAATGTAAATGGTGCTAAAATTTGTTACCTCTAAGATTACAACTAATAAATAGATTGTAAAGGAGAAGAAGTTGTTACTTATTCATTGGTTTCAATTATAGCTATATGAAGTAAATTCAAGGTCCATCTCGTCTTTGCACATTTCCAAAACTAATAAAGATGTAAGCCTTTCCATTTAGCACTCCATACAGACCACGAGGGATATGAAAATATATCATCATCATCAAATAAAAAAATACTAATAATTTTACCAAATGTAAATAAGAAAAGATATTATAAAAAATAAATATTCAACTAATTAATCTTCAATTATACCGGTTTATTAAAAAAAAAAAAGGGAATTACTTTGGACATAAGAATAAACAGCAAAACAAATAAAAAATTACAGGCAAAAAACAGCACCAAGAAGTTCTAGGCAATAAAGCATGACGACATCCAAAAATCCAGGTGTTGGTTTTTAACAATAAACAATAGCATGAAAGCACCTAGAAAATTTTTGGGTGCTATCCAGCTACTGCACTCAGGTTAAAAACAACATCGCCTACTAATTTTAACAGCAACCAAAGCATAGCACAACCAGAAAATTTTTGGGTGCTGACCAACTGCTGTATTTTTGTTAAAGACAGCACAAGTTGCTATTTTTAATAGCAAACAACAGCATGACAACACCCAGAAATTTTTTTGAGTGTTGTACAGTTACTGCATTTAGGTTAAAAATAGCAGGCGATGTTGTTTTTAATAGCAAACAGAGCATAGCACACCTAGAAAATTTTTGGGTGCTGACCAGCTGTTATATTTGCGTTAAAACCTAATGCTGTTTTTAACAACGAACAGCAGCATGACAGCATCCAAAAACTTTTTTGGGTGCTGACAGGCTGCTGTATTTGGGTTAAAAACAACAGCATGACTTTTGAAATGAAATGAAAATAGTTTTTCAAGTATGTAGGCGAGTCTCCAAATTCAAGCAGCAATCAAATCCTCTGCAATATAACATGATTAATCCTCCCACAAGTCATTGGCTAATGTGTATACAATTACATATATAAAGATTGAAGGGGAAAGCTTGCGAACTCAAACAACAGATGTATAAAAATTAGAGCAGCAATGTCCAAATCGAAGATTGTGAATAATTTGCCAGCATACATGTGATTAGCCACACTCGAGAACAAAACTCATGTCATTTTATAGTTCTAGGGTTCAGTCATTTCAAAAAATTAGTTCATTTAAGAGGAGAAACTTTAGAATAAAATCCTTTTCCCAATACAGTACAACAACCACTATTAGGGTTTTTAACTACACATTTAGGAGTCAATTTTTTCAAGAATTTTTACTAAAATTGATGTGCAAGAGAAGATAATAACAAAAATTACCTGTTTTAATCGTTCAATCGGGCTTAATCAACTGTGGGTTCTTAGTTAGGGTTTTGCAATTCAATGGCGGCAACACATGCGCTCGGTGGGTACTTCGTATGGTTCTCAATGAGGGCCAAATCGATGGCAAAAGACGAGACAATGTCTGCATTAGTTTGTTGCCCCGCAAGGATTTTAATTAAAAAAGGAGAGTGATGAGAGTAAGAGATGAGAATGAGAGTGCCATCACTTAGGAAAACTCGGTGCGGAACCATCATTAATATTACGAAATTTTTTTACTAGACTATAAAGACGGTTATACTTAAAAACAGTCATTATTTTTTTTATTTTTAATGATAATTATTATAAATAAACCGTCATTAAAATTAAGTGTATATTTTATTTGATATTTAATGATGGTTCTATTATATAATGCTCATAAAAAATGTTAAATATTATGATGGTTCACATAATAATCGTCATTAAACGGTTATTGAAAAGAACCGTCATTAAACCGTTATTAAAAAAAACCGTCATAAAATATCGGTCATTATTTTACATTTTTATAGTAGTGACATTTTTGTAGTAGTGTTAATCATTTCTCCAAATTCGATAGCCTAGTCTTTTTAATTGTAGAAAGTTTCTTGATTGCCTAAGTGTCATAACACTTATCAAAATTTTGAAGAAGACAAAAACCAATAATTGAATTGTAAATATAATTTTTTATAATAAAATTGTGATATTAATTAATTAATTTCTTTGTTGTTTCAAGAGTTTATCTCATATGTACATATATATGTGTGTGTATGTGTATATAAGTGAGAACATCTCCACTTTAACAAAAGATGCTAGTAAAAAATAAAAAATATAAATTTGAACATAATAATAAATAAAAAAATATATATAGTTTTCAATATACTGAAATCTATATTGTTTTATATTTTAGTGATATCATCATCTTAACAAAGAATGTTCTCATTAAAGGACTATATATATACACACACATTTAATGAGAACAAAAGATGAAAAGAACTATATAGTATATATGTATACACACACACATATATGATAGCATTCAGTTTGCACTACCTCTTAAATCTGCCATGCGCCATCTGATTATTGTATCTTGTAATTATTCAATACTTTTGGCCTTTTGCTAGATTGAATTATGATAACCCCCATAAAATGTCAAAATTCATTTGCATGTAGAGTGTTTTGGAGAAGTCAGATGGAAGGGAATAATTTATTTGGGCGAGAATAAGAGAATGAAACGATTTTATATTGAATAAATAATAGCACTAGAACTGGACATTTTAGTAATTTAGTTCGAAAGAGTAATAATTTTAATAGGACGATAATGGGAGAATGAAATCAATTTATGTTTAAAAAAAGACTTCATTAAAATTATTGTCACATTTAGGTCATGTTTGGGATTGAGGTGTTGTATCTGTTGTGGAAAAAAATTGTAACTATGAGACAAAAATTAATAATATATAATAAATATAAATTTTAAATAATAATTTTGACAAAATTATTAAAAATATAATAGATTTTCTATTATACAAGTGAAAAATCATATCAATATAACTTCTAAGTTACAACAGTTAGTGTTTACTAAACAGTTTAGTACTGTAATTTTTAAGCTACAGCTGCCCAACCTTAATCGCAAACGCACACTCAGTGGGGTGGGGATGGGGAATCTCTATGTAGAAAATAATTTCTCTATCCCCACCCCATTTCTCATTTGCTTGTTTTATAGTAGATATAAACAAATGATTTTAGTAAATTAAAAGCTAAAGACTTAATTAAAATCGTTGCCACATTATAAAATATTTAAATTATTTAAAAAAATCTTAAAAGTTTGAAATAATATCTTGAAATAGTATCAAAATTAAAAAAATTTGAAGAGATCAACATCTTGAGAGAGAGAAAAAAATATAATAATATTTTAAGGTTAAAAAAAATATAATGTAAGGTTTTCTTTTAGTTATAACCTATTTATATTAGGTAAAAATAAAAAAAATTATTTACAAACATTGCGATTGATAAGATAAAAATTAAAAAATAAAAATTATAGAATAAAAATTAAAAAATATTTATATATATAATAAGATTGAGGTGAGAATTACAAAATCAAACCCCACCTATTAAAAATTTAAAAATTATTTAAAATTTATTCCATTTGAAGTGATAGCATGAAAGCCTAAACAATAAATTCCTAAACAATTTTGCCATCTCAACCCGGACGGGGACTTTCTGTAGGATAATTTACTTATATATATATATATATATATATATATAATTTCCGTATTTGCGTAAAAATGAAAGGAAGGGGCGAGTGGAGAACGGCGTAGAATAGTCAAATAAAGCGAAATACAAATTCACTGAGGAAATGTCTGGCGCACGATAGCACTCACCAAAACCCCCAGAAAGGCCAAAACCCCAGGCAGTCGATCGACACCAAAACTATAAACGAAAACCTCCCTTAAACCCTTCACCTTTTCACATACCGTTTGTGTGTTATTATTATTATTTTTTCAAATCGAACCATGTCAAAATCATTTAATATAATTAAAACCAATACATCGAACCCCAAAGTTTGGGTAGTGATCGGGGTGAGCGTGGTGGGTTTCGTGGTTCTTGCGGAGACTCTGCGCCGTAGAAGGAATCCCAAATTGAATGGGAGAGTCGATTTTGGTGCTTTTTTGGAAAGATTTGAACTCATTCCGTTCCCTCAGCCGCCGCCTCCTGCTGCTCGGCAGCCTCTCGCCGGCCTCAAATTCGCCATCAAGGACGTTTTTGATGTGAAGGGGTATGTAACGGGGTTTGGGAGTCCAGACTGGAAGAGAGATCACCATGAAGCCGATAGGACGGCCGTGGTCGTTACTCTTTTGTTGAAGAATGGAGCTACTTGTATTGGCAAGACTGTTTTAGATGAATTTGCATTTGGGTAATTCCTTAATTCCTGTCAAAGTTAATTGAATCTAGTTAATGATATGTCTAGTTTTGAATTTTTTTTTTCTTTTGTGGAATCTTGGATTTAGGATTACTGGGGAGAACAAGCATTATGGAACCCCTGTTAATCCCCAAATGCCCTCTCATATTCCTGGAGGTTCTTCTAGTGGTTCAGCTGTGGCTGTTGCAGCTCAGCTTGTTGACTTTGCTCTTGGTAACTTCAGTTGTTTGTGTTTTGACATACATTGACACTTTTTGTGGATACTAATTTCTTACTGATCCATCTTTTATAATTGTAGGTACTGATACAATTGGCTGTGTGAGAGTTCCAGCATCATTTTGTGGGATCCTTGGTTACCGACCGTCTCATGGCACTGTTTCCATGATTGGCGTGCTGCCAAATTCACAATCTCTAGACACTGTTGGTATGATAGCTGTTGATGACTCTTTGAAAATGTTGTACATAATTGTCCTTTATCCTCAATTTCTAGGAGTTATACCCCCGTCCCGAGGAAAAAAAAAAAGTCAGCCTGCTTCCCTAATTTTCTTAGAATTTTGCCTAATTTCAAATTTTATATGTGATGAAAATAGAAAACTGATTGTTAACTTGTAGATAGGTTTTCTCTATATATGTACTAAAAGTATTTGATGTCCTTAGCTAGACTTTCCTTGGTTTGTGCAATTTCTTTTGATTCTGTTGGAAATATGTGCATGTTAAACAGCTTTTGGATAGTTGGGATCATAAGAAATCCAACTTTCTTACCTTCTCTTGGGTTTTGGAGGACCAAATTTGTAGCTCTCTTTTTTTATATATATATATATATATATTCTCTAATGTAATTATTTCTTGAACTTTCAGGTTTGCTTGCTCGTAATGCATCTATTTTACATCGTGTTGGGCATGTTTTACTTCAACTAAACGCAGTGGAACCTAGGAGGGCCAGACGCCTTATTTTTGCTGATGATATCTTCCAGCTTTCAAAGGTTCCCAAGCTGAAGACAATACATGTTATTAGCAAAGCAATTGAAAGTCTATCTGGGTGTAAGTTGTAGGGTTATTGTATCTGATATTCTTTCTGTATTTAGCTGCCTTTATTATATTAAATGGATCAATTAAAAGAAGTTTTCTGTTTGTTTTGATTGTGCAGACCAGAATCCAGAGCATATGAATGTTGGTCAGTATATTGCTTCAAATGTGCCCAGTCTAAAAGGATTGCGTGCTCAATCTACAAGCCCGGAAAATGGAACAGCTACTCTTAAAGCGCTTTCTTCTGTTATGCTTTCATTACAAAGGTAGCTGAATAATGTAGTTCCTTTATTTTTATAATATCTATTTACTAATGATCAAGTGAATTTGGAAATCTTTTAACTTTTTCCCCTTTTTTGGTAAAGAGATCTTACGATGTTTAGGTTAAATTATAGAATCATGCCACACAGTAGTAAAAGTGTTTCCATTTTTGTAATTTTGTTTGTTGCAATCGGATATTTAGTTAGAACTAAATGTAGCTGGTATGCGAGTGAAAACAGAGTAGATGAAGCTATGACTAGAAGGGATGAGGATGGTTGTTAGTTGTGGAATGAGAGTGTCCAGGAGTTTGGCAAGGTTTTCCTTATCAAATTATTTTGTTTTTAATCATCTTTACTAGATTTAAAGGAGTTCCACTTTCTGTTAGAATACAAGTTCATATAGTTTTATAATATGTAATATGGTACTAGTATGATAAATTGTTATGATTAGTCAATTCCTATTCAGAAATACTATGGTTGCTTAATCATGAAAAGCTACAATATCTATTACTACTGAATGTGCGGATGGTGTGCCACCTTTTAACTTTTTAATAACAAAGGAAAAATTGCTTGGATAACTGTTGCTATTCAGAAATAACTAAATTTCATGTTATTGCAGGAAAGATTGGATTCAAAGGGCTCATTTGGTATTGTTTCCAATTGCTGGTTTCATGAAACAAAAATGAGAATGAAAATACTATTTTCAAAATTTAAAATTGCATTTGGTATCATTTTCAAAAATAATTTTGAAAACAAGAAATAATAGTAATATGATGATGATGTTCTTATAATTATTTTGAGAGATGGTGGAAGAAATTAGTTCTTTTTGGAACTTAATACTATATATAGAAATAAGGAAAACAAGAAAAACTGGTTTTCCTATTTCCTTTGTTAAAGTATAGAATGAATTTTGCATTTTTAAAAATATTTTGAGAAATGGCTGACTGAACACGTATTTGGTGTTTCTTGAATTCGGAAAATAGAAAATAGGATTTGAAAATAACTCCAAATGCATTCTAAAATTTCCAGAGCTAATGTTGTTTTTGCTGGAGACTTTGCTTTCAAATTGCTGATTATTTCTGCTGTAGATCATAGAAGCCATCTGTAAAATGTTTTGAATTTAATAAGACCCCAAAACATTTATTTTCTCTCCAGATCTTGTTGCCAGTCTAGTTTCACGTCTTCTAAGTTCCACATTTGTTCAGTTAGTTTAGAGTATACAACACGAGAAATACAACCAACAGGGCATGCTAGGGGGTATGGAGTTTATTGCTTGTGCCGGTAGGTGTTTTAGAATATCTGGCTTTTGAAATTCCTTTGAAAGCTTGTTGTACAGGTATCTGGAATCTGGATATATTATCATGATAAAGTTTTCAACTTAGAAGATAAAGCATCTGAATGTTATGCTTTGGATTAGAGTGGGGTTAACTTGATTTACGGCATCTGCATAACTAAATTTGTAACTTCCTAGCTTTAAGCTGAATGGAAGCTTCACCATTTTGAAATGATTTATTTATGTTTCCTTGATCCTTTTCGCCATTGACCATTGCTTCTCATATCTCTGTGCTCTTTTTCTTCTTCCATTTTTTTTCCTCAAGTTTATTCTCGATCGTTTATTCCGGCCTTCGTTCAATACAAACAATAATATGACACCTATTACTGCTTTTCAGATACGAGTTTAAAACAATTTATGAAGAATGGGTTAAATCAGCCAAACCAAGGTTAGGATATAATGTCTTTGAACGTGTTCTTGAAGCAATTAATACAACACAAGACAACATCAAAATCTTATACAAAGTCCGAAATGAGATGCGGGCAGCCCTTCAAAGGTTATTAAAGGTATCCTTAAGTTTGAATGTTTCTCTTAGAATTTGTTGATATTGCCTTTCAATTTGGTAAGAGTTGTCTGCCTTTCGTGGAAATAATTTTGAGCTTTAATATTACTTTTCACCATGGCATTAGACATATTTCTTATTATAGTTCATTCTATGTGTTACGTCAGTGTAATCACGAATTTGACAATTACAAACAATTAATTCTAGTCTATTTGCACATGTTGGTTACATCGCACTTTGCATTTGTTGGTTGGTATTCATCCAATTTGCAGATTGGCTAAGTCGGGCATTATTCTCCCATGTTTCTTCTGTTTTAAGTTTTTCAATTGGGAAGTTATTGATATAACAATTGGTGGAATGCTTGTATATGATTTTCGAATTTGATTGGAACAGAAAGGGAAAATTGCTATTTAGTACTTTTCCAAAAAGAAGGAATATGTTCCTTTCTAAAGAAGAATAAGTTCCTTTCTAGTTTAAATATTTGAAGTATAATTTTTAATATAGCATTATTTACTATTTTGACAATAAAAATGATTTTAGTATCTTGTACCAGAATTCTCAAAATACGGACAGGAGGTATAACTTCTTTTATAAGTGCAATCATCTCATTTCTTAATTCTTCTGCCATTTCTCCTTGTTTCACAAAGTAGGAGAAAATTCTTACATTTTATTTCCTTTATTTCTTATTTCTTTATCTTTTTGTCAAAGATCAGAAGATGTGCACAAATTATCATTTGATTTGAGTCTTATTTGTTAGATGTAGATGGGCCTTGTCTAGGAGCCTGACAGTAGGCAGGCTAGTGTCAACCAGTAGTAAACGAATTAGCCAGAACAAGTTAGAAAGTGCACATGTGACTGCTCTACTAGATGCATATGCATCATTTATTATAGTATGCCATTATGTCCTCCCCTATTGACAGGGAGTGAAAAAGATGAATCCTATAGAAATCTGTGATAATAAAAAAGGGGTAAAAACAGATAGGGGACTCAAAGTTCGTTGTTGAAGCAATGTCATTGACTAAGCAATTGCCTTGGTCCATTACTTGTTGAAGGGAATAGGTGCACTAGAGCAGATGGCAAAAGAAAAACATAAGATAAACAGTCCAAACTCAGAGGCACCGTGCCTTCTTCATTTAAATTATATCATCACATGCAGGCATTTTGTCAAGTGTTATATAAAACACGTGTCACACAACTAGGATATTCAAAAAAAAAAACAAGAATATGTGTGGAAGCATTTCACCAACTTAGCCAACTTGCTAAGTGGAGAATACTGGACAACATTTCAACCAGTCAGATTTTATTATTTCATGTTGATAACCAACTGCTACGTTCATATGTTTTTAGTGTAATTTTTTTTTTCATCTCAACACATAATAGTTTATGCAAAAGTTGCTTGGACGGTAGCTCTTGGAATAATTAATCATAGAGAGAAGATTTATTGTGTTATGTGTAGAATGAATGAGGGAACCAGTAACTATCTTTTTCTTCGTTGTGATGTCACCTCCTCTTTATGGGCCCAGTTATGTGGTGCAGCTAATATCTTTGGGCACCCCCAGTCTCTTGTAAGGCACTAGAAAAGGAAGCCAAAACATTATGAAAGTGTAGAGGTATCTCTGTTGTGGGTGACTTGGCAAGAAAGAAATTGCCTCATTTTTGTAGGAGAAAAAGAGGATGATATTAATGGGTTATGAGAGGATTTGTTTCTTTTCTTCTATTTGGGCTTCAATTTCCAAGGAATTTGAATATTCCTCATACTTTTTTATTCAGCTTCGTTGGGATGCAGTCTTGGGCTAATTTTGTTAATTTGGATTTTTCCTTTCTGTGTCTTAGTTTCAAGATTTTCATTTTGCAGAGTTTTCTACAGTTTTTTGGAGTTCTATACTGTGGAGGAGATTTTAGTTTGTGGACCTCTGGGATGATTTTTATTCCTTTTTCTCCTATTGTTATAGAGAAGTTTCTCTGTTTCCTAAAAAAAAAAACAATTGATAATATGTGAGAGATTTATAAGATTTTTATTAAGCCATGTAGATATATATATATTGTCATTTGGGTTACAGTCTCTGACCAAAATGTCTGGTTTCCTTTCTGCAATTAGTGTCTGGATTGCCCCCTAGTGTAACAAATATGGTTTCTTAGAAGAAGCTTATTATTATAGAAGATCTTAGGCCCTGTTTGTATAGGGGAAGTTACAGCTTTTGTGGAATAAAAGCTGTAAGTATGAAATAAATGGTAATAGCAGGCAGTAAATATGAATTTTAAATAAAAATTTTGACAAAAATAGTAAAAATATTATATGTTTTTCATCATGCAAGTAGTGGATCAAATCAACTTAATTTCTAAGCCACAACAGCTAGTGTTTACTAATTACTTTAGTGCACAACCTCAATACCAAATAGGGTCTTAATATCTTAAGATCTGTTGTCCTGTTCCAGGCATCTTTTAGTTTCCAATTTGCGGGAAGGTATAAGTTTCTGAATGAATTATAGAGAGACATGTTTTTGCATTGTATCACTCTTTTGACTTTGGAGTTTGGAGGTCTTCTATTCGCTGCCTGTAAACAGATTTCTTGAAAAATTCCCTTTAGCTGTGGTGCTTTTGGCACATCACCTGATCAGCTTTATGATGGTGGTTTGTTTTGAACTTGCTGTAATAAGGGATCTTTCTCTCCTAAGCTTACCTATGGAGGAAGAGAGTCTTGGTGTAGAGTTACTTTCATGTTCCTTATTTTTTCAACCATCCTGGAAGATCCCTATTCTCATTTTTCTGGATAGCTCAGATGCTGCTTGCTTGTTTGAATTGAAGATAGTCACAATTTATTGATTTGTTATACCTAGAAATGGATTTCTTTACCTAATCATTGTAAGCAGCAGTGATCTCAGCATCACAGAAGACTGTTCATCCATTTTAATTTTCCATCATCTCATTGTCTTGTTTATTTTTCCAGGATGATAAAATACTGGTCATTCCCACAGTTTCAGATCCTCCATTAAAGCTTAATACAAAGAAAACTTATTCTGCTGAATTTCATGATAGAACACTTGTGCTATCAAGCATCGGAAGCATGTCTGGTTGCTGTCAGGTAACTCATCCTCACAGCACTGCAGCTTTCATTTGTATGTTTTTCTTTTCATTATCATTGTCTTAATTTTTATTCTGGAATTTCAATATACTTTGACAATTTATTGCCAGGTTGCCATTCCAATAGGAAAGTACAATGAGCATCCCATTTCTATTTCATTTATCACGTACCATGGTGGCGATAAATTTCTTCTTGATACAGTCTTAGATCTGTATGATTCCCTCCAAGAACAAGTGAACATCGCTTCTAATTTAGTGCCACTGCCGGATACAAATGGTAGCATTGATGCTTCTGAACTTTTGAAAGAGAAGGTGGATTCTTCGTTATTATGACAATATTCTGGAGTATATTCTGTCTTGCTATTAGTCGTAGGCAGTCTTGCAATTTTTTTGCTATATTACCATTCCTTTTTTATGCATAAGCTTGCTTGTTATAGAAATACTTACTGTTTAGTGAGCTCAACCACAATGTAGATATTTTAATAACTGTATCCTGCTTCATAGTGTGTTAAAAAAAAAAAATGGGACAATTTTGCTTGGCTGGTTGAAATAAATTAAAATTGTTATATTTCAAATGATTGACTATTTCTGCCACTCACTCTGTCACTCTTCTAATTTTAGCATGATATCTCAACTACATTTGGTGCCAGAAAAGTATAGCTGAATGTGTATTTTGTAAGCTTAATTGATTCAAGTTTTTCTCTTCCCCCCCCGCCCGATTTTCAATTTATTTGAGAAATGTGGAGGTCGAACAGAAGTTACTGTTGCCATAGTTAAGCTTGCTTGTTGCTGAACATAGAGTTGATTTCTTTAAAAGGGATTTTCTTCTTAGTTATTACTAGTGTCAAGTGATTTCTTTTACATTGTTTTCAGCAGGGGTAAATAAAAGCTTCTACCGAATCATTGATTATGTGCTCGAAACACGAGCTGCATGAATGATTATCTGTCTTCTTCGGTTTTACATGTGGGCTAAAATCAGTTATTTATGAAACTTCTTTTGAAAATTATTATTTGAGGAATCAATTCTTTGTGATTCTCTTGGTTACTTATTTCACCTCAGAAAGGGTTCATCGAAAAAAATAGTGCTTGTGTTTTCTTGTGTTCCATTAATTGTGGATAACTTTATTGCAGGGAAATGCTGCATTTAAAGGAAAGCAATGGAATAAGGCTGTGAATTATTACAGTGAAGCTATTAAATTGAATGGAACAAGTGCAACTTATTATTCGAACCGGGCAGCAGCTTACTTAGAATTAGGATGGTATGATGATCTTTAGATTCATTTGCAATTAGTTCAATAAATGTATCAGATTGCCTTTGAACTGAGGCTTGCTGTACCAATTTGTTTTCAATTAATGCAGCTTCCAACAAGCTGAAGAAGACTGCAGTAAGACAATTTCACTTGATAAGAAGGTAAGAGCTCGTGTTGGTTATGTTGATTGCTCAATGTTGATTTATCTTTTATGCATCGTTTAATCTTCTATTGATTAAGTTGTGTGTCTATGTGATTCTGTTATACGGTTTTTACACTAAGAGAATGAGGAGCTGTGTGCTAACTCACATTTCAAGACTAAAAGCTGTGTGCTAACCTGCATTTCAACTTCAAGATGACAGTTTGGAAATAGAGTTACAGAGAAAAACACAATGATTCTAGTCTGGCATAGGGGTGATTGGGCATACTTATGTATCGCACAAATGGTCTTAATTTGTTGTTTTCTTAGTGGACAGCTTGTCTACTCACTGTTTTAAATCTTCGCCACTAATACATTTTTGAGTTTCTTTTCAAAAAAGTAAAAATAAAAAATAAAAGCCAAGAAAAAGATGATGAATATATAAAAATAAGAAATGATCCAAACATCAGATTGGGAGAGGGATAGATTGCATTTAAGAACCAATAAAATTGAGAGGATCTTTTAGACCTGATTGAAATTGCCTCACGATGCTCGTATCTTGAATTTGTCGCTTTTTGGCATAGGGCTTTGAAGAGTGAAATTTCTAGGCAGAGTTTCTTTACCCCGTTTGCTTGCGCTACCGCTATATTATACTACAAAGTATTAGCTGTTTTTCTTAATCTTCAATACACTATGTGCATTTGGCACACTATATTGCACTATACTGTATTAGCTGTACTGAAATTATTGTGTATTGCATTTGGGTGCACTATATTAAGTTGTAATGCAATCCTTTGTTTGGTATAGCATGGACTTTATAATATAAATATTAGTATTTTATATTAATGTTAAAATTAAATTAATATCAATTAAATTTATTTAGTATCTTAGGGTTTTATTATTAATTTTTCAAAATGAGTATTAAATAATTATTTTTATATATTATTTTTATAATATAAAAATGATTTACTAATAGACTCTTATTAAATGAGAAAAATTACAATATTATGTTCTATTATTAATAATATTATATTATATTTTAATTTATTTCTATATATTAGTTATTATAATATAATGTGATCATATTATAAAAATATAATTTGATATTATAATGCAAAAAATTATAATACTATATAATTAGATAATATAATATAATATTAAATTATAAATTTATTTTATTTATTAATGTCGAATATAATCGTTTAATTTAAATTACTTTAAAATTGAGTATTTTAATAAATACTCAATGATTAAATAAAATTAAAATACTTTTTATGTATTTATATTAAAATAATTAAAAAGATTTTATGTAATGAAAGTGAAATAATGTATTATCATTTATTTATTAAATATTTAGTTTATTACCATCTTATATCATTTTAATTTAATTTAAATTAAATATAAATAAAAATTATATTCAATAAGTTTAAATTTAATCTAATTTATTAAAGAATAACAATTAAATGATTATATTTATAATATGAACAGTGTTTTAATGCAATATAGCCTTAAACTCTACTTTTGGGTTTATTTAATATACGTTTTATTGTATTAGCCACTTTTTTAATGTAGTTGCAATGCTACAATAAATCGCAGCCAATCATGGGTTAGCATAAGAATGGGGTTTTAATGCAATGCAATACAACGTAATGCAATCTTTCAAATGCACCCAAAAAAAAAAACTCTCAAGAATAATAAAGCCTTGACTGCATGAGAATAGATCCCTTTGGACATGAGAGCTTCATGTTATTTGTTGACATGCTGCTACACGTCTCAATGTCAGATCTTCCTTCTTAAAATACGATGATTTGGTAGTTTAATTCTTACCTTGAGTTGTACCATGCTTGAAGTAGGCCCACATTCTAGTTTATAACTATTCTTAGTGATGGGGAATAGAAATCTCATTTCCACAAGGGTGAGCATGGAATTCCCATTCCTTGGATTGACTTTTGCTCTAGTATAATTTTTGAAATTATGATTTTGCCCCTTTTACAAAATAAAAAATAGTAATAATGATAATCATTATAATTATATTTATTGTTATTACTATTGTTATATTAATACAATATTATTATTATTATTAAAAATTATAGTATTAGAAATCATAATAATTGTGATAAGAATAGTAATAATAATTATTACTATTTTAAAATTAATATCATTATTATTGTCATTGTAACACCCCAAAACTAACACGTGCGGAGCACGTGAAGAATGAGGTTACTTACAAATCGTAATCCTTACTCATAAATTCCAAATTGAAATACCTCAAATTCTTATTCAAACAAATCCACAAATTCCAACGTCTAACACTAAATAATCTCTCTCAAAATATAACAATACAAAAGTCTCAAACTCTAAATTACAAGTTCATAACGGAAATAAACTGAATAGAAACATGAGTCTATTCCTTTTCTTATTCAAATGGCAAACGGAAACAAAAAATTACTAACTCCAAAGCTAAGCGCACCTCTCAAAAGAAACTTAATTTGCAAAAAATAATGACGAGGGGTGAGTCGTCAACTCAGTAAGTAAAATCATTCCTAACACACTAGACTTATCGATTCTAAAAAATATTGCAAGCCTTCTTTTGTTTAAAACATATATCATAATCCATAAATTTCATAAAACGATATATCACGATAATATAACATAAATTATTAATAATTCAGAATATCCAAAAGCATATTTACTTACGAAGCAAATCATATAATACGTATACAGAAAACAAAAGGTTAGCTCATATCACATAGTGTCACCTATAGTCCCGGTGACCCGGCCAGAAACAGAATCAGAATATCGTGTGCACACTCAGAACAGAAACCCAGTACTGGTCCAGACAGATATATCGTATATTACGATCAGAATCAGAATTAAAATAACTATGGACAGTGAGTCAAAACATTAGGAATCTCATACAATCATCAATAATTGAAATCAAACATGGGTACAAAACATCCGTATCAGATTCATAAAAGTCTATATCAATAATTTAGGCTTGCATAATATTTTAAAGATAAAATCATAAAAGGTTGTAATGTCATAAAATAATTTACATATTAAAAAACATTTATAAAATACTTTGTTAAAAAGAATTTAGGTTTGAAAACATTTACATAAAACTAATTTTGTTATCAAAATCAATTAATCCTTTAAGTAATATAAAAACAGTTGTACTTATAATAATATCAAAATAATCATATATATATCAAGTACATTAGGAATGAAATTACTTACCTCGACTAAAGAATTTGAATTAACACCCCTCTAAGCCTCTAAGAGCCTCAATCACCTCCAACGTCTTAAAAAAGTACAAGATATGACAATTAATAACTTATTCTAAGAATCTGATTTTCTAATTCATACCTGTACAGGTCTGATTCTCAGAATTTTGACTCTTAATCTAGAACTCATAATGACATAATGTTCTATGGAACTATTCTGGACATCCATGAGTACCCCCTGTAAACTTTGCAAGAGGATCCGATATCAAAAACATTTTCAAAACTATTTATTTCTCAACATGTTTTCACATAACCGAAACCAAACAGAACGGGTTCTGTGGTTTTTATAAAATAAAATACTAATCAGAAAATTATGAAATTAAAAATGAGAATCCTAGACACATATATTAACCTACATATAAACTTTCAGAATTTTCCAAGTTCATTTGGTGGTACAAATAATCTTGTGAATCCGATCGCAATGGTGGAATCGCAGTTTTCCAGTGCAGTGGTTTCCATTTCGAAAATACATATAAAATTGAAAACGAAGTCGAATTTAATGAAATAAAATTTACTCAAGAAGCCCTACATGTCTAGTATCTTGAAATATAAATTTCATAAGAAATATCGTTCAGAAAATATAGGTTTAAATTCGAGATACTCATGCTGTCCAGAATTATCCTGTGTGCTTAATACGTCAAGGATTGATTGACTAAACTCATAATAAATTAAAATTCTAAACAAAGTTTAAATACATTCTAAATCATGCATTATGATCTATAACCATTTAGAATCGTGCCAATATAAACCCTAGATAGAGTGGTTAGAAATTTGTTGAGAATAGGGAGAATAACTTACCTGTCGCTTTGATTCTCTCCTAAACAAAGGTTTGAATCCTAAGATTTGGGTAGAAGCGTAAAGAGCAACAGAGAAGAAGAATAAATGTCGTGGACTGAGGGTTATGGAAGGAAAATAGTATGAATTTATAGGGAGTCTTAAGAAACCCTATTTAATTAGGAAAAATAACTATTTTCCAAAACTATCTCATAAATAAACTCTATTTATAAATTAATATCCCTTTCTTAATAAGGGTTATAGGCCACCCATAATTTTCAATGAAAGCCCAATTTCCATAATTTAATATTATGGAAATTTGTTGCGTTACAGTCATCATAATAATAATAGTAATAGTTTTTATAATGATAACAATAACAACTAGTTTACTAAAAAATTCATAGTATTATGCTTAAGATTATAATATGCACAAATATATTTCCTTTGAAATTTTTTTTTTTTAATTTTGTTAGTGAAAAAAACATAATTTTAACTAGGGGCAAATTGTAATAATCCATTGCAATTACATGACCAAGTAAACCTATCAATTGGAATATTATTGATTCCGATTTTGATTTCCGCAGCTCAAGTAAACAATTTATTCTTATTTTTATTCTTCATTCCAATTCTAGCTTGTACTAATTCCAAGTTGGTAAATGTACCATGAAAGTATATCCAACTTATCGTACATCTTACTGTCATTTTGAGAGGAAAGGATTTGTCTATCATTGAAAACAGATCCACTCTTTGACAATGAAGTAAAAACCTTTCTACTAAACAGGAAGTGGGTTTCTTAGCCATCCACATGCCCATGGCTCAATCCCCTTTTAGTACAAAAAGGAGCCCACGTTACTCCAAAATTCAAATTTCTTTTGCATTGGCAAAACACATTAAGGATCGTACAAGTAAAACATTACAAAATACACAGGCACAAGCAACAATAGATAAGGCAGGCATTTGTGAACTCAATCAAGAAAACACAGCAGGCAAGTGGACTACCCGTAACTACTTGTAACAAGATTTGCATGCAAAATAAGGAGAATGGGACTCTTGTTTGAGAACTTTAGCAACAGACTTAGATTAGGTAGCTTGGCTTTTTCTATTACTATTTGGATTAAGAAGTTCAATATCATTGTGGTTGGGAAGTCATTTTTTAGTACTTGTTAGCGCCCCTTCCCTCTTTCTATGTACCCAATCCACAAACATGCTAGATTATTAGAGAGAGGAGTTTGAACCTTCAAAAGAGATGAACATCATAATTCTTCCTCCAGTCTGCCCTATGGGAAATTGTTTTGTGGGCATTCTACTGATGCAATTTAGAACTCTCTCGAAGACCTTTTTCTGGTCCGGAATAGCAGGGCTTATCTCTATCTTGTTTAAGGACTGTGTTTGTTTGTTTGTCCATCGCAGCACTCTTAGACCAAAATGTTTGTTGGGCATAAGTGATGGTATCATTACTGAGAATGGATTAATACAGCTTTGTCTCGTCTTTGATGTTAATTTTGCTACCAAATGTTGTTTTAGTTCTTGTTGGCATTATGTGGTTATGTTTCACTGGAAATGTTGTATTTAATGCTGATTTATGTTCAATTTAACTGGTGGTATTTCAGTGCTTGAGCCTATCCGGATGTTGCTTGTTTTGTACCCTTTATCAAGTTCATCTTTTTTTTATAAATCAAAGACAAAAACAATATTATTTTGGTGTACGTTTAGTTTAATTATTTTTTTCTATTATCTAGAGCTTTTGGATACAAAGCTGCATTTGCTGATATTGACTCAAGGTTGCGCCGAACAGTATTACTGAACAATATTGTTATATCTTACACGAGATTCTGAAATATGTATGTATATGCACTGAAATGAGTACTCATGACTAGGAGCAACTAAATTGTGCAATCTCCATGCAGAATGTGAAAGCTTATTTGAGACGGGGAACAGCTAGAGAGGCTCTTCTCTATTATAACGAGGCTCTTCAAGGTAAGAAATTTCTGTTTCACAATTATAAAACCTGTGCAAAGATTTCATGACTGAGGAAGTGATAACTCTGATTCTTGGATTGAAGGCCAAAGAAATTTAAGTAATTTTTAAGGTCCTATTTACTTCTCTTAAATAGCTTTTGTAGTCATTTTTTCTTTTGAAAATTACGCAGTTTGTATTTGGATGAATTATGAAGAATTGTTATAAATCTATATGTTTTAGTTTACGAGTTCAAGATTAATTTATTCCAATTCAACTGTTTTAGTTTCTGGCTTAAATACACTAGTCTTTTTCTCTTGATTGAATAATCTACGTTTTTCCTATGATCTGTCGCTTGGGCCTTTATCTGCAGAACATATTTTTCAAGTTTACTTCACAGTATAGTTACTTTGAAATGATTTCTCAGTATTATTGTTAGATATTAATTACTATATTTTTTGGGAATTAACTACCCAAAAGAGCATATTATAATTTTTGGTGCACATTGTAAGTATTGTTGAAACCATAATACTACTGCAGAAAACTTCCTATACAAGTCTTCTGTTGTCTGAAGTTATTACTTTCTTGACTAAATTCTTTAAAGATATAACCTATTGGATTTATATGTGGTATTTCACGTTTTATTTCTACTATCTTATATATTATATCAAATCAATTTGTACAAAATAATTTTTATGAGTTTATGGTAGTATCATTACTTTTAAGAACAAAATATTCAGTGAAGAAAGTATTGCCCATGAAAGCAGACTCTTCAAGCATTTTTTCTTTATCTAATCATAATTTTGGAAAATTTTCCAAAATTTGTACTCTTTGTATACGCAGATTTCAAACATGCAATGGTTCTTGAGCCCCAGAATAAGGCTGCTAATCTTGCTGAGAAAAGGCTAAGAAAGCTGATAGGATGAGGGATGCTACTCCAAAATACCATTTTAGGACTGAACGGAGAGGATTCACTTCTGTATCCAATTTTGTAATAGTTAGGCCCCGCTGATCTCTTCGTTTAACAATCAAAATTTTATGTACAGTATTTTCTCTTCATATTGTGTAAGTAATCTTACAATGGAATTACTGACTTGGAATGCGTTACTGTTATAAGAACTGTTTGATTCGAAACCTATGGAGCTACTTTCTACACCCATCTTTAAAATATAATAATTATTAAAATTTTAAAATCTGAAAACTGACTATTTCTTTGTTTTCTTCTCTATCTCACAGTGCGTGTTATATCTACATCATTTTGTTGGAATTTAAAAACTCGCGTTCACTCTTTGGCCACGGATTTTTTTGCTTCATAAATTCTACAACGTTGCTTTTGTTGCATTTGAATTTGGACATCTATTACTTTTTTTTTTCCTCAATTGGGGTAAAAATTTGTAACGTTACACAAAAAAAATTCGTTGCTTTCATGGTTACTTAAATTCATACCTTCAAAATTAGTATAAAGATTAAAAGTATTTTATATGCATGAATAAATAAATTTTATTTAATATTATGTTCAATTCAATTATTTATATTTAACAGTACAATTTATTAAATATATATGATTATTTTTAAAATTCAAAATATTTTTAAAAATAAATTTTAATAGACGTTTAATTGTTCCCTTAACAAATAATTATTTTTACGATATATTTAAAATAATTATTTAAAAAATTATAATACTACCAAACTAATTCTTATTTAGTTAAAGCTAAGGTTGAATAAAAAATAAACATGAAAGAATAAATTGAGTTAACCCAAAAAACAAAATAAATTATAATACCCTATTTTTGGGGTATACCACGAACAAATCCCTGCACAATTAAGGGGTTTTTAATTAAATATGCCTTAAAAGTAGGGTATTTAGTTAAATATACCACATGCTTGAAAATTATCAAAATATGCATTTTTATGTGGTACATTGTCTAAAATATCCTTAAAGAAAAATATAAAACACACACAACTCACAACACTCTTTACTTCTCACTTTTTTTAACTCCACACAACAAAAACTCACACCACACTCAAAATCACTCACAAACAGATAATGCATTGAGATTTTTGTTTGCAGCTGGGTGTATTATTCATCCCATGAATAAGGTATTTGAAATTTTTTATTTTTATTTTGGGCTATCTATTCAATTTGTTGACATTATATTATTTTTAGGGTTTTGTTTGTTTTGTGATAAACACTAAAACAACTCATATTTTCATTACATTTGCATCATATGACTGTTATTTGATGGATTTTATAACTACATTTGTTAAAACCTGAAGTTGTTGTCAAATTTTTTTTCTACACCCGATATACATGACAGCAGTCGTGTATGTATGTATTTACACGACTGTAGTCGTGAAAATGTGCAAAAAATTTCAATTATTATGACACTTTATCATTCTATTGGTTCAAAAAATATATATTTTTCACTATATATATCATTTTACTATTACTAGACTATAGTCGTGTGTGTTAATAAGTTACACGACTACTAGCGTGTACGTATAAACTTACATACTATAATTGTATATATATGTAAAATGTTTCAATTGTTATGAGATCCCAACATTTTTTTAAGAAGAAATATGTCCTCTGATTATTTACTGAGTCATGTATTTTTGCAACTTACACGACTTCTGTCATGTATGTATGAATTTACACGACAACAATCGTGCAAGTTTGAAAAATATAGTAGTTGTTATGACACCTAGCATTCTGTTAGTACAAAGATTACAGTTATATTTTATTAAATATATCATCTGACTGTTTACAGAACTATAGTTGTGTATTTTAGCAAGTTACACCACTATTGTCGTGTAAATAGGCAAACAGATCCACACTTCATTATAAATCTTGTTTAATTTTATTTTTGTATTTGTTATATAATCAACTGTTGTATTATTACAGGAAATGACTTCAGTACGTGTGCCTATTATGTTTTGTGGTGAATGGATTGAGCAAAACGACAATTATAGATTTAATGGTACGGAGGCAAGAGGGATCATGGTGCCCCGTTCTACAACGTATGCACAAATTGATAGAAAAGGTATCTCGAGTTATTTGTATTCATATTTATGAATTTGACATTGAAATGAAGTTCAACCTCAAAACATTCTATCCAATGCCGCCCATCCCAATTATGAGTGATGATGATGTAGATTATTTTCTAGAGGAAACAATTAGTGGAGCTGAGTTGAAGATTCCTCTTTGCATTACGTACCAAAGAAAACAGATTTTGGTGACCCCTATTACTCATGTGGACCCTACTTTCGGGCCAGATAGCTGTCCAAAAGAACCTGTTGAGCCATATGTCGAAGGTGAAGGTTTAAGCCCAAACAATTTTGTTGCTGAAGATCAGTCAATATTCGAATTTGTTCCTGAAACACAACCCAATGATAGAAGAATGTCAAATGAGGAAAATGTGAATGTTATTGTTCATGATGATGTTGATGGGATAACAGTTAGTGATCCAACACTGGGGAATGTAGCACATTCCAATAATAGATATATGCCTAGAGTTAATTTGTTTGCATGCAGTAGTTCATTCGACACTGATAACTTGCATTCTAATACTATTAACTTGCCATCTATGGAAGTTGTTGGTGATAGTGATTGGTTAATGGGAAAAAGGTTGTTTAGTTCGAAAGAAGAGTTGCAAAAGTGCTTTTTATGGAAGCTCTAAGGAAAAATTTTGAGTTTAAAACCTTCAAGTCAGGGAAGAATATTCTTGTTGTTAAGTGTATTGACGATACTTGTAAGTGGCGACTTCGTGCTATGAAGTTTGGAAGTTTGAATATGTTTAAAATCACAAAGTACTATAGTGTCCATAGTTGTGCACTTGATGTCCGTAAGAGAGATCATCGTCATGCTTCATTTAAACTTATTGGACATAAGATTTGTCATAAGTTTGATGATGCTTCATCCTCATATAGGCCTGGTGATATTAGAGAAGATTTTCAGAAACAGTTTGGGTATGAAATAAGTCATTGCAAGAGAATATGCAATGGAGAAAGTTAGAGGCACGCCTGAGGATTCATTAAAGTTACTCTTTTTATACATGGAAATGTTAAAGAAGAAAAATTCGGGCACCTGCACGTTTCTTGAAGTTGACAAAGAAAATAACTTTAAATATTTTTTTATGGCAATTGGGGGTTGTATACATGGATTTATTTCATCAATAAGGCCAGTCATTGCAATTGATGGCACATTCTTAAAGGGAAAATTTAAAGGAACTTTGTTCATTGCGACAGCACTTGATGGTAACAATCAACTTTATCCTGTTGCATTTGGTGTTGGTGACAGTGAGAATGATGCATCATGGGGATGGTTTCTAATGAAGTTAAAAGTAGCAATAGGTGAAGTTCCTAATTTGGTTTTCATTTCTAATAGGCACCTAAGTATCCAAAAAAATGTTAACATCGCATTCCCAAATGTTGTATATGGTATTTGTACGCACCATTTAAAGCAAAACTTACGAGCTAAGTTTAAAGAAATCGAGGTAGGTGCAATTGTTGAACTAGCTGCAAAAGCTTATCGACGACAACATTTTAATTACTTTATGAATGAGATACAAAAGGTCGATGAAAGAGTTGTAAAATATCTTCAAGATGCAGGGTATGAGAAGTAAGCTCGTTCTCATTTTGATGGGCTGCGTTATAGTATTATGACAACAAACATAGCAGAATCCATGAATTCTGTTCTTAAAAACCCACGACAGTTGCCCATTCACAAGTTATTGGATTCGATCATTGATAAGCTACGGGAGTGGTTTTGTGATAGGCGAGAAGAGGCAATTAATTGTCACACACGACTTACAAAATGGGTTGAAAAGGAGTTGTTAACAAAATCTGAGAATTCTCGTACATATAAAGTGGTGACACTAAATATGTATGAGTTTATTGTTAAAGATGGTGACCTTAATGGTCATGTCAACATTCTTGACAAGACATGCAGTTGTCGGGAATTTCAACTCGATCAACTACCTTGTGAACATGCATTAGTTGTTTGTAGGTACCGAGAAACATTGTCTGTGAACATGCATTAGCTGTCGACGCTCATAAATAGGCTGCAACTTAGTATTTTGTTTACTAAGTAATGAACTTATTGGATAATAAATAAGTTAGTATCGCAGTATTTTGTTACTTAGTCCCTTCATAACAGATATGCATAAATAGGTAAACAATTTATAGCATAATTTACAGCATAGTTTAATAGAACAATGACTTACCTTTTTTTTTGTGACCTCAGCTGGTATTGATGCTTATTCATTTAAATGTTCTGGAGGCAATGTTCTTGGACCACTGGAGGTGGGTGCACCATCTGAATCACTATCATCAGGAAAACCATCAAAACTATTTAACTCACTATCATGTGATTCATTATCTTCATGTGAAGGATTTTCTTCTGGATGACTATCTGACTCAATAGCATTATCATTCTCTTCATCGATCTCTTGAAGCCACTCATCTTCACTAAAATAGCTCATGTAATGCTTATTTGCCTCGACATCTCCGGTAGCATGTAATTTTTGTATGAAAACCATCCTGGAGGCTTTTTTATTCAATACCTTCATTTGAATATCTTCAAACTCTTTAGGCTTTGTTGATTTCCATCTCAAAATCCTTGGAAATAAATCACCATAATGCTTTGCACATTTATCACCGATGACGGAAACAGCTTCATATGCCCACACCTGTATAATCAATGACACAATTTATTTTCAGCAAAAAAAATTGGTAAATTCTAAATAGAAAGATGATACTCAATAAGCGATTAATAAATTAGTTTAGTTTTGTTACCATAAAAGCATGGGGGAAACCATGCACACTATACGTTGCTCTCTTGTATTTAGAATCTGCAGTTGACTTCTTCTTAGGCTTCGCCACACGCTCTGGAACGCCTTTTCTCAAACTATCAATGGTCATCTTGAAAGAAATGCGTCCCCAGGGAAATTCATTAAACTCGATAAAATTGTCCACAAGGAGTACATTTGTTTCATTTATATGATTTCTATTCTCCTTTCTAAGTAACACGGACTCAACAAATTACAACATGGCCAGCTTGACCATTTTCATGTCATCATTTGACTTAGCCTGCAAGAACTTTGTACGAAGTTCTTGTGTTGTGATTGCACAATTTCCATCTAGGAACACATCAATTATTGTGTAATCATCATCATTATTTTCAGTATCGGGCTCATACGATGGACTGCAATCTAAGCCTGTCACCAAGGCAAACTCCTCCAATGAAAATCGAATATTTTTTCGTCCGATCCTAAACCATATTGCATTTTCATCTAATTTCACTTCTCTCAATAATATGCTGTGGAGTAACTGAGCAGAATACTTTAACTCTTTCACATCCAAAAAATGACCGAAACAAGAACACCTAAAAATATTTTTCTGCGCCTCAGAGAGTTTATCTTTAATGTCCTTCACTGCCTATAGTGATGATCGGTTTGAAATCTTTGCTTTGAAGTATTCAGATTCCTTGATCTTCGGTTCCATCTGCATAAATACAAAAAAATTTATCAATCAATATATAAAATGATTGAAAAGTTGCATAACAATATATTTTAAACCAATCATAAAAATTACACGACATACCAGTCGAGTAAATCATTCGTTGCACGACTACAGTCGAGTAAAACATGCATTGATCTATAGTCTACTATATAAACCATAGATTCTTTGTAACATTGGAAATAAAGTGTTCATACCCGACACGTGTCTAGTGAAGAATTCTTTACAAACTACAGTCGAGTAAAGAATTAATTATGCGAATATAGTGGAGTAAAGTGTTCATACCCGACTACTGTCGAGTAAAGTATTCTCCACCCAACAGTCGTGTAGAGAATTCTTTACATGATTGCTGTCGAGTAAAGAATTCTTTACACGACCCCAGAGTAAAAGTTAGGTAAATAAATGCTTTACACAACTGCATTGGAGAATTCTTTACACGAGTCCAGGGTAAAAGTCAGGTAAAAATATTCTTTACACAACTGCATTGGAGGTTAGATTATAATAACAACTAAAAAAAGGAAATTGAGCTGCAAATCACAACCATAGACTACACATAGTAGAATACAATTAATTAAATGAAATCAATAAAAAAATATAAACAAATTAATTGGATCTTCATGTAATTCAGCATGACAGTCCATCGTGCATAGGCATCTTTGTGTAGATGTTACTTGCAAATCAATATAAGTGACTTTTATGGGTATTCACCACCCAGATTTGTTTTCAAAGCAAAACATGGAATGAAGGCATAATTGTCAAATGCACTAACCTGCAGCTTCCACTGATGAATTAGTTCACCCTTCTGTGACTCAAGTTGTCTAGCCAAACTACTAACTCTCACTACTTTCTCCTTTAAATCCCTTATTTCTGTAGCTTTCTCTCTACACTCAACTTCTTTATCTCGTAATGAGCATCTAATACCAACAGAAAAAATAACATTAAGTTAAATTCAATATAACATCAGACATATGCTAAAAAAGAATTAAACTCATTTATTTATATCTCATAAACTCAAATTGAATAATAACAGCCGCAGCAACAACAAAATATTTATGATAATTATGATTCTAATTGCAATCAAACTTAGTGTAACAATACAACAACACGACATCTTTAGATTATACTGTCTATTGGACTGAGTAGTTAGAGACATTAAGCTTTTGGCACAAGACTTTGTACACATTTCTATACCAGCTGCAAATGGGTTTTTCTAGGAAAATCAATAACTTGAGCTTTGAAACTTTCAAATTTCATTTTACATTAAAATAAAAAATTTGACTTTCTAAAAGTACTTGGAGGAGGAGACGCTGAAGGAGAGTGGGGGAATTGCAGCTACTGGTTTGCAGAGAAGCGGCATCGTTTTACTTGTTTTGCCGCGTTTCAGCGAGAGCGTAGAAGAGTTGTTGTAAAATGGCAGGGATTTGTAAAATGGAGGAGGAGACGCTGAAGGAGAGTGGGGGAATTGCAGCTACTGGTTTGCACAGAAGCTGCGTTTCGGCGAGAGTGTAGAAGAATTGTTGTAAAATGACAGGGATTTGTAAAATGGAGGAGGAGAAATCCAGAAGAACGGGTTGAAGGAGACGCTGCTCATGAGAAAAAATTAGGGATTTTGTTACACGATTAGTTGTGGTAGTTTGATTTAGGTTTTTCATTAGGGTAATTTTGTAACTGCATATTAAAAAAGGCATATTCAAAGAATTTTTGAGTATGAAGATGTTTTTAGATAAATACCCTATTTTTGGGTATACCACGGACAAATCCCTGCACAAATAATCCCAGTTTGTATTTATTTCAACATGAGATTTATTTTTTCTCGACCTTGAATTACTGAAGTTTAGAAGTAGACTATGACAAATTAATAATTTACTTAAAAGATTAAATAAAAATAAAAGATGTGGCTTCTAGCCCACCCATATTGTATCTGCTTGGAATTGGATCAGAAAAGCGGATAACGAGAATGGAATGTAAATTGCAGTTATTGCTGTGGCAGGAGCACTTGCAATGGCATTGTTGTTCTTCATCATCCCGGGTTATCCCTTCTTCATATCAATGCAAGAAATCAGAACCTTCTTGTTTCAAACTGAAGCAGAAGAAATACTTATCATTCTCTAATAGTACGAAATCTTTGAGGCTGAGGCCTCTTGGTGCCCTGCCTGAAAATGAAAGGAATCGAAAGGAGCAGCCGATGATTATTGGCATAGATGGGCATGAGGTGGGAAACTCAGGTGTAATAATATCGTCATGCTTGGTGGGTCTCCTCACTGGCATAGGGGTGGTTCTATTCAACAAGGGGGTGCATGAAATACGTGACTTCTTCTGGGATGAGATTCCCTATGGAGGTGCCTCGTGGTTGAGGGAGAAGCCTATTCCAGCCATCTGGATTCGGGTCGTTTTAGTCCCCGCTTGTGGTGGCTTTATTGTTAGCATCTTAAATCAGCTTCGATATGCTTTGAGTCTAGATGATGACGATGACGATGATGTGCAACAAGTTCAAGACAAAAGCTATCCTCCTCCTCATCCACAAGCACAAGCAAAAGATGATATCTCTGTTATTACCGTTTCTTCTACTACCAGTCTTCCTACTATCTACTACGATTATTTGAAAATAGCATTCCAGCCTCTTCTGAAGGCAGTGGCTGCTTGTATTACTCTTGGAACTGGCAATTCCCTTGGCCCTGAAGGTCCAAGTGTGGAGATTGGCAAATCCATAGCCAAGGGAGTTGGGAATCTCTTTGATCGACGCCCTAGAAGAAAAGTCTCTCTTGTGGCTGCGGGTTCTGCCGCTGGAATCTCTTCTGGTTAGTCATGGCCCCAACAACCTCTCGTTTTTTCATTTTCTCAATATTTTTTTTTAGCACCTCAGTCTTTAATTTTATCATGTTAGCTTCCTATTTCCAAGCAAAATCTCAGCCAAGTTCACATATCTCTACTTCTGATGGCGCATTGGCAAACATTAAGAAAATTACTAGAAACATCAAGGCTGTATCACACCAGTCAAACAGCCAAGGAAAATTTGTTTTCCATTCCAAAAATTCAGGTTCTTGTAGTAAAAGATCCCTGGCACTACTTACGATAAGTGGATGAAACCCAAAGCATATGTTCACTTCAAAATTCCTTAGTCCTTTAATAATAGGCTCATTTTCTCAAGTTAAAATAATTTCCGTTCTTTGTTTGCAGGATTCAACGCTGCTGTTGCTGGTTGCTTTTTTGCTGTAGAATCAGTCATATGGCCATCGTCAGCAGCAGATTCGTCCGCATCCTTAGCGTATACAACTTCTATGGTCATTCTTAGCGCTGTCATAGCTTCTGTTGTGTCAGAAGTTGGTCTCGGCTCTGAACCAGCCTTTAAGGTCCCGGAGTATGATTTCCGCTCCCCTGGTGGTAAGTTATCTTCTTTTCTAAATGCCCTATAAATTATGTTTATGTGCTGTAGAACTTGGATTATTGGACATTGTCCCTAATTCTGTCCAATTAATGAGAATAACTCCACACCAGATGTGTACTTCCATTATTCATCCAGTGAGTATTGAGCTTAGTTAAGCCTTCCGGCTACTCACAAAATAGTTTGTTACTATAAGCAACCATTATCCATTGTCGTTTTTCACACGACCAAAAGCTTCTCTTATTAAGTACCTTCTAAGTTAACAAAAATGTAACATCTTTGGAATAACTAGTTGATGTCATTATCTGTGCTTGATGTAGCTGTGACTACTGCAACTGCAAATTTTTTTTATAACTATCGTTTTAGTATTTGCTTCCATAAAACATCTCTTTCATTTGTTGAGATATTAATTAGTTGCAGCGTTATATAGCATTGCATGTGGAAACTACCATCTTATCAATTTTGGAAGCCAAACTAGTCAAGTCACAGTGCCAGGATGATATTTTCTAACACAGGCTTAGTACTTGTGGAACTGATTGTTCAATACAAGCTTGTATTTGAAAAGTACTTATTCCATTTTCAGAACTCCCTCTGTATCTGTTGCTTGGTGTCCTATGTGGCTTGATCTCTTTGACCTTATCTAGATGTACAACATATATGTTGGCAATTGTCGACAATCTCCAAAAGGACAATGGGATACCAAAGGCTGTGTTTCCGGTAATGGGTGGCTTGGCTGTTGGTCTGATAGCCTTGATGTTTCCGGAAATCCTTTACTGGGGTTTTGAGAATGTTGACATTTTATTAGAATCTCGTCCGTTTGTAAAAGGTCTCTCAGCTGACATGTTACTTCAGTTAGTAGCAGCCAAGATAGTTGCAACCTCTTTGTGTCGGGCTTCAGGACTAGTTGGGGGTTACTATGCCCCATCCCTCTTCATTGGTGCAGCAACAGGAATGGCATATGGAAAATTCATTAATTTTGCAATTGCTCAATCCAATCCAACAATTCATTTTTCCATTCTGGAAGTTGCATCTCCACAGGCTTATGGGCTGGTACTGTTTTCTGACATTTTTATTGAATCTAGATGTTTTATCTCACCATAAGTGTTTTAAGGCCTGATGCATTCATCAACATTTCAGTAATTTTATTCTCAGAATCATGATCGGTGATTAATGGAGAGCTTTTATTTATAGGTTGGAATGGCTGCTACTCTAGCAGGAGTGTGCCAAGTGCCTCTTACTTCAGTGTTGTTACTTTTCGAGTTGACACAGGACTATCGGATAGTTTTGCCCCTACTTGGAGCTGTTGGGTTGTCTTCATGGTTTACATCTGGACAAATGAGGAGAAGAGATGTCAAAGAGACTAAAGTAGCTGTCCATGCAAACACTAACAGAAAACGACAATTTGAGATATATACCAGTAGGACAAGAGGGTTATCATCTAGTGATTTGCTTGCTGAAGAGGAACCCTATGCAATTAACCTTTGTGAAGTTGAAAGCTCTCTTTGCATAGATGATTGGAATCTTGAAGTTGAGGAGTTGAAGAGGAGAGTTTTTGTGTCAGAAGTCATGAGAACAAGGTATGTGACTGTCCTAATGACCACTTTGCTTATTGAAGCATTGACGCTCATGCTGGCGGAGAAGCAATCATGTGCTATGATTGTTGATAATGATAATATTTTAATTGGTTTACTGACACTTGGAGACATTGAAGAATTCAGCAAATATGCACAAGCAAAAACAAGTAGATCCAAGGTATGGTGATACCCTTATTTTGATTATTTTAATGGAATTTCAAGTTCAGTTGCTTTGAGTTGAAATAACTAAAGCACTTAAGAACCTCAATCCTACAAGTGTAGAATGTAGAATGGGGAGAAAAGTGAAATATAGCAAAATAGCTGCTTTGAAGATTCCAAATATAATCGAGCAATAAGGTTGGGGGAAAAAAAAGTGAGGGAGAATCACTCTGTCATTCATGGGGAAATGGTACTTCCTGATTGACAAAGGCACCGTACAACTTTATGATTGGAGACTACCAGCACTCATATATTCTCTGAACCAGATAGGTCCAAGTTTAGAATTCTGGTCCTTTTGTGCTATAGTTCCTAAATAACCTGATTAGACTTATTTTTCAACCACGTCATGTCAAGCATAAGATGTTAATTAATGTGGTGCTCTTCTTGCAGAAGCTGCTAGTATCCGAAATGTGCTCTGCGGATGGTGAAACATGCTGTGTACCATGTACAGCTACTCCCAATATGAACCTTCTTTCTGCCTTAATACTCATGGATAGGTATGGTGTGAATCAAGTTCCAGTCGTTATGGAGCATATCCCAGGTCAGAGGGGACAACTTGTTGGGCTTTTAGACAGAGAAAGTATCATCCTAACTTGCAGGTTTTGTGACTTTTTTCTCTAGTCTACATAAAGGTGGCGTGTTTTTATGATTCCATGCATTCAAAAACACTTCTTGCATGCATGTTTCACTGAATGAATCTTGGAAGTTCATTTCCCTGGCTTTAGACTTTCGAATTGCCCACTTTTTGCTGATATTGTGTCGCTTTCAATCTTGTCCCCATTTTTGTTTACTGGTTGTTGGTTGGTGCAGAGCTTTTGCGACCAAAAAATCTTTGAGCTAATATTTTATGTTGCCGCTGAAGAGTCTTCTTTCAATGTAATCTTTTCTAACTCCAATCGGAGAGCTATAAATCACAAGTAGCTTGAAAACATTCTCAGATTCCTGAAAACGCAGGGCAGGCGCTCACTTGACTGCTTCCTTTTGGCATCATGTCCTTTCAACAGCGACACACTGGAGACTGAAGTAGTTATTATGAGCTCAGCAGGCGGCTTATACAGCGTACACAGATTAAATGCTTTTGTTTTGGTTGTAAGAACAATCTACAGGAAGGAATGGATGAATTCATGACAAGTTCATAGAAGAAATATTTGGCCAATCTTCAGTTCATAGATTAAAAGTTAAAATAAAATAAAGCAACTAAAAATTAAATAAAGATGCAACCACTAAGAGAAATCACTAAGAGGTACATTAGAACAATTGACTTTACCATAACCAACTCAATTTAATTTTTTTATCTATGCTACGAAAAAATATTATCCATGCTGACAGTGAATTTTTCAAATCTATTCAATATCTTCTCTCTAACAATATAAAAAATACTCTCATATATTAATCCATTGTATTTCTACATGAACTTAAATATGTAAAGATTTATTAAGTTTTAAATAAAAATGTACGAATTATATTTGTACATCTCTATTTTTCATTCAATTCATGGTATTCATTATACAAAACAAAAACATATAAATCTCTTTTTAATCTCAATATGCATCCTTAGATTATTCAAATATTGGTAAGATATTTGAAATCATCAAACACACTAATAAACACTCAATAATGAAAAAATAAATTAAAAATAATACAGATTTATGAAATTGCTACATTATAGTCCTAACAAAATAAATTAGTTTATACGAGCACAAAGAGAATCTATAAATTTAATTGAAGACATCCAAGAAAAGCAATGGATAAAAAAATGAGAAATTCAATTCAGAATGTGTTTGGAAGTGATGTGTTGTACCTTTTAAGCTGCAGTTGCTGTGAAGTAAAAGCTACAGCTGTAGAGTAGAAATTGAAAAAAAAAATTTGCTAAGCTACTAAAGTTCAGGTACAAGTGTTACCAAACACCTTAGTAGCTGAATTTTGACAGCCCAACTACCTCACTACACTCCTAAATGGACTATCAGTCTTCAATCGGCTTTTCTCGCTCGCATATTCTTCTTTCTATCCTCCAGAAATCGGCTTCTCCAAAGTATTGGTCTCGCTTTTGCGGCTGCTGCATCTTTTTTTCTGCTTCTCCTGTCGTTCAACTCTGTTGCTTCAACTCGTGGGCTCTATATAAATGCTAGCCGCCTCTTTTAATTCTAAGCTTATAAGAATTTGAATTAATTACTTAAAAAGCATGAGTCCTTTTGTACACATGCCAGCCACTTAAAGCCGCCATCCAAAATCTTTGCTTTCTTAATTAATCACGTGCTGCTCATTTTACCGCGCTTGCCACCAATTTAATTATAAAAATAAAACTTTAGTTATTATGTTCTGTTAATGCTTGTTACTTGATCTGCAACTCTTTCCATTATTCTTTGATTATTTCTTCTTTAAGCTTCTTTTCACTTAAATATTCTCAAATAATTCTATAATAACAAAATATAAAATTAAGATAAAAATATAATTTAATAAAAATTAAGTTACGGAAGCATTAAAATAATATAGGTTATAAGCACACCAAATACTCCAAAACTTAACATTTTATGAGTTCTCGAGCAAAATTTAAACTAAAAACTATGAAAAAAATCCTAATTGAACCACTTTCGCATGTGATCGCGATTGCATTAACATTTGTAATAAGCATTTAAACCCCTAGGTAGCCATAGTGGACGAGTTGTAGTCTCCTAAGGATTTTCAATGATAATACCACAATCATCATGAAAAATTCCTCGAAGATTCCATAAAATATATAACTCAAAGAAAATTATAAATATTATCAAAGTTCTAATTTTAATTCAATAGTCAGCTTAATCTCACATTAGATTCTTCCAGTGTGTGTGAATCAATTCAATCAAAGCTCATTCTCAAAATCTTAAATATCAACAGTCCTTGTATCAAACAAAAAATAGAATAGGTCTAACTAACTTCATCTTCTTGATCATTTTTTAATAAGGAGATTATCCTGTCAGTGAACTTATGAGAGATTGCTGTCAGTAAAAAGGTATATTGCTCCCTTAGCTAGAATAAAAGGAATATATATCTGAGTGCTGGTAATCCCCAATCATCTAACCTAAACGTATTAGGGCATAGTAGCAAAACGACTCCTTTAGTGGAATTTGGACCGCTCTGCTATGCCCTAACACGTTTAGGTGTGGACGAAACATATGAATAAACGATTGAACGTATTCTCCAAGCAAGTCTCAAGGATTGCAGACACTATAAGGCGAGAGGAAAATAATATCACTACCTTGGGAGGGAAAATGCCAATAAATAACACAAGGTGACAAGAATAACCTAGATGTGCCACGCCCCATATATAAAAGTTTAGGTATTCTCTGTCAATACAAAGAACATATGCAAAATAAAGGGCTAGGGCTAGTCTTCAACCTTAAGTTTATTCAATTGTTGAGGTTGGCAAATTCTTGACATCTAAACAAACTTAAGACTAACTTGAACACTAAAGTATGGTCACTAACCAGTGCTGGCTGTATCTCTAACATCCTCTCCCCCATTTTCATAAGATAGACAAGCTCCCAAAGATCTTCTCTCTCCATATCCACACTCTTTCTAGAAAAATCGCTACCCTTATTCTGTCTGTAAACTTCAACCAAGATATAAATAATCAACAAAACATGTCCGTTACACTAGGAACCAATACAAATTTATTGTGTTTGACTAGATCTTGACAAAACTGCAAAATCTAATTAAAACAGTTGGTGCTGTCTAGGTGAGGAGAGCAACAAATAATCTTGCGGTGGTTGCCAAACTAGTTTATAGGTCTGTCTGAACCAAAATTACACCACAATTACCCTTCGATGATGTGATGCTAGATATTAAAAGAATTGACAAATGAGATAGCGAGTATGGCAAGGCTTAAAAAGGCAAATCGATTAGGTAATCTACTGGTACCTACTAAGGTGAAGAGTGCATATTGAAATATAAGTGTGCAACCCAAGAGGGGGGGGGGTGAATTGGAAATTTAAAAATTAACCTAGCAAATCCACACAACAAGCAATCTAATGCCTTAATAAAAATTGAAAGTAATAAGTTTAATAAAGGCACAATAATTAAAGAGTAAGGAAGAAGAGAAACAAACACACGAATTTTTACGTGGTTCGGCAATCCCCGCCTACGTCCATGCCTCCAAGCGATCCAAGCTTGAGGATTCCACTATCCAAGCCTTTCCAAGGCTTCAACGATTACAATTGACTTCGAGGTGTCAATAAACCTTTACAACAAAGAGATTATCTCCCAATCTCTTCACTCAAGTGTCTCACACACTTAAACTCTTACAATTGAGATGAATAAATGAAGGTTACAATGAAACTCACTCAATGAGTAGATATTCAAAAATAAAGAACAAGAAAAGATTCAATGTTTGTATTTCACAAGTTTGAAGGCTCAAGATATCACATGTGCTTTTTGTTCTTGCTTGTTGGAGAGATTGAAAATGAGTTGGTTTTGAGTTTTTATAGTTTGAGCTCGAAAACTAGCCGTTACTCACATTTTGGTCGTAACCGGATTACCGGTTATGGATATCCGAAATTCCGCTTAATGTTACTGTTACAGCCAAAAATTTGAATTTCTGAACATCCGGATTTCCACTTTGTCACATCCAGATTTCCGCTTACGCTCAGTAGCTTACTGCCCAACAACCGGATTTCCGTTTGTCAGGATCCGGAATTCTGCTTTTGATTCGGATAGATTCTGCCTAAAATCCTGACTTTCGTTTGTCAGAATCTGGATTTCCGCTTGCTACAGTAACTGCTACAGTGAATATTTTCCCAAATTTATGGTTTGACCCCAAAACTTTATAAAACTATAGTGTAGCCCAAAACGTTATGAAAGTTTGCAAAAAGGTCCAATTTCAGAACTTTAGAATAATGCTTTGTCAATCCCACAACTTACTGAAATTATGACTTTGCCCAAACTTTTTGAAATTATAGAATGACCCAAAAATATTTAAATAGTTTCAAATAGGTCCAAATCCGAAATTTAAAATACTATCAAAAAGATTTTAAAATTACTTTCATTTTAGTCCAAAATGCTTTAATTCATAACATCATTTTCTTATTATAAAAGCACAATTCATAAATCTTTACTCAATAAATACATGTGGTTTGTTATCATCAAAATCAATATTTATAGCCATATAGGCTAACACATATCTCAACAACATTTTGCAGAAATCACACATGTGATATCTAGGGCTGCTAGTTCGAAAATACAAAATGCAGAAGTTCTTTTATATGCATGGGGCCACCATCATAGGGTGAGAGATAATTATTCAAAGATTGAATGCACCTAAGGGAAGTAAGCCAAAGCACGAGCCGTTAGGTATAAAATCCAAAGTTTAACCTACGAACTCCAATGATGAACAATCAACAGCTCTCAATTACTAGCGAGACAACTGATAACTCTAGGAAACACTACTAGAAAAATGGTCTTTACTGACTTTAGAATAGTATCAGAAATTACTTTTACTGACACTTATTAATTGTGTCAGTAATCTGGGAGTCAGAAAAATAGTGACACTTGTAAGTGGTGTCAGTGATTACTATTACTATAGTATCACTAAAATAATAACACCATGGTATCAAAATATTACAATACTATATTAGTATTTGTGATTACTGTTACTATAGTATCACTACTTTATTTATTATTAAAAAATAATAATTATATAAAATGACATGTTGCCCATTGATTTGTTGATAGAATTAAAAGGCTGTGAGAAATAAGAACAAAAATCAATTTATATATCAAAACCTTTCATAACATTTAAATATTATCAATATTTATTACACAATCCAAATACTTTAATACACAAAGACGTCTTATTACAAGACATCTTATTCTTATAATTGAATAATCTTAACTGCTATTATCCAATCAAATTCCTTCTACTCGTAGCTAAATTTAAGGGCTAAATTTACCAAATCTAAAAGCTAAATTTAGAAGGATTATTATTTTTCACTCCATGAACATAAGTACTGCGATCATGCATTATCACAAACAGCTTCTTCATTCACGGACAGCTTCTTCATTCGATGAATTTGATGGGTTAGGGATATAAGTTGAAGAAGAAGCACTTTAAACATATTAATCATATCTGCAAACAAATAAAAGAAAAAGGAAAAGAAATTGGTTGCCAAATTCCAACAGTTGCAAAATAAATTAACAAGCAATACAGAGACAAAATTGAATAGAAATAAACATATTTTGCCCGAAAACAAAAAAATTCATAAGCTATGAACAGATCAACTCAATTATCTTAAAGGAAAATTAGAGAATAAGAATGTTCTAACTCATTTGATTAGAAATAAGGTAGAATATATTTAACTATAGATATAAATTAAAAAAAAAAGGTGATGATGAATTCATTCTCTTATATATATATATGAATAAGAGAGAGTGAGATAGCAAATTATAGCATTCAAGTTTTCAGTATAACATCTAGTTTCAAGAAAGTGTGTTTATTTCTCATTATATAAAAAACAATGATTTTCCAGCTAAAAAAAATTCATAATAAAATTTAATATCTAATACAACATAATGCAATTAGTGTCAACTCATTCCAAATTACTCTACTAGAATAATAAAACATTTCAGCCATTGTATTGATGGAGCTACTAATCCAGAATATTCACAATAAATATAGAGTTCAAGGCAATTAAGAAATGTACTTCTTAAAGCTATGCATATTCTCTATCTTTCTAAGGCAATCTTTAATTCATATAGTTCCACCCCCTTTGAATTCACAAACCAAAACTTTACAAACAAAAGTAGAGGGCACGATAATTTTTTTTTCCTTCTTTTTAAGTATTGATGTTGATAAATGGCTGGTTGAATTTGATCAAACGAGCAAGTACTTCTCTTATCTTTGAAAAAAAAAAGCTTTTGATTATTCCAGCAAACACCATAGTCCATAATCACCAAAAAAAAAAAAATGTAGAGTTTGATATTATTAGCCTCAGTCTCTTTAATTATTTTACTGTTTGAGTACATTCAAAAGTAGAGGCCTAATTTGAATTTCTTTTACTGAACAGATAACCAGATAATTAACCACATGGTGTTCCTAATCAGTTTTGGTCATCAAAGTGGTATGAACACAACTATTAATGTAATTTACTATAAATTCGTTTGCATATTCAATTGTCCATATATGTAAGTATGTTAATGATATTTGTTAACAAGACAAGAATATTAAATAACGAAAGCGAATGACAATATATTATTATTTATTTCTATTTTTCCTTCATATATATTAATAAAATATGTCATTAAGAAAAGAAAATAAACTATCAATGAAATTCCAGCACTTGCTTAACAATGAAATTCGTAACATAAACAATCATGCAGGTAATAAGAACTGACCTTATAAAAAAGTTTGCAGCTTGTTGAGTCACCCTAATGGCGTCCTCTGTGTGTGGAATTGCTTTTGGCCCCCATTCGAAAGCATTTTTCTACAGCATATTTGGTCAGTCTTTTCCTCTAAACAGAATCAATTGCATTACTAAGAAATTTGTTTAGGAAATAGCTGACTTGGAGAAATAGGATGAATACAAAAAAAATATTTTCTCATAGACCACACAGAAACAGAGCTTGACCAGAAAGATGTAACACATGACATGAATACAAAAAAAAATTGTAGCTTGGCCTGAAATCAAATCATCTTGAGAGAAATAAATAGTGTTGCCAGACAGCTTGTCCACAACATCACACACATATAGAGTTTAGCACACAAATGTCGCTTAAAAGGTTTGATTAACCAGATCAGTCTGCCATATTAAGCTTATCAATTTTGTAAATGGGGTGCAACTAAAATCACTGTTAAGAGCATTGAAGTTAATACCTCTGGATGCCATTGGAAGGCGGTCACAGGATAGTTATAAGCTTGCACTGTTGAGACATAGACCTAATAATGATTAATAACAGAAGTTAGAATTGATAACACTGGATAAATTTCCATTAAAATATCAAGCATTCAGGCATATATCCTGAGTCTGTGTTTATATATAAAATAAATTCAACAAAGGAATATTTACTCTTGTACCTTATTATATTCATCCACGCTTGTTGTCAAGATCTTAAAAAACTTAGCTAGCTCCTGGTTTGCTTGCATTCTTTCAGGTGAAATGCCATACTGTTTTAATGGTACAACACATAAAATTTTAGATCAACCAAATTATTTACTCAATCATCCATAATAATTTAATAAATCTAAACTCCCAAAATTGAAGTGCACTGATCTAAGGAATCAATTGTACAAGAAGTCCATATAAATGGAATTCTTCCATGAATCAAAGAGGCTCACGACAAAGCAGGATTTCCAAAAAAGCTCGCTTATTAGACCCAACACTTTCATTGAGCTAGATATTCATGAGTGACTAGCATTATTACAGAAGATGAAGGAAATTAAAACAGAGAATTGAATCTAACAATAAAAAGATGGTTGTTTTAGAACATAAAGCTTAACACATTTTTAAGAAATTGAATCTAGGTACACAAATGCAAAGCAAGTTAACCGTACGTGAAGCACAATTTTCTTACATGGTGGTTTTGCATAACCAGGCAATCCGTACTCAACTTCTTAAGGAGCTCCGGGGAAATCTGCAAAATGCGCAAGAGTATCACGTTGCGAAATCATGTCATTCTGGAAGCTTAATACCAAGAAAAAAATAAAACAATCTGGATTAAGCTGCAAAAAATGTTAAAGAAGGCATGGAATCTTTTTCTTACTCATGACAAGACTATCCAGAAACTTTTTGATCTTGTGTACAGCTTCATTATCAATATTGAGTCAAAGTGTTTGAAAATCAAAAAATGGTAAGCATGCTGAGAAAGTTAGATGTGAAGAGGCTTCTAGCATCATTAATTGTAACAACATAAAAATCAATTAAAGAGCAATGAAAACTATGTACCTTTGGAACAATGTTCCTTCAATATTAATTTTTTTGACGAATTGGAGGGTAGATGCCTGATTTGCTCCATCAAATGTTTCCAGAATGTTTCTGTCCTATTGTTGAGGAAGAGAAAAAAGTAAAAATAAAAATAATGAACAGCAAAAGCAATCAGCAATGCCGGAAAGAGTACCATCATATTATAATCGTTGTAAGCAGTAAAAGACATTTTTCTGACACAAGAGACAAACTAAAAGCATACAGTAAAGTCATAAGAAGCACACACATAATATGCATACAAAATCCAAATTGAAATTTAACAGCAGGATATTAATCAAGAGATGAACAAAACATGTTTCAAGCCTAAAATAAGCACAAGTTAATCAGACACAAAATTGGAAAGCTATGCTAACCAACCAGAAAATCAAAATGGGTGAAGGGTGAAAAATTACCTCGCTAACGATCATTGATAAAAGTTCACAGCCTAAGCAAATGGCATATACAGATGAGCAAAATGTGGAGATCTAAAGCGGGTCTTGTGAGCTTGTGGCATAGCGGCATGGTGGATGTTTTGCATAATGTAGATCGTTAGGGTTTCGTATGGCATGGGTCTTAGAATTTGAGCAGTGGTGTTAGGATTTCTTATGGCATGGACCCTTGAATTTTAGGGCTCGAAGAAGAGAATTTTTAGAGGTATGAAGAAGAAGAAGGATATCGCTAGAGAGATGAGACGGTTGGCCATGGATTTAGGAGTTAGGGAATTTTATGTTTATGTTGATTTAAGGTTTTTTGTTTTTCCTTTTATATTGTTTTTTTCTATATTAATTTAATTTGATAATTTCAACATGTTCAACACAAACTAATTTATGAATTTGGCTTGGTGGTTTGTTGGTTGAACATAAAGCACTTTAGTTTTGGGTCCTAGGTTCGAGTCGCAACTAAAACAAAAATAGATTTTTTTTGTTTTTGATACCTTAGTGTCGACAATCTCTGATGTTTAATCTACAAACACCACAGAATCAGTAATTAGTGACACTTGTTTGTTAAACACAGAAAATAACCCAAATATATGTAATTACTGATACTTTTTAGAAAAGTGTCACAAGACAAGTATCAGTAAAAGCTATTTTTCTAGTAGTGAAATGAGAGTTATTACATCAATTATAGACTTGACTCAAGATCATTTAGAGAACAAATAAGGTGTTTTTATTACATTTTGATTAAACATTCATTTTAGTTGAATATTAATAAGTTTTGTTAGAATTATAGTAATTTGTGCCAAAAATAGATGCATAATTGTAGGTTCTTGGAAAGTCTTAATTCATGAGGGGATGTTGAGACATTAGATGAGCAAGAGGAGGAAAGAAGACGGCTGTTTTCAACTGGTTTTGGGGTAAGAAAAGCCAAACCAATCTAGAACAATAAATTTGTTATTTTGAGGGGAGATGGGGTACCTCACTGGTTTATTGTGTGTTGGGCGGTGTATCTAAGATTTTGGGGAGGTGAGAAAGGGAGAGAGAGTGGTAACAATGGTGGAAGATCAGAAACAAGAGAGGTATCCTTCAAAATGAGCTTCACGCCTGCAAAACAATGAAATAGAGGTTAGAGGTGAAGCCGGGGGTACCCCGGCGTTCACACTCCGACGCTCAAGTTAGCAAACTCAAGCTTTTATTGCAAAGAGAGCTAGCTAGCCCTCTGTAAATTAGGGTTTAAGGTTGAAGAAAACCTCTTTTTTGGAGTGTGAGTGTTTTTGGGCGAATGAGAGCATGATGGAGAATGAAACCTAGGCGCCTTTATATATGGAGTACCTTAGCTGCCACGTGGTGTACCCTTTTTGGCTAACGTCCTTTTACCGCTTTTATGATTCTTGGGGCCGTTATGTGCATGTTCGCGGCGTATCTCATCTTTTGGAAACGTGGCGCGCGCTGGAGAGTGGTCCAGGGTACCTCTGCAGTAGCTGTCGGGTAGGCGGCTAGGGACCACTGTCCTTGGGACAGTGTCCTTCACTTTTGGCAGAGGTAGCAGACGGCTGTCCCTCCTTTTAGCACGTCGCTTTTGATTCCTAATTCTGACAAAATCAAATGATATCTTTTAGGAGGCGGAGACGTTTCTCATGGCGGATATTTTCGGTGGATTCTCTTGCATCCGCTTTGCCGGGTACCTCGAATTACATGGGGTACCCCCTATTACGCAGGGTACCCCTATCTATATGGGGTACCTCTATTTGTATGGGGTACCTCTATTTGTATGGGGTACCTCTATTTGTGTGGGATACCTCTAATTGTGCAGGGTACCTCTATTTATACGGGGTACCTCAAGTCATGTCGGGCACCTCGGATTATGTAGGGTATCTTCGATTGTGCTGATATCATTCCATTGGCTGACACGTGGCGCTCTATTACCTTTCCTATCTTTCCCTCAAACAACATCCCCCTAGTTTCTTTTTGGCGAGAAGTATTGGAGGCAAAAGAAACTCATTGTATGAGTGACACGTGGCGATGCGGCTGGACCGGAGGGTACCTTGCTTAGCTTCTTCCCTTGACTAAACTTTGTGTACTTCAAACTAAAAATCTTCTCTTTGTCTTTTCCTTTTCCCGCTTTTTTTTTTTTTTTTTTGTACACGATGAGAACGAACAGTTGTCTTCATATGTCTCTCTCATTTTTCTTGGGAAGTGGCAGCCGTATGACACGCAGTTTGAATTTTAAAAATACAAATCTCACTCAAACATCCCTGAACTCCTTTCTTGAGCAACGTGTTCTGTCAGGTTGAATTTAAAACTCCTGACGTGTGTCAAAGTTTTGAAAATCCCCAAACGAACTCCCAAAAATTGATTATTTCCAGTAGCCTTTTTCTTCCATAATTTCGTCTCTTCTTCTAACTGGATCAACATTATCACAGGTAAAAATAAAAATTTCTTTACTCTTTTTTTATTTTTTATTTTTTATTTTTTTTTTCTTTTATTTCTTTCCCATTTTCTTTCTCCCTTTTCTTTCTCACGTTTCTCCTTCCTTTTTCTCTTTTTTCCTTTTTCCTTTTCTTTCTTTCTTCTTTCTCTTTCTCTCTCGGCCGGCGTTGATCTGGTACGTTTTCCGGCGTGGATCTCGGCTGCTGCAGTGGCGGTTTTGGGCTCCAGATCTGGTCGGTTCAAGGCGATTTCCGGTGGCTCACGGCGAGATCTCAGTCCGGCGATACACACGGTAACCCCTCCTTCATCGTTTCTTTATTTTTCCCTTGGTGCTTTCTCTCTTCCTTCCCTTTTCTTCTCTTTTTCGTTTCGGCTTGGTGTTTTTCTCTGTGATTTCCGGCGTCGGTTTGGTGTGGTTGCGGCCGGCGTTGGTTCGGTGGCTGCAGCCGCGGCAGCCGGCGTCGGTTTGGTGGTTTCCGGCGTTAGTTTAGCGGCTGCAGCTTCTCGATTTTTCTTTTTTTTTTTTTTTTTTTTTGGCCGACGTCCTCCTTTGCATTTTTTCGGCGTCGGTTCTTCTTGGTGGCTGCAGCTGCGGCGGTCGGCGTTGGTTCTCAGTGGTTGCAGCCATTACAGCCGACGCCGGTTACTGCAGCTTCTTCGTTCTTCATTTTATTTACTTATTTATAAATAATTATATATATTTAAGCTTATTTTTATTTTTATACTTGCATATTTTTACCCACTATTTTTGGTTGCCTGCAGCTTCATTTCGCCGCGATTATCAATCCCGATCTGTTGAATTGGTGAATCACAGGTATCCCTCCTCGCTTCTCCTCCTTTGGCGCATTCACAGTGGCGCTATTTTGCATACTCTGAGAAAATTTTGTTTTTGGTTTTTGTTGTTGTTTTTTTTTTGTTTTGTTGGTTGGTGTTTGCATTTGGTGGTTGATGTGTGGTGGATGGTGCTTGGTATGGATATATTGCTGTTTGGAAAACATGTGGCTTGTTGGATGTGTTGTTGGGGGCTTGTGGATGTGCTGTTGGGGAGCTTGTGGATGTGCTGTTGGGTGTATTGTTGGGGAACTTGTGGATGTGCTGTTGGGGGCTTGTGGATGTGCTGTTGGGGAACTTGTGGGTGTGTTGTTGGGGAAAAGTAGATGGGCAAAAAGCACACGGGACCCCCGATGAAGCGACGTAAAGTTGGGGCTAGTAGGGTTGACAACCCTCCTGCGGGTTCCCCTTCCCACATCTCCATCAGCGAGGGGGATCGGTCCCCCCCTAGTTCCTCTAGGAGTCGCAATTCTCGTTCTGAGCCCCCTCCTCCTAGGAGTACCCCTCGTGTCAGCCCACGCTTTCCTAGTAGACGGCCTACCCCCCATCCTCGAAAGAAGGGTAAGCCAACCAAGCCTAAAGTTCCAGCCCGTTCCTCTGACCAACCGCCTAAATCTCCCCCTGCCACACCTTCAAAATCTAGCAACCCTTTTTCCCTAGGCATTAGGAGGGCTACTTTGGGGGAGTTGGAGCAAATTAGAGCCAAATACAATATTCCTCCGTCTGTCCAGCTTAGGGTACCCCATGTGAATGAGCGACCCGAGTGTCCAAAGTCTGATGGGATTGCTCTCCATATCGACCTCTTCGATCTAGGACTCCGCCTGCCCCTCCAACCATTCTTTATGAAAATGTTTAGTTATTTGGGGGTAGCTCCTGGGCAGCTGTCCCTTCCAGGGTGGAGGACACTGACGGGCTTACATGTGTTATGGTTGGAGGTCGTGAAGCGCGACATTTCTGTTCGGGAGTTGAGGGGCCTTTACCAATTCAAGAAGCCTAAGGGTCCCGGCATTGCTTACTTCTCCCCCTGGGGTGATCATGGCCACATCGTTGAGGGGAACCCCGTCTTGAAGAAGGGTTACCGAAAGGGATGGTTTGTCGCTGAGGGTAGGTGGGGGACAGAGACTCTAGGTGAGAAGGGCGACCCCGTGGAGGTTCCTCATTCCTTCAATGTAGACTGTAAGTATCTCCCTTACTTATGGTTTTTCATCGGAATCTTTCGCCTGAATGTCTCACTAACCTTGAGTTCTTTATGCTTTCGCAGGTGTGACATGGGCTAAAGGATCATGCCCAGTTCAGGAGGTGGGGAGAGAGGTGAAGAAATTTATGGACAGGCTTCGAGGTGCACAGAGGGGTAGTGATGTGCTGGAGGAGAGCCGATTACGGAGAGCGGGGCTGATTGACCGAAGTCCTACACCTGCTCCTGGGGGTGACTCATGTATGATTTGGGTGTCGGGGGGTATCCTATTATTACTTATGGGACTGGGGTACCCCATTATTATTGCATTCTTCGTTTCGCTTCTCCGCTTTCCATTTCTTATTTTTACTTTTGCAGTACTTAGTACTTGTCCAGCTAACATAACTTTTGTGCATTGGGTGCAGTCATGGAATCGACGGGTGATGCTTTCGACTCCTTCTTCCAAGCGGTAGTGGGCGGTGCTTCCGGATCTCAGGATTCGGCGGTACCCCCGAAAGGCTCCCGACCTCCTCGAGCTCCCGGTCCAAAGGGAAAATCTCAGGGTACCTCCCACAGCGGGTCAAAGGGTACCCCTCGCTCGAAGAAGAGAAAATTCGGGCTGGTTTCTACTTTCCCCGATGAGTTACGTGAGGGTGACTTAGACCCGGCTTCTAACAAGGAGGTTTCGCACTTGGCTCGCCACTTTTACTACTCTGCTGAAAATGTTACCTCCGAGGTTGCTGAAGAGGTTGACAAGATGAGCTTGAGCCAGCGTTATGGTCAAGCACTTAGGGCTACCCAAGAGGTAGGCTTTCTTGGGGTACCCCAGGTGTACTCTTCATCATTTTCTTTTTACTTATTTGATCTTTTCGCCATACACATATATTTAACATGTCTTGCATGACCCGCAGGCATCCTTTCTCCTTAGCCACTGCCTTCCGGATCTCGACTCCCTTGTTGCCGCACAGTCAGAGGTCGACAAGTTAAGGAGTGAGCTTCAAAGCCGTCAATCTCGTGAGGATCAGCTCGCTCGAGAAGTTAAAACTCTGCAAGAACGCATTGCTGGCCTATCGGGAGAGAAAGCTAGGGTGGAGAAGGATTGTGAGGAGTTGAGGGCCACCAACGGGGATCTGCTATCTCGGCAAAAGACGATGGCGGAGGATGCATTCTCACTCATCATGACAGAGGTGTGGAGTGTGGATCCGGCGTTGGAGGTACCCCGCGTGCAGAAATTTGTCAACAAGGCTGCCATTCTGAAGACAATTGTGGAGCGGAAGAAGTCTTCCCAGGCACGGTCGGGTACCCCTTCTGGGTCGCCTGGGGTACCCCATCAGCCTCAGTCGTTGCCCGCCTCGGATGCCCCTATTTCGGCGGCTCATATTTCGGGTACCTCAGAGTCTTCTGCCGATCGCCCTCTAGAGACGGATGTTGGGGATCGCGTTCCCCTCTCGGTGTAGCCTTCTCACTGTGCTCTTGTTTATCGGATCTATCTACATTTTGCTATTTGGACCTTGTTTATTTCTTTTTGGTTTCTCGGGATATTTTGTTTTATTGAGACTTCTCTTTTGTTATGATACCAAACCATCTAGTCCTCTTGTACTTTGCATTATTCTGCAAATGAATGCTTGGCTAAACTGTTATCTTACAAATTCCTAGGGTACCTCTCATTTCATCATTTTTTTTTAAAATGGGGTACCCCTGGTACCTTAACAAGTATTCAACATCAGTCGCCTGCTGGTTTACACTGAGCGGCGAATTTGGTGCATGCCCTCCTCGGCAACCATGGCGAATTTTCCACAAATAGGTAATCAAAACATCGTCGCGACATCTCGATCAAAAATTGAAAGTGCGCAATTGGTCCAACCAATCAATTTCTTATTCTTTCGAAGTGCTCTCCGAATTTTTGAATAGCTTACCCCATACTTTGCAAAAGTACGAGGATGGAGGTGTGGGTGTTCTCATACCTAAGCCGAACTTCGTGCCGCTAGGGTATGCCGGTTTTTCTTCACCCTCGGGTCCTCTTTGACCCTCCCTCTCTTTGTCTAGGTAGCTTTGTCATGCTTCCGCAGAAAGGCTACCCCTGGGCTGTTCACTCCATTGCCTATCTTGGCTTTACACAGATCGTCACGATCTAGGCATATCAAGTACCTTGGCTGGTCCTGTGATAGGTTAGTCATAACTGACAAGCGTATGGCGAGAATTGCATATAACCAGATGCGAGGGTATATTAATGGCGATAAATGAATGTAATCTGCATTCTAAGATCGAAGTGGCGAAAAATAAAGAAAGAACTCACATCATATTTGTTGAGAAAGAAAATGCATTTATAGATAACGAAAGCGTTGATCAATACATGACTTAGCTTTGTTACCCTGAGGAGAATGGGAGACCGCAAGACCTCCTATTCTTTTCATTTGAAAATTAAAGAAACTCTAAAGTTGTAACTGACCAACATAGGGCATTTGGGGTACCCTATTTGGCCTACCACACAAAAACATTAAAGAAAGCAAATAACAGCAAAAGACTAAAGGTTGAGACACTGTCCTTTAGTAATATTTCCGTAGCATTGCAGCGTTCCAGGGGTGCCTCACAATTGTGCCATCCATGTGGAGTAGCCTGTATGCACCTGTCCCAACAGGTTTGTCGATGCGGTAAGGTCCTTCCCAATTTGCCCCGAAAGCACCTTCGTAGGGTACCCTAGTGTTCTGAGTTACCCTTCTCAAGACTAAGTCACCTTTCTTGAAGGATCGAGGGCGTACCCTTTTTTCATATAGACCCGAAATGCGATGCTGATATATGGCTGTCCTCAGTTCTGCTCTAGCCCTTTTTTCAGCCACCAAATCAAGGTTTGAAGCAACCAAGGAGGTGTTCTCGGCCTCATCGAAGTATTCAACCCTGTGAGAGGGTACCCCGATTTCTGCTGGAATCATTGCGTCAACACCGAATGCGAGGGAAAACGGGGTCTCCCTGGTGGAGGTGTTTTGAGTAGTCAGGTATGCCCACAGTACGCCAGGTAGCTCGTCTACCCATGCTCCCTTTCTTTCCTCTAGCTTCTTCTTCAGGATACCTTTGATAATCTTGTTAACGGCTTCGACTTGCCCATTAGATTGGGGGTGGGCAGGTGTAGCAAATCGGTTGGCTATCCCCAACTCCGAACAAAATCTTCGGAATTTTTCATTATCGAATTGCTTGCCGTTATCACTGACAATTGCATAGGGGATTCCAAATCTGCAAATGAGGTTCTTCCAAATGAATTCGGTGGTTTTCCTTTCTGTGATGCTTGTTAGTGGCTCCGCTTCCGCCCATTTTGTAAAATAATCTACCGCCACGATTGCATGTTTTGCTTGCCCCTTTCCGGTAGGCAACGGGCCAATGAGGTCCACTCCCCACATAGCGAAGGGCCAAGGGGAAGATATAACTGTTAGCTTCTCTGGGGGTAGATGGGGTACCCTAGCGAACCTCTGGCATTTGTCACAGCTTCGTACCATATTCTTGGCATCCTCCCGCATGGTTGGCCAGTAGTACCCCTGACGGAGAGCTTTTTGCGCCAGTGATTGTGCTCCATAGTGATTGCCACAAATCCCCTCATGTATCTCCCTCATGACATACTTGGCCTCGTCGCTTCCCAAGCATCTAAGGTAAGGAAGAGTGAACCCTCTTCTATATAGGGTATCCTGGATCAGGCAATACCGGGCAGCTTTATACTTTAGTCTTCTCGCTTCACTTTTATCTGAGGGG